>NC_083277.1:58255485-58573164 GCF_963506605.1 Zootoca vivipara | reverse complement strand
CATCCCATTCCAATCTGGAAGGGTCGGGATCATGAACAACATATATCATATATCTGGAAAGTAAGCCCCACGTCACTCGCTCAGAGAATCATACTTCAAGATGAAAACTGCTTCGACCGTATTGCAGTTGGGAAAGGCGTTGCTCAATATCCTATTGGGTCTGAGAAAGTGTGGGTTTGGGTCTTAATGGTTGTGTCCTGATGAATGGCAATTTCTGTCCTTGCCCGTGGGTGTGGGTGTGTTGGGTTAGGAAAATAAAAGACACGGAAACCAACGTGCTAAAACTTTGCAACCATCATGGCCTGGAGAACCTGAAGTCTCAATCATCTCTTACTCTATATTAAAGGACAGAGCGTGGAATTTAATGTTGTACTGGTACAAATGTTCCACCTGTGCAAACATTTCAGCTCGAAATGCCAGCTAGAACTATCTCTCTCCCCTTGCATGCTCTAATGGGGGTAATCCCAGCTCCCCATGCTAATTTTGGGAGGTGCAGGGGGAGGAGAGGGGGACTTCTGTGGATGGAGTTCATTAGTGGAATCCCTTCCACTTTTTTAGTCTTATAAAGGCAGCGTAAAGCATTTATTTCAACAGTAGATTACATGGAGACAGCAGGTGTAGGTCAGTGTTTGTTTTCTCATGGATATTACACAGCTATGAATTAATTTATTGACTCCATACTTTCTGCCAGCTTAGGTGTGCCTTGGAAGGCTGAATGCAAACAAAGGGGTGCTGATTCAATATCCTTCCTTCTTGACAAGGGTCCTGATATTTTCACCACATCCTGTTTATCCCATCTTGTTTGCTTTGATGGAGGAATCTACAGCTGACTAGCAGAAACTGGAAAATTATTTGTTCGGACCGGGAAGCAACCACTTGAAAGGGTGGGATTGCAACGCAATTCCTGGCAGGCGGTGGCGAGAACTTAGATGTAAAGTAGCAACAGAGGAACACACATAGGGAATAATATAAACCAGTGTTAGTCATTTTCCAGTGGGTCATGAGGCAGCAATATGTGAGAGTGGTTTGGGGTCTGGGTGATGCAAGGGAAAACAGATGTCCATTTATTATATTTGTGTTTTTAATTATCTTATGTGGCAATCACCTTCAGATGGTGGTTTATAGGGCAATTAATAAATTAATTGTAATAATAATAATAATAATAATAATAATAATTTATGTGTAATCTGTTGTTGAAATGTGAGGATTTTCTTTCCTTCGCTTTGCAAGATAAATAGCTATTTTCTTTAACTGATTAATTAAAATACCTAGAGAGCGACATTTTGGTGCTGAAGCAAACTTGCTCTCAACGACTCTCCCACTTCTCTTCTGCAAATATTGATGTTGAATATTCACATGATATTCCTTGAGTACATGGCAGCATGTCAGGCCAAAAGTCCACCTTGGGCAATGTTTCCCCCCTGCCCACGTTCTGCTGACATGGCAGCAGCCCTTGGGAGAGTTACATTTCCCAAGAGCTGCTTGTGGTTTGGTGTGTTGAGTAGCAGCAACATGCCAGAACCTGAAGAGATGAAGCAGGAGATACCACCCTCCCTCCAGCTTGCTGCTGTCAGATTGGGTCAAAGGGGGAAACAGTTTCTTGGCATCAAGGGAGATGGGTGGGTTTGGGAACTACCAGGATGGGAGTTGGAGGGGGATTGTTTTCTGGTTCAGAATCATAGAACTGTAGAGTTGGAAGAGAACCCAAGTGTCTTCTAGTCCAACCCCCTGCAATGCAGGAATCTAAAGCATCTATGACAAATGGCCATCCAGCCTCTGCTTTAAAACCTCCAAGGAAGGAGTCCACCGCCTTCTGAGGGAGTCCATTCCACTTTCAAACAGCTCTTAGTGTCAAAAAGGTCTGACGGTATTCTGATGTTTAGTCACAGTTTCCTTTCTCATAACTTGAATCCATTGATTCGGGTCTTAACCTCCAGAGCAGGAGAAAACAAGCTTGCTCCATCCTCTATGTGACAGCCCTTGAGATATTTGAAAATGTCTATCATATCTCCTCTCGGTCTCCTCTTTTCCAGGCTAACATACCCAACTTCCTCAACCATTTCTCATTAGGCTTGGTTTCTAGAACCCTGATCACCTTAGTCACCCTCCTCTGCATATGTTCCAGCTTGTCAACAACCTTATTAAATGATGCCCAGAACTGGACACAGTAGTCAGATGTGGTCTGATCAAGGCAGAATAGAGTGGTATTATTACTTCACTTGATCTGGACACTATACTTCTGTTGATGCAGCCTAGAATAGCATTAGCTGTTGTGATCTACTAAGGCTCCTAGATCCTTTTCACTTGTACTACTGGAAATCTACCTTATATTTGTGCAGATGGTTAATCCTGCATAAGTGTAGAACATTATATTTGTGCCTAATGAAATTCAGTTTGTTAGTTTGGGCTCAGTTCTCCAATCAGTTAAGGTCATCTTGAATCAGTTAAGGCCTTAATGCTTACATATTTGTGTGCTGTTGCACTCAGATCCTGCTTGCAGGTTTCCTACAGACAATTGGTTGGTCACTGTGAGAACTAGATGCTGGATTAAATGGTTCCATTCTTTCCTCCAGAATGAGCATGTAGGAAAGGAAAATTTACAGGTAACAAAGAAAGTAGAAGACTTCCAAAAACAGAAACTTGTGATAGCTTGTGTTCAGTTTAGTACCGGTATGCATGTTTCATGTTTCATGACTTCTATGGATCATTGTATATTTTCAGAATATAATCCTGCAATCTCTTTTTCATTCACCTGCTGCCATCTCCTGGTGATGTTAATACCTGGCTCTCTTAATTCTCAGTAGCGAATACATTTGCTGTTCTTCCCATATCTCCATACGTCCATCAGCAACTATTATGGTCTGAGGGTAAGCACAGTTTGGCACAAAGGGCAGATGGAAGGAGAGCCGCTCGCCTATGAAAGATCATGACCCAATTTTGATAAACTGCATGTTCACTGGGCCAAATCTGTGTTTCATGCAGGGCAATCCTAAACTTGACTACTAAGAAGTACAATGGGGCTTACTCCCAGGGGAAGTATGTATAGAGGATTGCAACCTCAGTCTTCCATAAAATGAGGAGAGATGTAACCAGGTGGGACTGCTGGATTCCACTCCAGGAGAAGCAAGCCAATGATTCAGATTTCACTGAAACTTCAGATTCCCCCCCCCCCATTAGTATATCCAGACAAACAGAAAGATTGTAGGTTTGGGAACTGAAGGAAATACCTGAACATTTAGAAACCTGATCTAGACTTCCTTTCTGATCTGAAATATGTTCGTTAGAAAAGTCTCCTAAATATACAATCTAAATTGCACTGTGATCAATGGCAGATTCTGGAGATTTGCAAAAAACAAAAACGCAAAGGCTTAACATTTATCAAATAGGCAAAGAAATACTAAGGGCAAAAGCAGCAGCAGCACAGCTGTTCCCTTCAAAGCAAAGGGTATGACTTAAATTGTTTTCCTTGCAATAAAGCAAATGGGTCAGCTGGTTGCTGGCTGATACCAGTGGGTGCACACAGTGAGAAAATACACAGCATTATCATAGAAGAGCACACACAACTTACTGCCTCTGTGGAGCTCTGTGGGTGCCAGTCACAAAATGACTGCTGTTCTACCAACTACCCCTCAGGTTAGGTGTGTGGCATAATGTCTAATATCTACCACATCTTAAAAAGTGAAAGCACAGACAGGACCACAAAACGTTGCAGGTGTCCCGCCACCACTTGCCACTTCCATCTTGGGGAGGTGCCTACATCAGCTCGTGCCACACTTGCTCATAAAGATAAGTTCATTGCACCTTTTTGCACCTTGCTTCTGCTCAGAACAAAAGGGAGGATAGATGTCCATTCCTGGCATCTGATTAAATATGGGTATGCTTAAAGGGTGTGTGAGTTCAATGTAGTTTCTCATGCATTGTGGATTTCTTAGCATATATTTACTGAGATGATATAGGAAGTACTGGCAAGCACACCGGAGCCTTCAGGAGTCAGGTTGATGTCGCCTGGTATAAGGCATTTGCATGCGTCTGAAGGCTTAAGTAATGAGGTGAAACCCACCTCCTGTTTACAAGAGAAGCTAGTGTGTACCATTATTTCCTTCTCCTGTCCTGCTTGCATAAGCCCTTTCTTGGCATAATCACATGCCAACAGGAAAGTGTGATGTGAGCAGGAACTAAAGTGATTTAAAAGCATGGGGAGAATTAGTTATGGATGACACCAATAGGGAAAGGAAATAAGGAAGATCTGATTATTGTAGGCATCTGATGTCTTGAGAAACAGTGGAGTGTGCCTCAGAGGTGTGTTTGTGTGCGAAGTCAAACTACTGTGTTAGCAGCACTGATGTGACCTCCCCAGAGGAAAAGAATGGGCAGTGTGCATGGAGGTCCTGTGCTGCCCAGATAACAAGGTCCCACTCTTGGCCTTGCTGATATGGTCCAAAGGAAGGGAGAGTGATATGTTTGGCACCAGATTGGCTGCAGCAGTTGTCAGAAGGTGGTGTCACCCAACTGACTTTGGGACTCCACTCCCTAGCCTTTTCTTCTCCCAAAGATGTCCCGCAATGAGTTTAGGATCAGAGTTTTCCTTCTCCTACATGGGCTACCTTCCCAGGTTGGCAAGCTCCTCATTTCCCTCTATAGCCCTTGGAGAAACCACCTTCTTGACTATTGAACCACTATTGGTCTCATCTGCTTAACCCACCAGAGTCTGTCTTTGCATGCAGAGGAAGTCCCTATCTCACTGAGGGTTTGAGACCCATTGGCTACCTCACCTGGTTTACCTGGCCAGTCAAAGCTATTCCCGTGTGGCCACTGCCACATGCTGATAGCTTCTAGATGCCACAGGTGAGAGCTAAGTGCAGGGTAGGAACCAAAGGTGAATGAGCTACCCCAGAAGGAACACAATGTGTCCCCCGCCAGAAGTGCTACCTCTTCCCTAACACCCCATACACCTCACACAATTCTGGGTGACACCAGCAGGCAAAAGAAATGAAGAAGCTCTGACTTGTTCCAGTTTTATATATAGGTTACTAGCAGCATAGTGCTAAGAAAATCTTGGTCCTTCTAATCCAGTCTCTGCAGCTTATTTGTGATCTTGAAAAGGCTACGTAAAGCTTCAGTTGTCAAGCATCTAGGGTGTGCACTTAAAAATGACATAAAGTGGGGAGTATTTCTTCACATGCACAAACTAAAATGCACCCATCAAAACAGGGGGGAACAATTCCCAATGGCATATCCAAAGAACCTATGCTGAAAGGGTCCAAGTCAGGAGAAAAAATAATTATTTTATTAGCAAAGTATCTGAAAACAGGTCACAGTTGGCTACTGAAGCTCTTCCCCCATCTCTGTTGCGACCAAGATTTAGCAAACATTTAACCAGCCAGGTCACATGAGATCAATTAGTGAAGAATAGATCACTGGACGGACCATTGCTCTTGTTTTCCCTTCCTGTAAGATACTCTTTGAACTTATTTTCATACCGTAACAAAAAAAGGCAAGCTGGAGTTCTGATCAATGCCACATTCTTTCTCTGCCTCGGTATGCTTTATTTCATTTCAAGCAAGCAGCATCCTGGGAAGCCTCTCTGAAATCAATCCTCACTCAGAGCAATTACTTTGCACTGGCTGTTAAGTGCTGTATAGTAAATACATGATGCTTCCATTCCTAAATTGGCATGTAATCTCATTTGGTTGGTAAACACTCAATGTAAATGCATAAATAGTCATTCATTTAAATGACTGTGTGCTTAAGGCTGGACACATTACCTCCTATTTAATATAGGCTTCTTGGCTGCAAAAGTGAGGCACAAAGACTCGCCTGGTGAAATATATTCCCTTGCTTTATTCATGGTTCCTCCCCCCCCCATCCTTCCAGGTTCAGAATGCTCTCTCCTCCCCCCATGACCACACTTTCTTTGGAACTCTGCCCTTTCTAAAACCTGTTTGCAGCATGATTACCTCCTGCTTTGGTGGCATTTATTTGTTTATTTTTAAAACAGCCTTCTCCGTCCTACAAGGTAAAGGTAAAGGACCCCTAGACAGTTAAGTCCAGTCATAGGCAACTATGGAGTTGTGGCATTCATCTTGCTTTCAGGCTGAGGGAGCCGGTGTTTGTCCACAGACAGCTTTCTAGGTCATGTGGCCAGTATGACTAAACCACTTCTGGCGCAACGGGACACCGTGACGGAAACCAGAGCGTACAGAAATGCCGTTTACCTTCCCGCCGCAGAGGTACCTATTCATCTACTTGCAAACTGCTAGGTTGGCAGGAGCTGGGACAGAGCAACGGGAGCTCACCCCATTGAGGGGGTTCGAACCGCTGACCTTCTGATCAGCAAGCCCAAGAGGCTCAGTGGTTTAGACCATGGTGCAGTGTGGGCACAGTAGCTCCCCACCGCCTTGCTCCTCCACCTCTCGGTCACTTGCAACAAGATGTGGCATTGGGAAGCTAGGGTAGTAATGCAGCTCCGCCCACTCTGCTGACTGCTAAAGGCTGTCAACCAATCATGTTTTGACCAGGTGATGACAGAAATCTGATCTTGTGGGCAATGACCTCATTCATTTGTATTCAGTGACAACATTACCCAGCCAAACCAAATTGGTGACATGGTGATGACCTCACTAGTTCCAGGAGGAAGGAAACTTTATATATATATATATATATATATATATATATATATATATATATATATATATAATGAATTGAATTGAAGCAGCAACTGTGAACACTGAACAGCAATTATTTTAGCACTGAAATCTGAACCCTGTGAAAATTCAGTGCAGAATTAAGTCACTGTTTTGTGCTTCAGAGCACACCCCCTTTCTGCAAACACTTTCACTAATTGAATTTAGCAATTATGGCTCTGTGCTCAGCTAATTAAGAATAACTGTCTTGTCTTCCCAAGCACCTGTTGTTAACGCTTTGATCTCCACTTCTCTAGGGATTCATGAGAGTGAAATCAAAGGGCTGTAGGAAAGCTAATTAACTGATTAGCCAACCAACATGATCCTGTCGCACGGATGAGACAGCACAGATATACTCTTAGCCAAATAATGTTTCAGAACTAGTCAAAAGTGGAGTTTCCAACTTTTAAAAAGAAAATATTCATTATTATTAATAGCAATAGGATTACTGTCAAGCAAGGAAGGCTTTTTGAATATGAAACTTTATGTTCGATAATTTTCAGACAAAGCTATCTTATAATGTTTTATACCTTATAGTAGTCAGGCCACTAGTCCATCTAGCATAGGAATATTTACACTGTGAGCGACAGCATCTTTCAAAGCCTCGGATCTTTCCCAGTCCTGTATCCTAAGACCCTTTTAACTGGAGACGCCAGGACCTGATCCTACAATCTGAGATTTATCCTAATTGGCAATCCTAATTCCCTGACCTTGTGTGCACACCTAAAAGGTGTTGTTGGTTTTTTAAAGAAAGGGTTGTAATATTTCCTTGACAAATGCCTGTCGTGTCTTTTTCCACGGAATTAGACCAATTGATTAAAGTGCTGGTAGACCTACAAGAAAGGTGGGAATGCGGAACGGCGAGACTCAAAGGAAGAACAAAGTGTTATTGTCAAGTCTTGCATCTATATTGGACTCACGGGGACTTCACAGGTGCATAGTAAAATAAAAAGGGAAGGGAACGAAGCCTTTCATCTAGATGCTAAGCCGCTGATAACATGACTCCTGGTGGCAAATATTTGTAGAGGGTGTTTGATTATTAAATGGCTGCTGCAAACCGATACATTTATCTCTTGCCAAACTTTAATAAACTAATTGAGTTATACCGGGAGTACAGGCTGCCCACCTTCTCCCTACATCTTACCTGTTCCAAATTTTGCACTGTGAAATGTGCAGGTGGTATGTCTGCCATGTTGACAAAGCCAAACACCTCTGCAAGGGCTGCTGGTCTCAGGTCTTGTCTTGCTTATGGGCGCCCCCATAGGCATTTTGTTGGCCACAGTGAGAGCAGATACCAGACTATGAGGAGCCCTTGCCCCAATCCAGCTGGGATCTGCTCTTATGTTCTTATGTGGCTAAGCACTCATTACGAATCCCTGTGCATGATTTGTTTCTGATACCGGTAGCAACTAGTTCAAGATTGAATATTGCAAAATCAATTAAATGCCTTTGACAGTTCTATATGGCCCAGTTTGCTTTTGATCTATTTGCCCCTGCTCTTTGTAAATAATTTTAGCCTGCCCTTTCTATACTATGACACACTCTAGATTACCCTTCATAAACCCCTATTTTGTAGAGGCCCTAGTTCTGGCTACCTCTTGATGGTTGCAGCCTTTCAGCTCCAGAGCTTTCTGGATGATACAGATCATCTGGATTCATTTCAGCCTGGCTTCCAGACCCCATTTGGTGACAAGGATGGGTTTGGTAACCCTAGCTAATGACCTACTCTCGAAACTGGAAGGGGGGAGTCTGAATTGCCTGGGTAGGATGGGACTTGGAGGCACTGCTTAATGCTGCTTCCAGTGTTTCTTGGAGGGGCAATTCCAGAACCCGGTGCCAGGGGTCTACCACTTGCCACATTGATCTGTGCTGTTCCATTGGGTTGAGTCCTACCCTCTAGAGTAGGAGAAAAGAAGTTTGTTGATTCAGAGGTTCACTGGATCCATTTTCTCCACCATACACTGATAGGTGAATGACACCCAAGTCTATATCTCTTTCCCATGTAGTTCAGAGAAGCTGTGGGCATTCTGAGCCAGTGTACGGGGTCAATAAGGAGCTAGAGGAGGGCTAATCAACTGAAAATTATTCCAGAGGATACACAGTCTATAAACAGTGGCTTAGCCTGTGCTGGATGGCTCAGCAACCCCTTTGAAAACACAGGTTCGTAGTCTAGGGTCCTAGACCGAACTTTAAACCTGGATGATAGCCCTGGTGATGCCTAATCTAGGTCTAGTTATGCCTGTTTCTGGAGAAGGTAGATCTAGCCCTGGTGATCTACCTTCGGTAGCCACTATTCAGTTATTCTATCCTACCTTTGCATTCTTAACTTGTTATAAGCTGCTTTGAGACTTTTTCCTATAAAAGTGGTAATGTCTGAAGCTTTGAAAAGAGACAGCCCAAGATCTTTTGCTGCCTGAGGCAAAGGACAAGATGGCACCTTCCCAGCACACACACCCCATTCCATGTTCCAAAGTCCACCAGACTGGTAGCTGAAATTGAGATCTCATGTGCACCATACATTTAAAGCACTATTATGTCCACTTTAAATAGTCATGGCTTCCCTCAAGGAATCCTGGGAAGTGAAGTTTATGGAAGGGGGTGGAAATTGTTAGGAGACCCCCTATTCCCCTCACAGACTTCCCAGGGAAGAGGAATTGACTGCTAAACCACTTTGAGAATTGTAGTTCCCTGGGGGGGAATAGGTGTTTCCTAACAACTCGCAGCATGCTTAACAAACTACAGTTCCCAGGATTCTTTGGGGGAAGCTGTGACTGTGTAAAGTAGTATGATAGTGCTTTAAATGTATTGTGAAGATGGGGCCTATCAGTGTTTCTCAAACTTGGGTTCCCAGCTGTTCATGCACTCCAACTCCCATCATCCCTAACCCCTGGTCCTGCTAGTTAGGGGTGATGGGAGTTGTAGTCCAAGAACAGCTGAGGACCCATGTTTGAGAAACACTTTCTTCAACACTGGTAATGGGATAGGCTAAATTAGAGGCCAAAGAGAAGGCCAAATGTTACACACAGCTCTGCTCGTTCCTTGTGCCTTTTGCACCTGCCACCTGAGGTGGTTGTCTCATGCCTACAAAAATAAAACAAACATGTCAGCTTGGCTGATCACAGTTATCAGAACTTTTAATATTTAATCTTGCCAATGCTGTTAGTCATTTGCTTTTGTTTTAATATGGCCTTGGGTGAGTCAATAGAAAGCTGCCATATAAACTGTTGACCATAAAATAGAGCAGTAAAATATAGTTCCTTTCAATCTTACAGCATGTGTTTATGGCAAGACTAGAGATATGAATCAGAGTCAACAGATAATAGTCTGAATTACTTATTGTGGCATTCAAAAGTGGCAGCTTGTAGATGACTATGCTCCTTAAAGTGTCCTGGCATTCATGATTTCTAGCATCTAGTTCTGTGACAACACAGATCTTTGAACCCTCCCGGACAAATTATCTCATGTGCTTTGTGCTGCGTTGGCTATTACTTCACCACCCTCTTTCCCTTCAAAAATACATTTCCCTTCCAAAATACCTTTCCCATTGCTTGTTTGGACAATGACGTCAAGAAGGAGGGGCAGTCTGAGGTGCCACAAACAGGTCATATTAAAAAGTTTATTCTGGAATCTTGAGACATAACTTCCTTTGAACTTCAATAAGCAGCTCTACAATGAGAGTAACTAGCGTATTCCTTCTCCTTGCAGTGGGGATTTTCTGTTCCTCAGGTAAGGGCTACATAGAATTCATAGGGCTACATAGAATTTCCTTGCAGATGCTAAAATTCCCAGTATAATTGTTCAGTCAATTTCCTATACTCTCTTGACAAAGGAGAGTATAGGAAAACATGCACCTCTATGATGGGATGGAGTCTCATTTTGGGGCTGAGGAAAAAAAGAACGGAGAGGAAAGGGATTTGAGTGACTTTGATGAGAACTAAAAAGGAACCAGATCTAGTATTAGATCTTCTCCAGATTTTGTATTGCAGTTCTCCAGTCAGGTAATGTGTGTAAAATTCATATACTATGGTAGTTTCCATTAAAGGAAACGCATTAGTGAAAATAACATACAAAAATGCATTATACAGGTATTACAGGAAATTGCTTCACCAAAACGTATATATTACGGTAGTCAAAATTAAATGTTCTTTTTTAAAAAATCCAAGATTTAAATATTATTCTATTTTTAAGGTCTAAATATGCAGCAGCAGACCTTGACACCTCAAATTGCAGTGGCGTTCTGTGTGAAGCCAAAATCTGCCCCCTTGCCTCTTGCATTCCACTGGACTTCATATCATGGCATCTGCTGCAGCGCCCCCAAAAGCTCCGCATCCAGTATGTGACCGAACAGGTCACGCTCCCTAGAACCACCTTTGAAATATGCACCCTTGTCAAATGAATGTATTTTTGTTAAATGTTTAAATGTTGTTCTTGTTGTTGTTGTTTAAAAAAATTAGACTGATTTGATGCAGCTATAATACATCTGCAGCTATAATACAACCAGTCGAGGTTACTGGCTCTGCTAGAAGTAGAGTGGATTTCTAATTAAACATGTTTTTTCTTGCATTTTTAGGCAATGCAGAAACTGATGGTGGCAACGGTGAGGCAAGAGAGGTAATGGTGTCTTGATTATTTAAGTGCAGTGCATCCTGCTTTGGGGAAATTATACTCCACCGATATATGGCAAATGCACTATTGCCACATAGAAGAAGTCAGTACAATACAACGTTTCAGGTACTGACAATGCTTCCCCTCTTTTTTGGGTAGAAAATGTTGTTGCCTCCGAGAGGAGTGCACTGAAATCACCTAGCTACGTTTCTCTGTATTACCAATAAACCAGGAGTGGGGAACCTAAGAACTGGGGTTGGATGTGGCCCACAGCAAGGTCTTTATATCTACCCCCTGGGACTCTCTCTAGGCCCATCCCCAGACCATGCCCCTCACTGGCCCTGCTCTACCACCTCTTTGAGTGCTAAACTGTGACAATGCCTCTTGGCTGCCTGAATGGAGAGGAACCCTTATCATTCACATATTTGGAAATTAGTCAACTGCACAGATCCAGAGTCTCATCCATTGCCCTGCTCACTTTTACCTCTGGCCCTGCACACCCCTGGCATGCATCCCCCATTAATGAATATGGTCCTATGACTGGAAAAATATTCCCCACTGCTGCTATAAACTAGCTACACAGATATTTTACTAAGCATGCTGGCTGGGGCTGATGAGAGTTGAGGTCCAACATTATCTTGACGGTAACAGGTTAAGGAAGGCAGCAGTAAAGAAACTCATGCCAAACAAACTAGGACTGATAACTGCAAAAGGCAGCCGCTTTTACTGGGAAACATATGCCATAGCATACAGTGCTTCTGTAGCCATCACGCCAATGTCTAAATTTCTATGCCATTCTTTCACTCTGCTTCCCCAAGTCAACCTTCATTCTCCAGTACTGTATCGTTGTTCTTCAATATCATCCACCATTAAAGAATACTGGGACTGGCTCTACCATTAGGCAACGTGAGGCAGCTTCCTTGGGCAGTTGATTTTGGGTGCCATGAAAGGGGAGCAAATGTATTGTTCTTGAATTTCTACTGCCAGAAAGGGAGAAGGTGGTGGTGATATTTTCTTGCCTTGGGTACTGTTCATGGGTACTATGGCTTGACTTGGAGAGAATGGCGCCCTTTGTCACTGTCTCTCAAGTAAGCAAAATGTCTTGCACCAACTTTGAAGAATATCAATTTAAAAGATTGTTGCTGTTCCAGATACTGAACTGTACAGCTTTTATTCTACAGCCAGCCTGTGAACGTTATGAAACACCAGGATGCCCTAGAAATATCGATCCTGTCTGTGGCACTGACCAAGTGACATATCCCAATGAGTGTACCTTGTGCAGTACAAATCAGTAAGTACCTGTTTTTTCCTTTACCACTTAGTTTCTTCAAGGGAATATGTTTCCTTCAGACCTTTGGCCATCTTTCAAGCCTCTTAAGTAGATAGGAGTGCCAGTAGGTCCCACAGGGAAAGATATAGTAAGTGAGATACCTTCAAATTCCTCTTTTCAAACTGTATGATCACCCCTCCTATGAACAGAAGTATTCCCTAAGAGGTACAAAGCTCACATCATAAAGATTACCCTCACCCACACTCCAAAACAGAACAGCAATGTATATATCAGTCATAAAGTAATTCAAATACTTTAAATTGCCTCTTGCTTTGGTATATGGAGTGGTGCTGGATTATCCTATATAAATAGGTCCTGCTGAAAGGTGGGCTATCTGGCCAATGTAGCCTGATGGCAGATACAGCCTAACTCACTTAGGTTCTCATACTATTCTTTTTTATATATAACATTTTTTGTTGGTTTTACATGATTTTATACATGTTAACTTTAACCATTTCAAACATTAAATAAAAGGTTCTTTTGAACCATCGGACCACCTTCCCTCCCTCCATGGTTTCCATATTTAAGATTTAAGTTTTCTGCATCTTTTTCCTTTATCCATCTGTTAGATATCTATAGTTACCATATTTAATTCCACATTACAAGTCTCATTACATCCCTGCCAATGATTTTAACTGTTTACAGTGGTCTTTTAAATAAATTAAGAATTTATTCCAGTCTTTAAAAAATAATTGATCTTCCTGGTTTCTGATCTTCCACGTCAGTTTCACCATCTCTGCATACTATATCAGTTTTGTCTGCCATTCTTCTCTTCTTGGTACTTCTTCTTCCTTCCATCTCTGGGCTAGGTTCTCCTAGTATTTTTAGTCCCAACAGCAAGATGGAAACAATAGTTCTGAAGAAGCATCATGAGGAACAGGAATTGGATATTGAGGGGAGCTTGTTCCAACATCAGAGGCAGATCCACACCATACATTTAAAGCATATCCAACACATATTTGTAGCAGAGGACTTGCTCTTCAAATAATCCTGGGAACTGTGCTTTGCTCAGAACAGCAGCTCTCTGTGAGATGGAAACAACAGTTTCCAGCATTCTTTGCAGGGGACATCATGTGTTTTAAATGTGTGCTGTATGTGAGTGGTGTAGATTTGACTTTCGTTTCTGCATCCATGTTGTCACATTTCTAGCAGGAAAGTAGAAAGTTGCTAACTTTTCAACCAGCCTCTGTAGCTGCTAAGCAAAGAACTGATGTGCAACATTAGCATGTGACAATAAGCTGGGGTTCTGCCCAGTAGAAAGGGTATTACTGGCACCTACAAACGCAATTAGATGACACTTCCCATCAAACCTGGCCATTGGCCATGGTGACTGAGGTTGATGGGAGATGGAGGGCCATGTATTCTCCATCCATGAATTAGCAGGAACGAAATCCAAATCCTGTCTATCCACAGAAGGACTCATTCCATGAATGGAAAGGCACCTTAGGATCCAAATCAATGTCTCCCCCTCCCTCTTTCTCAAGAATGTGAAGCGTTTCATCTAGTGAATTCTGAACATATAGTTGCTCTTAAAGGAACAGGCCAGCGAGGTCATTTTTCCCAGTCAGCTGGCAGGCCTTATTTGACACAGAGAAAGTTAAAGTCTCCCTTAAGAGCCTTTTCACTGTTTCAGAGACTGTGCAGGCAGTAGCTCCATGTATGCCTGTGCTTATGTCACTTTCAGCATTAATACCTCAACAGGAATTTGCATGTGTGAGTAATAAGGATAACGATGGGGAAGAAAGTTGGTTTTGTTGACATTTTAGGTGACTCTACCAAGTGGCGCTGTGGTCTAAACCACAGAGCCTAGGGCTTACCGATCGGAAAGTTGGTAGTTCGAATCCCCGTGACAGGGTGAGCTCCTGTTGTTCGGTCCCAGCTCCCAAGTGCAAGTAGATAAATAGGTACCACTCTGGCAGGAAGGTAAACAGCGTTTCCGTATGCTGCTCTGGTTCGCCAGAAGTGACTTAGTCATGCTGGCTACATGACCCGGAAGCTGTCTGCAGACAAACGCTGGCTCCCTCGGCCAGTAAAGCGAGATGAGTGTGCATCCCCAGAGTCAGCCATGACTGGACCTAACGGTCAGCGGTACCTTTGCCTAATTTGAATTTCTCCAAAACCACAAGCAGAAACACAGTTCTCCTGTGAAAGCCACAGTACTCTGAATTTTGAAATGCAGTTCTCTAGCTCCAGTGTGTGTGTGGGGGGGGGGGGAGGTATGCATAACTTGCACACAAATGCTGGTGAATTTTCATGAGAACTTGGCAAGTGAGATCCTGCCCAAATTGTAAAATTCTATCTCTTTTAAGTTGTCCATGCCCTGAACTCTAGCAGGTGTCAAAACGTATTATTGCACAAATGCATTAACCTCTGATCCTGGGAATGTCTCTCTGAAATACATATGCTCAGGTTCTCACAAGGCATGATTTGGCAACATCTCAACTTAGACGTGGGAAATGAAAGATACTATTCAGTATGTTTTATACATTTTTTGCAGGCAAAAGAATGTACAAGTCAAAATTAAGAAGGCTGGAATTTGCTGAGAGTGCTGAACATGCATCACTTTTTTGCTGAAGAATTTAGGAGTGGGCATTCTGGCTTTTTCTGATGCAGATGCGCAGAGTTAATAACTGCTTCTTGTTACTATTTTCCAGATTTTATTGTCAATAAAGCAAAAGCATTGCGGCAATCTGGTTTGGTCATTGTATTTGTTCTTGATTTTGGCACATTTTGGCAAGTGAAATAAGCCACACTCTTCTACTGAACTATATGATGAAGAGTTTGCACACACATTTTCCTCTTTGCATATGGAACTGCATGCAGGAGGTACTGTATGAATTAGATGGCTATATTTCATAGCATTTGCCTGTAATCACAACAGAACTGGAAGGGGCTGCCCACACCATCTGGTGAGATGTTTCCCATTTATTTATTGCCATAAAAGAAAATGTTGTTTCTTCACTTGAATAATTCATAGCCTGCTCTTCATTAATCCCAGAACAGGCTGCAATATAAAAAATTAAGCAGGTAATAAATAATAAAACCAGTTACATAAAACCAATAAAGAGAAGAACGTCATCTACAGCCATTGAACAAGACAACAAGCTGCCCAATTCCACATCCAGCTTAACCAACAGCCTGGATGAATAAATATGCTTTTAACTGGTGCCCCAAACCCATCACAGCCGATGTCAGTTGAATTTGCGAAGAGAAGCCTGGAGTTGGACAATACCTTTATTAGGACAAACCCACCTAATCCCTAATACAAAAATTCTCCAGAACTCTTCATTAGGCAAGATGTTACACAAAGGAGGGAGTCATGTGACAAAATGGGAGTAATAAAATTAGGCTGGTTGTTATAGCCATGAGGTGTTGCTGACAGAATGAGTTTCAAGGTGCAGATTGCAAGCTAAGTTCCACTGAGGTGACGAGACATCAGGTAATACCACTGGAAATAAAAGGGAAAAAGAAACACTGGCTGCTGCCCCCATGGCTTAAGGAAATAAAGATAGGCTTGCAGCCCAATTCTGCCTCACCACACTTTCAACAAAACCCGCAGGTTCCTGGCAGCCAGAACCAAGGAGCAACATGGCCGTCTTTATATCAGTGGCAGATGGAGCGCCACCACTCAGGTGACTTCTGGTAAGTTGGGTCGCCACTGTTTACGGGGAGGAATGAGGTGGCAGTGAGTCTGATGTGGTGCAAATGTACTGGCAGAGCCCATTCAGGGTTCCTGCCAGCTGGTTTGCACTGCACCAACCTCATCACCACCTCCTCCTTCCCCCTCTATCTCCCTGCACAGCAACAATGCAACCAACTGGTGGTAAGGTGGGCGGCGCCACCTCATCAGGCCATCCCCTGCTACTTTATATGTTTCATATCATACACTTTCATAGCTGCCAAGTCTCCCGTTTTTCACGGGAAACCCCCGGATTTTAATCCATTTCCCGCTGGTCTCCCGAATTGAAAAAAATCCCGGAAATCCCCCAGATTTCCTACCTGCCAGAGCATCTATTTTGGGTGCTGCCGCTGCCCGATTTCCAGTGCCCAGACATGGGTAGCGCGGCACCAGAAGTCGCTTCTACGCATCTCCAGAAATGTATAGAAGCGACTTCCGGTGCCACTCCGCCCATGCCTGGGCACTGAAAATCGGGTAGAGCGGCACCGGAAGTGGCTTCTATGCAACTTCCGGACATGCATAGAAGCGACGTCCGGTGCCTTTCTGCCCAATTTTTGGTGCCCAGGCATGGGTGAAGCGGCACCAGAACCCAGCGACTTCCGGTGCCGCGCTGCTGCTGATCCCACATTTTTCAGCGGGAGACTTGGCAGCTATGTACACTTTGCATGCATTGTGCTGAGTCAGACTTACTCAGTGTTTGAACAGGAACAAACTTTTTGCAAGGCAGGAAATAAAAGGAAATGAACAGCCTGAATCAAAGGAACATACTGTTTGACCAGCAGGTGGTGCCCATGTATTACAAAGCTTCAGAGCTGATAAAACCTGAAAGCAGCATTTGAAGTTCTTTCCAGCATCTTCACAGTGGAAGGAAACAAACATTAATACAGTGGAACCTCGGTTTATGAACACCTCGGTTTATGAATTTTCGGTTTATGAACGCCGCGGACCCATCTGGAACGGATTAATTCACTTTCCATTACTTTGAATGGGAAAGTTCGCTTCAGTTTATGAACGCTTCAGTTTATGAACAGATTTCCGGAACCAATTACACCCATGTTTCAGTTTATGAACGCTTCAGTTTAAGTACTCCGCGGACCCGTCTGGAACGGATTAATCCACTTTCCATTACTTTCAATGGGAAAGTTCGCTTCAGTTTATGAACGGTTACTCCGTGGACCGTCTGGAACGGATTAATCCACTTTCCATTGCTTTCAATGGGAAAGTTCGCTTCAGTTTATGAACGCTTCAGTTTATGAACAGACTTCCGGAACCAATTGTGTTCATAAACCGAGGTACCACTGTATACCATGACAACAGCAAAAAGCAGGCAGGTGAGTGCTTAACAGGTGATACTGACATGCACCTGGAGGGCTGTGTGTTAAATATATGTACATTTGGAAGAACTGCAGCCAATTCACACATCTGCCAAACTTTCTCCAAGAAATTGTTCTTGGGGAGGAAGCCCTGCATGCCATTGCCCTTCTGATTCAGAGTCTTCAAGCTCATTTCTTGAAGAACTCTGACTCCAATGTCATGACAACAGGGAGGCTAGAAGAACCAAACAGAGGAGTCTAGGTGTGTGTGTGTGTGTTCCCCATCCCTGGGATAAACCAAAATGAGAGATTAGGGGATAACAGGCTGAAAATTTAGTCGTGTGTGGCATAGGTGAAGACCTCCTGCTAAGCTCACAGAGTGTTCAGTAACACAATAACAGACCCCTTTTCTGTCTGTTAGCCATTGCAATCGTTCTGCATGGAGCTTGGTCGAGCCTTGAGCCAGGTCCACTCTGAACTGACCACAATCTTTCCTTCTACCTATTGTTGCTCCCATGACTTATGAGGTGAAACTGTATCATTTTTGCTTGTGCTTTTTTCCTGATGGGCGTGACTGCAGCTGAATTATTTATAAAATGAAAATGCAAAATAGCATGAGCAAAGAGCACTCTGCAAACTGAGTGCAAAATGTTTAAATGCCTACAGGTGAAACTCGGAAAATTAGAATATCGTCGAAAAGTGCATTTATTTCAGTAATGCAACTTATTATTTTTTCTTTTTCTTTTAATTTTTACAAATGCTTTCTTTTGGAAATTCCACAGCGTTTCCCTCACTGTGAGAAATGAGGTCACAGGGAACCAGACAGAGGGCCTTCTTGGTAGTGGCCCCTGCCCTGTGGAACACCCTCCCATCAGATGTAAAGGAGATAAAGAACTATTTGACTTTTTGAAGATATCTGAAGGCAGTCCTGTTTAGGGAAGTTTTTTGTATATGTTTGACTGTGTTTGATGTTTTAATTTGCTGGAAGCTGCCAAGAGTGGAAAGATAATAATTTTGGAAAATTCCTGGAGAACAGGCGAAGTTCCAGCAGACTGGAGGAGGGCAAATGTTGTCCCTATTTTCAAAAAGGGGGAAAGAGAGGACCCAAACAATTACCGCCCAGTCAGCCTGACATCAATACCAGGAAAGATTCTAGAGCAGATCATTAAGCAAACAGTCTGTGAGCAACCTAGAAAGAAACACTGTTTCTAAAAGTCAGCATGGGTTTCTGAAAAATAAGTCATGTCAGACTAATCTGATCTCATTTTTTGACAGAATTACAAGCCTGGTAGATGAAGGGAACGCTGTGGATGTAGCCTATCTTAATTTCAGCAAGGCCTTTGACAAGGTGCCCCGTGATATTCTTGTAAAGAAGCTGGTAAAATGCGGGCTAGACAATGCTACCGTTCAGTGGATTTGTAACTGGCTTACTGACCGAACCCAAAGGGTGCTCATCAATGGCTCCTCCTCATCCTGGAGAGTAGTGACTAGTGGGGTGCCACAGGGTTCTGTCTTGGGCCCAGTCTTATTCAACATCCTTATCAATGACTTGAATGATGGGCTTGAAGGCATCCTGAGCAAGTTTGCAGATGACACCAAATTGGGAGGGGTGGCTAATACCCCAGAGGACAGGATCACACTTCAAAATGACCTTAATAGATTAGACAACTGGGCCAAAGCAAACAAGATGAATTTTAACAAGGAGAAATGTAAAGTACTACACTTGGCCAAAAAAAATGAAAGGCACAAATACAGGATGGGAGACACCTGGCTTGAGAGCAGTACATGTGAAAAGGATCTAGGAGTCTTGGTAGACCACAAACTTGACATGATTCAACAGTGTGATGCAGCAGCTAAAAAAAGCCAATGCAATTCTGGGCTGCATCAATAGGAGTATAGCATCTAGATCAAGGGAAGTAATAGTACCACTGTATTCTGCTCTGGTCAGACCTCACATGAAGTACTGTGTCCAGTTCTGGGCACCACAGTTCAAGAAGGATACAGACAAGCTGGAACGTGTCCAGAAGAGGGCAACCAAAATGGTCAAAGGCCTGGAAACGATGCCTTATGAGGAACGGCTTAGGGAGCTGGGTATGTTTAGCCTGGAGAAGAGAAGGTTAAGAGGTTATATGATAGCCATGTTCAAATATATAAAAGGATGACATATAGAAGAGGGAGAAAGGTTGTTTTCTGCTGCTCCAGAGAAGCGGATACGGAGCAATGGATTCAAACTACAAGAAAGAAGATTCCACCTAAACATTAGGAAGAACTTCCTGACAGTAAGAGCTGTTCAGCAGTGGAATTTGCTACCAAGGAGTGTGGTGGAGTCTCCTTCTTGGCAGGTCTTTAAGCAGAGGCTTGACGGCCATATGTCAGGAATGCTATGATGGTGTTTCCTGCTTGGCAGGGGGTTGGACTGGATGGCCCTTGTGGTCTCTTCCAACTCTATGATTCTATGATCTATAACTTATTATTATTATTATTATTATTATTATTATTATTATTATTATTATTATTATTATGGCACATGCAAGCACAGGACACACACAGGTCACAGCGCCTCCTTTCTTCAGGTTCTTTGTGCAGCAGATGAGCACATCTGGGTGCTGGCCTGAGTGGAGAGACTTAAAATATTCTGTTTCCATTCCCTCCACTTTTTGTTGTCATCAAAAGCAGCAGGTTATGGGGGGGGTAGCAGATTAGGTACCCAGGCTAGGGGTTTTCCATCTCTGCTCCAAAGAAAATCTGAGTGTGTTGAGTGGGGCTTCCTTCCTAGTAAGTGTCCTCAATAATTGCAGCCCCAGTGTTGACTCCCAGGAAGGAACTTGCTTTACTGTTTTCTGGATGGATGGGCTTCTTTCTCGGTGTCAGTGTAATATAACTCACAATGCCACTGAGCTGGCACATTAAATGGAAGGGGAAAGTAGGAGAATTATGTTTGAAGGAATGGAAGTTGCCTCTCATTTTGTCTGAGTCACCCCAGCCTTTCATCCTGCCTTCCTTCCATAGGCAGCACTTCTGAAAATTATTGTGTAGGATGGCTTTGAATGCAATTTAAACGATGCAATTAGGAAAGGGGGGTGAAGGAGCCTGTCGCTGCTTTTAGGAAGCAGCAGATTTCACCCTTCAGTCTCTATCCCCTCCAACGTTTTCGCTTGTTCAGCTACTACTCATGAAAAGAAGCATCTGCATTGTAACCGAGGGGCTATAATTAAACTTTTAACAGGGCCTCTGCACACAAAGGGATTTGAGGCTTTACTGAAATCACAGCTCATCCACACTTTCCTTTGCCTGGCCACTTTCCTCCGGGAAAACCCACTCTTTTGCGCTGAATTGGAACAAATGCCAATGGGGTTTTAATCGTTCCATCACAGGGGTATTAAGTGGTTTCTTGGCAATACATGAAGGAGCCATTGCAGATCAAATATGATGCAGGTAGAGCTTTCCTATTGATTTACCTACTGGCAGTGAGAGGACTTGCCACGGAGCCTCAGTTAAGGTGTCATGGAGGACCCACCACAAGCCTTCCTGTCCTTCATGCCACGGCCAGGCAAGTTTGGGACAGGAAGGGGTGTGGAATGGGAATGAGTTGTGGTGGGTTTCCAAGGGAAGCTTGGGTACGTCTCTGGCATGGGTCAGCCAATAAATCAAGGGCATGCCTGTGTCAACAGGTGAGCCCCCAAAAGCCAATGGAGAAATGTCAATACAGATGACCCCTTTATCTTGAGCCTCACAACAAAATTGCCTTACTTACAATAACCACAGTACATGTAATGGACAGGAAGCATCACTAACAAAAATCTCAAAGAGCCACATTAGGATAGAACTTAGCCTTCTTGGCTTAATCTCTGTACTCCTGTACGCAAATTGGATTGCAATGCAGATCTCATTATACTGAAGTATCTCTTTCCCAGAAAAGGTGTGTGTGTGTGTGTGTGTGTGTGTGTGTGTGTGTGTGTGTATATATATATATATATATATATATATATATATATATATATATATATATCCTTGCTGCTTGGAATACAAATGACCCCTCTATAGTCATGGAAGGCAGACGGAAGGGAGCTCTGCCAACATTTCCCATTTATTTTCTGCCCACAGCATCCATGTCGGATGCATTCAGCATGCAAGACTAAACAAGATTTTGTGCATCTGCTGGCACTTGTAAGCTCAACATGGTGTCTGGAAACCAAGATGGACCCTGACTGCTTTGTCAATTTTCAGCAGACATGAGGTTGATGGAATAAGGACCGGCTAGATAAAGAATTGTTTGCATGCATGCTGTGGCAATGATTTACAAAACAATAAACATAAAAATAAGCATGCATTAAACAAAAGTTTGGCCTTTGAATGAGGTTGGCAAAATAATTGGGCCTTTTCGTCTCTCTTTTCAAAGTTTTGAAAAGTTTGGGAAGATCAAGTTCTCTCTTTCTCTCTCACACACACACGCAAGCACTCTCTCTCTTTCACTCCTTAGCAAACAAACAAGATGGGCGGGACTTTGTGCATGCCAAAATGTTAGCGAGTAGGCTTGATAGGATGAAAGTTCTGCATCCTCAAACTGAGTTGTTCAAAGTACAGCTGGAGAGACTTGCATTTTCCAATCAATGCAGTTAATGCATCCAAAAGCCACAAAAGGGACTGAAGATGTTGGAGCTCCCATGTTTATAAGAAGCACTTATGCAAGATAAACACCACTCTTACATATATAAACAAGAGCACAGCTGCTCCATCAATCAGGCTGACCTAATGGTTCGGAGGCAGTGAAATCCAAATACGTTCTACACTTTGGTACTGGGAAAGGAAAAGCTTTCTCTTCCAGAAAGGAACAGTTTTATCATCTTCCGTTTATCATCTTTAAAAGGGTGTTTGATAGACTGATCCATTCTATGCACTAATAGCATGTTCTTGCTTATTTTTATTTATTTAGGAAAAAAATTATAAACCCCCTTAAATAAAACAACCACACCCTTCCACATAAAACAATGGCCAGTAAAGCACAGATAAGATCAGCAAAGGTTAAAAAGAAGCCTATATAAATAAATTATTTTTCAATGATTTTTTTCCCCTCTATTTCGAACATTTTTACCCAACTCTTTAGCCAAAGAGTATGTCAGAATGGCATATATACAATCAATTAAAATAAAGTAAGTAACACAACACACAACACACAAGGAAAAGGGGATGGGAGGGAAGAAGAAGAACGCAAACTCAGGCAGTTTGGTAGAGTTGGTCTTTTGGCAAACCGATTGGAATGAGCCTGGCTCCTCATCTCTCTCACTGAGGCAGCCTGATGGAAAACCACACACCAGTTTTGTACAAGAGGGAGGCATCGGCAGGTTAAGGGGGACGCCAAGGTTTGCAGAAGTACAAAAAAGGACTAGAATTCTAAAGGGGGCATTTCCAACAGAGCTCAGTGAGGACTGACCATGTTTAAAGGACGTGTTGATGGAGGAGAAACAGAAAATTAGAATGACGTATCCTGGAAACAGGCATGGCTAGTTGGCTAAACAGGAGCATTCCCCACTGTGATGTTTTATTTCAGAACACACTTGTTAGCAGCCACTGTTGGACTTGGCAGCACAATGGAACTTCTGGATCCAGAGGCATTAAGTCTCGGAATAACAGATTATACAAGCAGATGCAAAGGACTGTTTCCTTCATGCCTTCCCTGTGGCTTCCTCAAAGTATTGCTGGAGGGTTGCTGTATTGACAGAACCTTGATCAGCTCTAGCAGAGCTATCCTTATATCCATGTGTTGCAGTACAAGGAGCCAAGCCACAGGAGGACAACCAACATCCCTTTAGACAGAGGTCCATTAGAGCAAATGGGCCACTGCCCCACCAACCTCAGTGCACCCTCAGCTTGCCTACTTCCCTATTTACAACCGTTCCAGAGGATGGGCTACCTGACCACTCCTCCTCCTTAGTCCCAGTGTTTCTGTTATAGAACTCAGCAGGTGGGAAGAGGATGGGAGCAAAACTAGAATTAATTGGTTATGCCCATCATTAGCTCTGGCCTAACTACAGCTGCTCTCCCTGCCTTTTGCCCAACTAGTCACACTACTACAGCCTCACACCCTTATAACAACATTAAAACATAAATAACAAACCATCATATAAAGGAACTTTTTAAGACAACAGCAGAGAAAGCCAGTCATCTGTTCTTCTCCACCTAAGCTCCCTTTGTTGAGTGCCAGGTCCAGACTGTGTTTGGCAAAAAACCAAGGCCTACAGCAAAGTTAAGCATTGATGTTCAGTTGAATGGCTTGACAAACCACCCCCATCTAGCTAACTGCTTTTTGGCTGAAGATAGGCGTTTTTAGGTCCACTCTGGCAATAGGACTATTTTGTCATCATTGGTATCTCTTGTCATATGCACAAAATCACACCCTTGGTAAGCATCCATTGGTTTGTCTTGGGAGACAGTGGAAAAGTGCACTTTGGGAGACAAAAGATGAGCAAGTAAAATCTTCAATGATACACTGGGTCAATAGATATTGGTTATAATATAGATATGGAAGCATGGGAACGATTGTGGAATATGGATGTAAAATTTACAGCATGCTATGGTTTAAGAGAAAATTATATGAAAATGTTCTATCGATGGTACCTAACACCGAGCAAATTGGCAAAAAATGTATAAATCAAAATCAAATAAGTGTTGGAAATGTAAAGAGAAAGAAGGTTCTTTTTATCATATGTGGTGGTCTTGTAGTAAGGTTAAAGCTTACTGGTAAATGATCTACAGTGGTCCCTCGACTTACGAATTACTCGACATCTGTAGGTTTCGACTTACGAACGGGACAAATGGCTGCACACTTACGAATTTTTCTACATCTGAACGGAAACTGCTGGTGGCTTTAAATGCAGTTTCCCCAACTTGCGAATTTTTACATGCGGTTTTTCTGAATATTTTTCTGAATATTTTTTTCCTATGGGAAGCCACGTTTTGACTTACGAACTTTTCGACCTACGAATGTGCATTCGGAACGGATTAAGTTTGTAAGTCAAGGGACCACTGTATAATGAATTGCAAAAGGGTGTTTAAAATAACGTTTGTAAAAAAAAAAACCAAAACCCAGAAGCTTTCCTTTTGGGAATTATAGGAACAGAACTACCCAAAATGTATAGAAATTTATTATGTATGTGACCACAGCAGCAAGAATGTTACTTGCCCAAAAATGGAAAGAAGAAGAAGTCCCAGTAAAAAAAGAATGGATACAAAAACTTATGGAATATGCAGAAATGGCAAAACTTACCGGAAAAATTAAAAATCAAGATAACAATTTTTTAAAAATTAAAGAATGGAAATTGTTTAGTGAATATTGGCAGGATAGTTTTATAAGAGTATATATTTAAAGTAGAGGAATAAATGAGGAAATTAATTTAATTTGGAATACGCAGAAAATATAAAAAACAAATTTAAGGAACTGCAGAAAGAGGGGGAAGGAAGTCAAGTTTTGAAATGTTGAAATGATTGTAAAATTACTGAAATGTATAAAATGGAATATCATAAAAAATAAAATAAAAGTGCACTTTCAGGGATGAAGTCAAACTGTTGGGAAGCTACAGCACCTGCTGAGCTTGTAGAGACTGATATGGGAGAGAGATGTTTTGTTACAGCTGAGGCAGGTGAAACTGTCTGGTTGTGCTGATGCAGGTGAACTTTTGGATGCATCAAAATGGTGGGTGAAGTCGCCCCTTTTACCCTTCCTAATTTTAAGTACAGTGTAGTGTCAGATGTGTTAACTAAACTGCCCTTAGTGATCTTGCCTATCCAGTGTCAGATAGGCAAGCGATGCCGTTAGAAATGAGGGAATTCTCTCCCTAGTGAAGGAAGCTGAAATACTGTAAATGAAAGCCATGTCTATGTGCACTTTCCTGGGAGTAAGCCCCATGGAGCTTGGTGAGGTTTAATTCCAAGAAAACAGGATTGTGCTGTCAGGGTGAAAGTCTCACAGAAACTCAAAAGTCCGGGTCTGCAGCAGCACTTGCCAGCTTCTCCAGTTCTCTAAAGAACAGCAGCGTACGCTGGATTGCAGATCCTCTTATTAAAGAACAATAAAGCACTGCAGAGGGGGGATAAATGCTTTTACATCTGCTGAGATAAATCTATCCCAAGACAAGAGGAGCATCTGGCAGAGGATTAAAAATACCTTCGCAAACTTGTGCTCTAGCATTAAGGCTAATTGTGCCATGTTGGCATCTGGAGCTGGCGCATCATTGCAAAGTGGCTCATGTTTTGTAATTTGTTGGCATGAGCCCCCATCAACTCTGTTATAGACATAGCTCATTACCCCTAAGCCTAACTTCTCAGAAGGTGGAAGGGGAGCAAAATGTTACTGGAAACGCACAGCACAGAAAATTAAATTTTGCCACCACCTACCTCCCCCAAAAACCTGCCTTTCCATGAAGTATGCCAATATGGAGGGGAGGGAGGATACTTCAGTAGCCAGGATGCTGCCAGGATGTTGTACTCTACTCAGGGAAGGCTTCCTCCATCTGAAACAGTCTTTGCCTTGCTGATGCCACATCTCCCTGTCTTTGTTCTGTGAGCTAATGGCCTTTCTCTCAGGCACTTCCCTGAGCACAGAAAAAGTGGTTCAGCCTGCATTTTAGCACTTTGCTAAATCCAGCATCTGACAGCCTATCTCAATATTCCAAGGCACTGATTAAGAATAATAGAATCATAGAGCTGGAAGAGACCACAAGGGCCATCCAGTCCAACCCCCTGCCAAGCAGGAAACACCATCAAAGCATTCTTGACATATGCCTGTCAAGCCTCTGCTTAAAGACCTCCACCACACTCCTTGGCAGCAAATTCCACTGCCGAACAGCTCTTACTGTCAGGAAGTTCTTCCTAATGTTTCGGTGGAATCTTCTTTCTTGTAGTTTGAATCCATTGCACCGTGTCCGCTTCTCTGGAGCAGCAGAAAACAACCTTTCTCCCTCCTCTATATGGAATCCTTTAATATATTTGAACATGGCTATCATATCACCCCTTAACCTTCTCTTCTCCAGGCTAAACATGCCTAGCTCCCTAAGCCGTTCCTCATAAGGCATCGTTTCCAGGCCTTTGACCATTTTGGTTGCCCTCCTCTGGACACGTTCCAGCTTGTCAGTATCCTTCTTGAACTTTGGTGCCCAGAACTGGACGCAGTACTCCAGGTGAGGTCTGACCAGAGCAGAATACAGTGGTACTATTACTTCCCTTGATCTAGATGCTATACCTGGAGTACTGTGTCCAGTTCTAGGCACCACAGTTAAATTCTAACATTTACTACATCCAGGAATTATGGGTGTCCTGCTCTTTAGTTGTCAGCTGTGTCCCATTGCTGACCGAGGGGGAGAGCTTGGAGAGACAGGAGGAGTTAATTAGGCAGGAATGCGGAATGAGGGAGGAGCAGCCAAGTGGCAGTAGAAGCCTAAGTTCCGAGAACAAGGAGAAGGAAGGGGGGAGTTCCAGGGAGAAGACACAGACTGACAGTTTAAGCTTGGACTCAGAGGGAGGGCCACCGGAAATAGCCTATCCCAAGACGTGTAGGCTTGCAAGAATTAATGGGAGGCGTGAACAGGAAAGGAAGTATAAGTGGGGCTTTAAAAGTGGGAAGAGGAAGGGGCAGAACTCAGACTTGTCTCGCTTCTGTTGGAGAGACCCAACCATTACATTAGTGCTCAATTGGAGCAAACACCACTGTGGGTTCCCCGCACTTTAGGTTTGCTCCAATTGACCATGAAAGACTGGGTTTTCAAAGAGAATGAAAGAGTGGAGGAAAGGTAACTGTGGATAAGCTCTAAGTCCACCAGGAGTGGATCTTACTGCCATGGTGCTGCACGCACCCACAAATATTAATTTAATTTATGAATAACATCTGCATGGCTCCTTCCCAATAAATTTTTAGCTGTCGTAAAATTTAGATTTCTGTGCTCCAAAATGGGCAGAGGGGCAGGCAGGATCGGGGGGTTGGCAGGGGAGTCTATGGGCCTATCTCAGAATTAGCTGGTATTTATTTTGTTCTTCTGTGCAGCAATACTTTCTCCTTGGCTGAAAAAACAAAGACAAAGAATCCAAAACTATAAATCTTTCATCTTATTTTCGTTCTCTTGCATACACTCTTATTTCCTTCGGAATGTCTATTTCCTCCATGGGAATCCCTTCAAAGTGGCTTCCAGTATGCAGTCCCTGAACCGAAGTGGGAACTGAGAAAAACATTCTTCGCTCTCTCCCAGAGTCAGGCCAAACGGGTACAAGTACAGCACTCTAAAGATCATCTAAAGAATGTGATACTATGGGAACTCAGTAAGAAAGCTGAGCTGGACAGGCATAATTTGTAAAAGTATTGGCCCGCAGCCTCAAAAAGATTAGCATTTAGCACCACACTTAGCTAGAGATTAGAGGCACGAATGAGCTTTCAATTGTGTGCAAAGGCATAAATTTCAAGAAGCTGGCTGGGTGCTGCTCGCTTGTTTACCTAGTTAGGTACCTTTTCTTGGTCTCTATTCCAGGGAAATATGATGCCAAAACCAAAAGGAAGCAAGTGAGCGAGTGTGTGTGGGTGGCTCATTGCTTGAGACTCACCTTGCCCACACACATTGTCCAAGCCAGGGTCAGCAAACTTTTTTCACAGGGGCCAGTCCATTGTCCCTCAGACCTTGCGGGGGGCCGGACTATATTTTGAAAACACCCCCCGACTCTCCCCTCCCTTGTCCACAGCGCCAGATGAATCCCAGTGGCTGCTTACCTGTGCCTTGCGAGCGGCAGGGGCTGGCAGCAGCAGCAGCGGAGGGACGATGAGCGGCGCAAAAGGGCTGACTCCAGAGAGGGACTGCTTAAAATGGAACTCAGTCAACTGTGGCTCAACAAAGCCCAGCCCCCTTCCACCTCTAGGCAGGGCGGGAAGAAGCCAGGAGGAGGGAGGGAGGAGGCGCCACCGCAGTGTGGGGGGAATGGCACGGCCCAAACAATCAGAATCCCCACGCCAATCCACGCGGCAATTCCCAGACTATCCACGGGCCGGATCCAGAAGGCAATTGGCCAGGATACAGGCCCCAGACCGTAGTTTGCCGACCAATGGTCCAAGCCAACGCCACCACTGTAACAGCCTGCCCCTCCGCCAGCGAGCACCTTGATTTTGGGTGCCAGTGTATGGAGGGTGCTACAAGAAGGGGTCTCTATTGCCTAAGTGAAAAGTTCACTACCACATCAAACCAACAGGAAATCGACTAACAACAACTTGTCTCCTTAAGGCAAAGGGACAGGTGGACCTGTGGATCTATCCAGGGGGCTGATCCCCAAGCAAACTTTGCATTTCTTCCATTTTCTCTGCCTTTAAAAGGCCCTGCTTACTCCCCTGGGGAAAGTGCAGCTTTGCCGGAAGAATAAGAAATCAAGATAACAAACTTTTTATAAATGAATGGAAATGGTTTATTGAATATTTACAGATAAATTGTAAACGGATACAAACATTAGCATGATTATTGTAACAACCTGCTGTTTTATAAGAGTATATTTACAGTAGACAATTAAATGAGCAAGTTAAATTAAATTGGATATGCTGAAGATATGAAAAAATAAATTTAAGGAACTGCATAAAGAGGGGGAAGGAAGTTAAATTTTGAAATGTTAAATGAAATGTATAAATAAAGAACTAAAAAAGGGGGGGGAAGCTTTTTTCTTCTGCATTGCAAGGAAAGTAGCATCTTCACCCCCATCGTTCAGCCTTGAAGGAGCGTCTCCTTGCCCACTGTTCTGCCCGGACACTGAGGTCCAGCTCCAAGGCCTTCTGGCAGTTCCCTCACTGCGGGAAGTGAGGTTACAGGGAACCAGGCAGAGGGCCTTCTCAGTAGTGGCGCCCACCCTGTGGAATGCCCTCCCATCAGATGTCAAGGAAATAAACAACTATCTGACTTTTAGAAGACATCTGAAGGCAGCCCTGTTTAGGGAAGTTTTTAATGTTTGAAGTTTTATTCTGTTTTTAATGTTCTGTTGAAAGCCACCCAGAGTGGCTGGGGAAACCCAGCCAGATAGGCGGGGTTAGAAATAAATTATTATTATTATTATTATTATTATTATTATTATTATTATTATTACCTCATAGGTAGTGGAGGACAGGGGAGGACAACAGTTGGTCCCTTGAGGGTACCCAGAACTGGGTTGACCAGATGATGACAGAGTACAAGCTAGCAGTAGCTGGAAAAGGAGGCACTGGTGAAAGTGCCTGGACCATTCAGCTTCTCCAGAAACATTTTGTTGATGAGTATGATCCTACGATACAGGATTCCTACAGAAAGCTAGTCATGATTGATGGAGAGACATCTTGGTCACAGCAGGCCATGAAGGGGACAGTGCATGCGGGACCGGAACATGCAGACAGGAGAAGGCTTCCTTTGGGTCTTTGCTATTAACAACATCAAGTCCTTTGAATACATTCATGAGTAGAGGGGGGAAATCAAGAGGTGCTGGGGCAGGGAAATTAAGTGTGACCTTCCAACTGTGGAAAGCTGGCAAGCCTATGAGCTGGCTTGGATTCCCTGCACAGAGATGTCAGCCAAAACTAGACAGGGAGTTTAATGTGGTTTCTATACTTTAGTGTGATGGATCTGGCAGCACAAACTATGCAAATTGAATCCCCCAGATGAAAGAGGCCCAGGCTGCATGAACTGTAGATGCTTCCCCTTCACAGCTTCAACAATGAAGCTGACCTGACTTGGAAGGATTTCCACTTTGTGTAGCGCAGAGACAGAGGCGATGTGAAAGAAGAATCAAGTTGATTCAAGGGGACAAGCAAGATGGTGTCTGCAGGCCCCAAGAGCTCTGCTCAACCTGTCTCAAAACCTTGCCAAGGCCTGCAATGAACTATTTTTTTATTTTCAAAAACAACACCCTCCTCTTCTTGCCTCCTCCCCCTCATGGCAACATATACAAAGCCATAGATTGAATTATTATTTTTTGGATGGTGGTCTTGAGACTGGTTTTTGCATCTTTCTCCCTGCTCCAGAGGATGGATAGGCATTGCCTGTTTTTCTGGAGCAGGCACTGGCAGAGGGGAGGGGAGGCCCATGCAGAGCAGCCAGGCAAGTGGTTCTGACCTTCAGTCTCTTTGAGCTCACGTCCTTGGCAGGAGCCAAAGCCTAGTTGGATCTGGGGCTGTGCCCTGGCCTGCTGCTTTTCTTTCATGAAGCTTTTTATACAAAAGGTAGGAAATATATGATACCTGGGTTGTGTGGCTCCATGAATGCACCTCAGAAAAAGGGTTAGCTGTTGCCTGTGGAAGATCTTGCCTCTTTGGAAGGTGCTGCCAAAAAAGTCCATCCACTGACAGTCTGCCATTCTATAGCGATAGGGAAAGCCACATGCTCCTAGCTAGGAACATGCAGCCGGTGTGTGTGGCCTCTTCATCTGGTGTTTCTTTGCCCAGTAAAGGATACAGCAGAAGGGACAACAGATGTCTAACTTAGTAAGAAAAAGAGTTAACTACCTTTTCACCTCAAGACCTCTTTTCTTTGTTTCTTTGCCTTCTAGCTTTCATTCAATTAGCAGTACAATGTTCACTGATTTGCATGGACTAATTAGCAATTAACTGCATTCTAGAATTTCAGCCTCAATGAGCAAACACAAGATTCTTATAAAGTGAAATCACAATTATTGTTTCCAAAAAGAGTTGTGTAATTCCACACACTCCAGTGCACAGATAGTGCATTGTTTTGTCTTGATTTCAAGTTCTTAAGAAAAACCCAGTTCCAAAGGGACAGGCATATGCAAATTCCCAACTGACCGATCTATTTGAGCTTATATCCCACCCTGTTGTGAAGACTCTGGGTTAGTGGCAAATGTGTGAATAAAAAAGTAAACATTAAGCAAGATTAGATAGACCCAACAACACAGCTTCCTGCTGAAGCCAGATCACATTGATCTGCTGAAATGAACAAGCAAATAAACCCTACATGTGCTCACAGTAATGTTCTCTTGAAGCACCAGAGGAAGGCAATTTCTACTCTAAATAATTAACTAATTAATTAATATACTGCTTACACAAGAAGAAATCCACTGGGGAATTAAAACATCCTTCCTTAAAATACGCTAAAACAACCAATTAAAAAGTGTAACAATTAAAACAGTTTAAGAACAGTTGAAACAATAAAATCACAAGTGCAGTTCAGGGGGATGCTGCAGAGCTGAAGCGGCTACAGAGAAGAGGGACTGTCTCTCAGTGCAAAACTTTACATGTAGTCCCACAATTATTTTTCTGATTATTTTTAAAGGTTAAAAACAAAAACCATGGGAGAGTGGAATCTGGAGAGGGAAACCAGGAGGGGGTGTTTAACTCTTTCCATCAATCTGTTTCTGGTTCTCATCAGTTGTGCAACTTCTGCATGTGTTCATTCAAAAGTCCATTCCATTCCCTTTGCACAATCAGGAGGAGGAGGGGGGAGGAGGAGGAGGGGGAGGAGGAGGAGGAGGAGGAGGAGGAGGAGGAGGAGGAGGAGGAGGAGGAGGAGGAGGAGGAGGAGGAGGAAAACAACTGCTATAACAACAAACACAATGAAAAAGTTTGTATTTTTGAATGTGTTTTCTCACAAAATATACACATCTCAATATATTTTATCCGAAAAGGCACATGATAAAACAAACTTTGGTCTATCTTTCTTTGAGCAAAGAACTACACTGCAGAATGTGGAGAAGTGTGAGATACAAGGGAAAACAACCTCCTGCATGAGTCTGTGAGGAGTGGATCATATCAATGTGTATCAGAATTCACACATACACAAAAATCAAAATTCCTCACGTATCCTTTCCAGCCACTTGGCTGCTCAAAACCTGCCCTTTCCTCAAAGCTTCCCACCTTATAGGGAAAAGATTTGAGCCTAGGTTTGAGAAGTCAAGGAAGCTGTCTTATACCAAGTCAGGCCATTGACCCATGTAGCTTAGTGCAGTCTACACTGACTGCCAGCAGTTCTCCCAGGTTACACAGGGGAGCTGTTCCCAGCCCTACCTGGGAACACCATGAAATGAACCTAGGACCTTCTGCATGCAGGGCAGGTGCTCTAGCACTGAACTACATTCTTACCTGTCTACAGTTTCATGTGTGATTTTTAAAAACAGATGCTAAATAGTCAGAAGGACTGAATTCCACACGGACTCAAAATAATGAGCCATGTGTGGGTAAGAGGAGTTTCAGTTAGCTATGTTGGCACCCATTTATTTTATTAAACTAAATTTGATGTTCAATGCTTGTGTTCCATCCCTGCCATTTACACACCAAAATGAGCCAATGAATTATTACAAACCATCACTCTGTGCAATGAGCTTTCTTGGAATTCAGTACTGGCAGAAATCCATTCTGAAAGCTCTGCAATTAATTGGTTCATCGGATTTGGAGATGGAATGTCCATGTCGTTTGCTGTCCAGTGGCAACTTGAGTGCCCTTGTACCATATAGAGGCACCGAGAAGGATGGGAAGGTCCTGGCATATGACAAGGATGTACTTTGGTCCTTCTGCAACATAGGGAATTTAGACTGAGAGTTCAATGACAGAGACATCACATTTGGCACCAAATCCAGCAGTCTTGGATATGTTTTTGAAGTGATGACAGCTACAAAGAAAAGAGCTCAGGGGATTCAATGATCACATTCAAAGCACACCTCCCAGCTACTGCCTTAGGACTTAACTGCATTCAGCACCCAGAAACCATGCAACTCAAGCAAGATGCAAAACTCCAGAGAGGCATCATCATACTGGAAATACAAAGCTTCCAGTTTCTCTGGCTTTCAATTTCATAAGTAAACATAATGTAAAGCTAATCCCGTTTAACTTTGCAGTCAACATTGCACTTTGGTGCATTTGTATACACCTGAGGTTAAGACGTTTATTTTCCTTCTAGCCTCAAGTTGGAACAATGAGCACTCCCAGATTGTGCACCTGAGCCTTTAGAGACCCTCTTTTATGACCATAGGCCATTCAGTCCTAACGTGGAGGAGGCTCCTCCATTATCACACTAACAGCAGAGAAGAGGTGAATCATTCTGGGCTCCATGTTGCAAATTGACCTCATTCGTCTGGCATACAACTGGATATGAAGAGGCAGTGAGCTATAGTGGATAGTGCTGAACTTGTACCAGGGAGATCTGGGTTCAACTCTCTGCTTAGCCATGAAGTTATTTGAGTGAACTTAGGCTTGTTACCCTCTCTCAATCTATCTCCTTATCTGGGCTGTTTTAAGGGTGAAGGGGAAACCATGTTTGTTGTCCTGAGCTCCTTCAAAGGGAGGGGGTAGGAGAAATACAGTTTTGCGTGGACAGGCGGAGCCCCCCCCCCCCAAAAAAAATCCCAGATGACCCCTGAGCAGAATAATGACTCAAGACAACATGTTATAGGATTAAAATTGGCCTCAACTTTATTAAGATTCAGATGTAGGAAGACCTTGGCTCAGGCACTGGGCGTTATCCTTCCCCAGTCCCCAGCTGGGGATCTGTGGGACTGCAGGGTTATCCAGAATGTATGGGGATAGGGCTGGCTCTGGAGAACATATGTCCAGCAAAGAGAGCCTGCCCCCGTTTGCTGCCGCTGGAAGGGAGAAAGCAATGACAACCACTTGGTGTATGGCCAATGCCTCCCCCCAGGACCCCTTTTATGGGGGGAACTGATCTTGATGCCACAAAGGGGGTGAGGTCACCGCCTCACACACACACACCTTCAGGAAGATAGCCAAAAGGAATCCGCCCAAGGCCTGAAACCACCAAAGTTGTGACATATTGCTACGGGAAAGGCAAATTCATTTCCGGCCCTTCAACAGCGACCCTGAGGTAGCAGCGCCCGTGCACCTGTGGGGAAAAAGGTTAACCTGCAAAAGAAAACTTCAGTTAGGGTGCAGAGGGTGGGAGAAGCTCTGGAGCCAACTGCTGCTTGCAGGTATGATTCAAATCCTATTGTATGAGCTGGACAGTCCATCTCCCTTACCTGGACAGTCCCCTGGCAACACCTCCCTAGGCGGGATTGGAGGATTGGCTGGGGTAGGCAGAGCCCCCAGGTAACCCGCCTGGAGAGGTAGTGACCAGATCCGAACTTCCAGGTAGCCGCTCTGTGTGTGGTCAAGGGGGGGCTGCGCGCGACCACGCAAAAATCGCCCCCCGTTTAATGTGGAGAGCAGTCATTGTTGTTGTTAATTTTTTTATTGATTTTACATTTCCAAAACAAATTTCCAGTAAGAATACTAAACATTCATTTTTCAATCCTCCCCACCCCGTTGACTTCCCTCAGCTTCCATTTCTGGTTTATTACATCAAATGATACATTCTGCTGTTTGTATATAATACTACGTTATCACATTCTTATATTTCTTGTTTGTAATAATAAAGTTGTAGATGTTTATTTAAATCCTACCAACGAGTCCATGGGTTTTTTTTTGTTTCTGCAAATATATTGTAAAAGGTTCCCATTCTTTTTCAAAGTCCCTATTGTGCTTTTCTCACAGTTTGTCCGTTAACTTTGCTAACTCTGCGTAGTTCATCAGTTTTTCTTGCCATTGTTCTTTAGATGGTACTTCTCCAGTCTTCCAATTTTGTGCCATTAGAATTCTTGCTGCTGTTCTAACATACATAAATAATGTTCGCTTTTCTTTCAGCAGCTCTGAACAAAGACAGTTTGACATGATGGTGAGAATGAGGATTAAACGGATGGGTGTCCATAGGAAGCCTTTGCAATCTAATTCAAGATTCATCATGAAATACCAGGTCAAGGGACTGGCCTTTACTGAGCACAATGTCCTACAAACTCCTGGAGAATATAGCAATTTCTGTGAACTTTCTACATTACAGTACACCTATCTAAACAAGCCACTCTTCCTCAGTCCCACACCTCCCAAATGCAGTAAGGGGGACAATAATACTGACTTAACATTCAGGGTGGTCATCAGGATTAGAACTAGATAGTACAGTACATGTGAAGAACTTTCAACACTAGGCAGTGCTAAGCATATTATTATTATACTGCATGAGCAGAGTGAGATTATTACATTGATAAACTGTGTAAATTAGTTGACTGTGTCACTCCTGCTGTTAGTACAAAACATAGAAAAATGGGAAACGGCCTTATTCTGAGCCAGCCATTGATCCATCTGGCTCAATATTGTCGACACTGATTGGCAGCAGCTCTCCAGGCTTTCAGGCGGGGCTTTCTTCCAGTCCTACCTGGAGGTTCCAGGGCTGGAACCGAGGACCTTCTGTGTGAAAAGCAGATGACGTACCACCAGGCTGCAACAACTCGCAACCATAATATTTGCTTTCTGCAACAGAGAAAAATGTTAGAGGTAGCACACAACCTACCAAACACACAGCAGCAGCTTTTTGACCTTCAGTTGCTCCCCAGGATCCAGCTGCTGCAGAAGAAAGTCAGGCTAGGCTAAAAGCCCCCCCCCCTTCTTATCTCCCCCTTTGGTGATTAAATTGAAAATTGGCATGGCAACGTACCTTGCTTGTTGCTGAAATACCAGAGGACCACCTGCCCACTGCGATCTCTGTGTGGATCCTCTGTTCATTATTACCTCTAAAACATCCACCACCAATTCCCCTCGGCCCCCTGACCAAGTTACGGGGGCTTAATTAGACCCAGTAATGTGTCCCACCAGCTCTTTCTCCCCTACTGGCTGCCCTTCAGAGCAAAGGCACAACACCACAGTGACTAATGATCCCTTGGGTTTCCAAAGGAGGTGTTTACTATAATGGCAATTATCCTTTCAGCTCCCGCTCCCCTCTGTGAGCTTATTGACAAAGAAAACACACCCCTCTGCTTAAGGCACTACAGAGAGATGTACAAAATAAACCTGACATTTCCTAACCGCCATCTCCTGGAGTCTTTCCAAATCAAGCCAGAGCCGGTCGCTTGGCCCAACTGCTCTTGTCACACTGCACTCCATGCCTGCACTGAGGTAACACAGATGCAGCAGGAGTGAAAGCCAAATCCCATGAACAGAATAAATTGTGCACACCAAGACAAGCTGCATAAATGCACTTGTTTTTCATAGGTTGGTCTCTACTTAAACCTAAAGCTACAGTCTGGTGTATATTTCCACCAGATTCTCCCCCCACCCCACTCCACCAGTAATAGTGCCATTTGCCTGTGGAGAAGCTCGTTTTCTCAGAATGTGCTGTTTGGTTGTGTCTGTGCAAAGCTGCTGCTAGAATATCAAAGTGAGTTTATTAACTGAGAGCTATAATATTCCCATCCGCTAATAAGTAAAAGTCCACCGTCAAGGTATCCCAGACAGTCCTCCAGTTTCTCTTAATGCAGGCATAGGCAACCTTGGCTCTCCAGATGTTTTAGAACTACAACTCCCATGATCCCTGACCACTGCCTCTGTTAGCTAGGGTTCATGGGAGTTATAGTTCCAAAACATCTGGAGAGCCAAGGTTGCCTATGCCTGTCTTAATGCTAGTGATATGTGGTGGGGGTAGGCAAACCTGTTCCAAAAATTTATTAGTAACAATGAATGGATACTGACTATGAATACAGTATCAAGCAAACAGGCAATCTCGCAATCTCGCAATCTCGCAATCTCTCTCTCTCTCTCTCTCTCTCTCTCTCTCTCTCTCTCTCTCTCTCTCTCTTTGTTTACTCAAGGGCAAAACTAGGTTTTATTTCACCTGGGTCAAAGAACCAGTTTGGCACCCTCCACATGCATTTGTACACACACACACACAGAGAGAGAGAGAGAGAGAGAGAGAGAGAGAGAGAGAGAGAGAGAGAGAGAGAGAGAGGCTGGGAGCCTCAATGGCATCCCACTGGAGGCTTCACCTGGAGCAAAAAAAAAAAAAAAACCACACAGCTACCCCCCCCCCCCAGTAGCCACGGCCCTGGTGAACCTTAGGCTTGGGAGTCAAATGCACCATCTCTCTCTCTCTCTCTCTGTCCCCAGCCCTGGGGACTTTGCTCAGGCTCCTTAGGCTACACTCCTCATGGCCCCTTCCTCAAGTGCATTTGCCTGGCTGGAATGTGACTTGTAGTGATAATGCTTCTTGGTTACCCCTTGATGGAGGAGCATAGTGTGTTGGAAGCAAGGTTTTGAAAACATTTGACTTTTGCATGGCTACAACGTTGCCCACTGTACAAAGTAGAGGTTGCACCTGTTGCCCCACCCACTATTTTGCCTCTGGCTCTGCCCACCTTGCAGCCTCTGGAAGCTTGCCCACAATGGAATGTGGCCCTTGGGGCATTGGGAATTTGTCCAATGGAAATAGCCCTGTGCAAATTGCTGTGTGAATGACCCTTAGTGAATTACCAATTTGACACACACACCCCATCCCATACCTGTGCCCAAAGCAACAGGAGCTATGCAAATGCAACTTTGGGGCATCTGGGGCTGCCCTCTCCTAACTCAAACAGGAAATGACCCAGCTCAGAAAGGAAGCCACATATTCAGCAGCAGCAGCAGCAGCAGCAGCAGGCAGCTGCAACACATCCAAACCCATTATCAAGCACTTAATGATGTTTATTAAAACCAAGCATTCCTTGGGCTGTGTAGCTCCCAGGACTGCTCTGTGCACCTGGGATCCCAAAAGCTCCCACTTGGCTTTCTATCAGAACAAGGGAGTTTATCCATGTTTCACTTAACTTTTTTGTATCACGCTCTCTGGCCGGTTAGAAATGGCTCTGTAGAAAAGGCATTTGTCTGGAATTATGCAATGTATGCTTATCTCTGGCAAGGATTAAAAGGAGCCAGAAATATGTATCACCTTGGCACTGCCAGGATTCAAGCCACACATACACACCAACCCTGGGCAAAGTCCCAGCATTTTCTCTAAGGATTGACTTACAAGAAACATATGGCAACCCCAAATAGCACAGAGCACAGTGTGTGTTTTAAATCCAGAACCCTAAAGTCTTTTTTTATCTCTGCCCCATTTTGTTTTGTCATGTAATTACTGGGTTCTAGTGTATCCACCAGGGAAGGGGCAGGATACTGAGCTGAGTATATGAAACTCTGATTTGCGTAGGCAAGGATCAGAACAAGAGCACCAGCTGAGGTAAAGGTAAAGGACCCCTGGACGGTTATGTCCAGTCAAAGGCAACTATGGGATTGTGGCACTCGTCTTGCTTTTCAGGCCGAGGAAGCTGGTGTTTGTCCACAGATAGCTTTCCGAGTCATGTGGCCAGCATGTCTAAACCACTTCTGATGCAACGGAACACTGTGGTGGAAACCAGAGCACACGCAAATGCCATTTACCTTCCTGCCACAGTGGTACCTATTTATCTCCTTGCACCGGTGTGCTTTCAAACTGCTAGGTTGGCAGAAGTTGGGACATAGCAACGGAAGCTCACCCCATCGTGTGGATTTGAACCGCCGACCTTCCATTCAGCAAGCCCAAGAGGCTCAGTGGTTTAGACCACAGCACCACCCGCTTCCAATCAGCTGAGGTAGCCTTCCCCAAACTGGGACTTTCCAGATTTTTGGACTACAGGTCCCATCACCCTAATCATTGGTGAAACTGACTGGGACTGATGGGAACTGTAGTCTCGAACAACCTGGGGAGTACCCCAGGTTGGAAGAGGCTGGTCTCGTGAGTGCCACTGGATCTATCTATGCTCCCAGGGAATCACAGCAGCATCTTCAATTTCATTGTGTATTTATTTAGAATTCTTATACCCTGCTTTAAAGCCCTGAGAGGCTCTCAAGTCAGTTTATCCTTGGCTCCTAATGGTCAGGAAGGAACATGTGGACCAAGGCGCTACCAAAATGTTGGGCGCCCATGTAAGAAGGACAAGAGAATACCTTTTACCAGGTCAGTCTATTTTTTCATCAAGTCCCATACTAACTACTCTGCCTGACTGTGGTTCATCTGTCTCAGCAGAGTTACTCGGGCTTTAGAGATGTGATGCTGCAAATTATACCCAACTCTATAATCAATCCTGAAGATAGAGTAAAAATTTTGTTAGTTGATGCTAACCCATGGATTACCCATGTGGTAGTGGTCTTTGTGATGAAAGCCAGGGAAAGATTTCTGGATGACAGAGTAACGACCCCTTCATCATCTGTTTAACTTGTTGCTGTTTTTTTCCTTTTCTTCCTGTTTTGTGGGATGGAGTTTTGTTGGGATAGTATGCAATGAATTTTAATATTTTTAATTATTGTTGTGTGGATATTTGTGTAAAGGCATGGTCCTCACAATAAACGGATTTGTTGTTGTTGACTAATAGGAAACTCAGTTGCTAGTATGTATGTCTCAGCAGAGAAAGGTTACTCACAGGATCAAACCTGAGACGATCTCCATACAAAGCTTGTTCTCAACCACTAAGCTGTGGTTCCTCCACCAAGGGCTTTCAAGGAGAGCTTCAGCACCTTAAATTTAGTAGTGTCTTGGCCTGCTTAGTTAAATGACAACCAAGACATTCTTATTATAAATCAAAGGAATCTTGAGGAACACATGGCAGTGTCTCCTTCCAGCTCTTGCCATTCCTTGGTTGAATTAAAAACATTCTATCTGGGAATGGGGGAGGAATATCAGTGGTTATTTGTTCCGGTTGAGTATACATCATTCAGTTTGCAGTTTCTTCTGTCTTTAGTGTTCCCGCCTTTGTGCTCTTAATATGCCTGTTGATGGCATGTTGAAGTTGTAAATAGCTTATATGCAATATCACTTGTTCCAAGCAAATGGTGACAAGGGGGTGTTGTGGGACTTGCTACCTGATTTTAGCTTGCTGTGTCTAATGGGGTTCTGTTCACTGTCAGATTCACATACCTAAAACATTAACCAGGCCCAGAATCAATATAATCTTCCCAGGAGGCCCAACAGTCACAGAAATACTGCACAATGAAAGAGGAAAATGGTTATTACATTGCCTGTGTTCATGAGGGTAGGTGCATAAGCACAAGACATCAATAAGCATCAGCAGCATGAATAGAAAGCAGATCTGGACAATGAAATGCTTCTGTTTGAATAATGGGTTGCTATGCTTCTTGCAAAGTGCAACAGAGAATGAATGAGATTCAAACTATGATATGTTTCTTAACCAGATTCTCTTCTGGTTCTTAAGAATTGTTTACTCTCTCTTTTCCCACCCACCCTTTGTCCTCACAACAATTCTGTGAGGTAGGTTAGACTGAAAGATAGTTAGTGGTCCATTGGTCCAAAGTCACCCAATGAGCTTTCTAGCCAAGGGGAGATTTGAACATGGATTTTAATGGCGCTCGTCTGACACTTTACAGATATTAGGTAGTGTCTAGCTGCTCAGCCACACAACCCAGATGGCCATCCCATTTGGTGAAGCTGATGGAAGTGAAGAGATTACTGCCAAATGCTTCACACTTCTTCGCTGATGATAAATGCAGAGCTATAACTTGTTGCAGCTAAAACTGGCCAGTGCGCTGTACAGCTCAAACAGTAAAGAAATCCAGGCTCTATGTATTGCTATCAGCTAGTCAAGCACATTTATGATAATCTCTTATCCAGGCTAAATATACCAAGATCTTTCAATAGAATTTTGATGTGATAGTTCTAGTCAAACTGCAGCTAATCAAGCAGGTAGCCGTGTTGGTCTGAGCCGAAACAAAATAAAAAAAATCCTTCAGTAGCACCTTAAAGATACTGATATCTGATGAAGTGTGCATGCACACGAAAGCTCATACCAAAATAAAAACTTAGTTGGTCTTTAAGGTGCTACTGAAGGATTTTTTTTTATTTTGCAGCTAATCAAATTTACTTACATGTCCAGCCACCACTTTCAGACGGTGGGTGTAATCCTGGGGTTGTAATTTGTTTCAAACTATCTTTAATGTTGTATTTTTAATTTGTTGTGACCTTCCCTGGAACCCTAGGGTGAAGGGCAAATAATAAATCAAATTATTGTACCATTACAATAGTTCTGAAAATAACATACAAAAATACAATATACCATAGAAGATTGATTGCAAAAATGTGCTTATTAAGGAAAATTGCATGAAGAGGGGGATTTATTTAGAGAACTGTGCAATAAGATGCTGGATCATTTTTGGGAGGACTTTAAAAATTTAAAATAGGAAATCAAAACAGGAAAAATGATGAGATGAGAGAAACTGAAAATGACAGATTCATCCAACCTTATTAATATGCATGATTCCCATTGATCTGTCCCAGAGGCGCTGACTCCTCTTCCCCCCCCCCCATTGTGGGGGCACAGCCACGTAACATATCACGTGATGCTGTCCAGCATGTGCCAGGTGGGAGCAGGATGCGCAGAGGGTGATCTTTGTGCTTGCTCATCCCTGCCGCCACCCGGTTCCTGAGCTGCCGGGCGGATGCTGGGGTGACAAAGGAAAGATCTCACTCATCCCATCGTCTGGTTCCTGGACTGCCTGGTGGAGGCTAGGGCTGGGGCTTGTGAAGGGTACCTGGGGGTGGCACTGGGGGTGGCAGCCCCCCTCAATATTGGGCAGCCCCCTGCCCAAAAATATTGGGGGAGCTGAAGCCTCCTCTGCCTCCTATACCTGGCACCACTGATCTGTCCCAAGATAACCAAACAAATACAGATCCACGTCAGTGCCCAGAAATTGTCAGTTCCCATCCATGATAAAATAGAATGATTCCTGGTCAGAGTGTGGTGCTGTACCCGTAAGGGACAGCTGCATACTCTTGCATTGCAGGGGGTTGGACTAGATGATCCTCAAGGTCCCTTCCAGCTCTATGATTCTATGAGCTCTATTTTATGAGTTCTATGTGTCCTATGATGTGCTTCGCACCACCTCTCCAACTCCATCCTACTTAGCCTTCCAAATCAGAGCTGACAGCCTTGAGCTTATTTGGCAGGGCACGTTTCCCCTGCCAGCTTCCAAAGGTTATGAGGAATTGGCTGAACTTGAGCAATTTGGTCCCAGTCCAAGACGCCGGGTTTCAAGCCAGCTCTGTCAGGCTGCTGTCGGTCTGGCAAGGTGAAGTGCCAAACTCCTGGCACCGGTGGAATTTATGGGATGCAGAAGCAGGTGTTTAATGTGTGATACGAAGTGGAGATTAGCTGCCTTTTTTGCAGGGAAGCTGGTGATTAGCATGGAACAGGCAGCAGAAGTGCAAAAGGAGCAAAGCAGTACAAAGGAGAGGCATGCCATGTCAATGAAAAGGCTTAGCGTTTAGCACAGCATCAGTTCCCTCCTTCCCTAAAATGTGCTGTACAAAATTAGCAGCAATTTGTTGTCCTTGGGACTGGCCACCAGCCTATTTCTGTAGCACGGCTGTCATTTCTTATGGGAACTTGTTGAGTTGTTTTATGGTCATACAGCTGCAGAAGTGCTTTTCTGCATATGTATATTTTACACCAGGGTGTACTTGATATCATGGGACTGGGTGAGATTGTGAGGGAGGATATGGTGAGAAAGAGCCAAAGTAAGTGGTGTGTGTGTGTGTGTGTGTGTGTGTGTGTGTGTGTGTGTGTGTGTGTAAATACTGGAAGAATCCCAATGGTCTGGCATGAAAGGGTTAAAGTATCCCGACCAAAAAAGATTGTTTGGTTCAAACGAGATGATGTTTGACGATGCAGCCATCGCTAGAATGCATAATTCCCCTTCCTTTTGGCAAAGCGTTTATGCACTTTAAAGGAAATGAACAGCTCAATGTAACTGAAAGCAAAATAAACACACATGGGAATGATAAATGTATTTCACAGCCAGAAAATGACAATATCCATGAATGTGAATGGTCATCCAGGCTTCCTGTTGAAACTCCTTGTTCAAAATGAGCAAACATTGAAAAAACAAAGATTTTCTCCACCAAGCTTCATGCAAATTTTAGACTGTTACAATGTGTAACTGTTGTAACGTTTCTTGGTCCAATGGCCAAGTGTTATTGGGTGGGGGTGGGGACTGTTACTGGGTTGCTGTTTTTATTTTGATTATATATATTATGGTTTTTATGTTGATCTTTTCTGTGAACCACCTTGAGACCTCCGGGTATAGGGCAGTATATAAATTCAATAAAGGAGGAGGAGGAGGAGGAGGAGGAGGAGGAGGAATAGGTTTTGAAAAGGAGCCTTATTCTGAGGAGCCTCTAATACCCTCTGGTAGAACTGGAAATAAAAGCTAGCTGGTCATGTAACTCCAAGGCAGGACCTCAAATTGCCAAGTCCTTAACGTTAAGCGAGTGTCAGCAAATTACAATTGCTACCATTATAAAAGGTAAAGGGACCCCTGACCATTAGGTCCAGTCGTGACCGACTCTGGGGTTGCGCGCTCATCTCGCATTATTGGCCGAGGGAGCCAGCGTATAGCTTCCAGGTCATGTGGCCAGCATGACAAAGCTGCTTCTGGCGAACCAGAGCAGCACATGGAAACGCCGTTTACCTTCCCGCTGTAGCGGTTCCTATTTATCTACTTGCATTTTGACGTGCTTTCGAACTGCTAGGTTGGCAGGAGCTGGGACCAAGCAACGGGAGCTCACCCCATCACAGGGATTCGAACCACCGACCTTCTGATTAGCAAGCCCTAGGCTCAGTGGTTTAACCACAGCGCCACCTGGGTCCCTATTGCTACCATTATAGTGTTGTCTAAAGCAATATTTTGCATGATGGTCATAGTCTGTAGTTGCACAACAGGAACGTGCAGGAGAAATTCTAAGCCTGGTTCTTGATGCAGTTGTTCCCCCTTCTCCCCACCCTCATGGTGCAGACAGAGCATAGCTCAGCAATAAGAGATCCTAGTTAATCCATTGTATCTCCAACAAGATGGATCAGATAGCAAGTGATGGCAACTTCTGCTTGAAACCCTGGGAAAGTCAAAGCAGGCAGCACTGGGCTGGATGAACAAATAGCCTTGCCTGGTTTAAGGCCACTTCCGGTGTGGGTTTTTGTGGTACATAGCACTTTTCATATTAGGTCCTAGCAACCCTAAATGTCAACAGCTGCAGGCCATCCAAGTGTCCCTATTTTCCAGGGATGTCCCTGATTTAGAGAAGCCATCCCAGTTTCTGATTTGATCCCAGAATGTCCCACTTTTCCTTAGGATGTCTCTATTTTCATTGGAGAAATGTTGGATGGTATGGAGTTATCCAACCCCTGAGATGTCTGAAGGCAATCCTGTATAGGGAAGGTGTTTTTTTATAAAATGTTTAATGCTTTATTATGTTTTTATATGTGTTGGAAGCTGTCCAGAGTGGCTGGAGCAACCCAGTAAGATGTGTGGGGTATAAATAGTAAAATTATCATTATGGGATGTGATGACCCTATTTTCATTGGAGAAATGTTGGAGGGTATGCAGCTGCCAGCACCCCTAAGGACTGCCAGAACCCAGTGGCCGTCTTATGTTCAGGACCCTGGAACCAGGATGTCCATGCATCATTACCAGCAAGCCATTTCTTAAGAAAAGCCATCTGTTAAGGCCTCTTGGGTGTAATTAAAAGGCAAACAAATGCAATGTAGTTTGGCAGCATTCACGTTTGCTCTCAGCCTGCTGAGAAAGGACAAAACTGCAAGGAAGAAACCCAAGGCAGCAAAGAGCATGTGAAAAGATGATCCCATTGATCCCATTGTTGGAGTAATTTGTACAGGGCTAACCTGGCTTCTCCAAAGCAACACCAATAGACGTAAGCTTTAAGTAATAAATTAGGCCTTCATTAATACAAATTTATGTGTTGTTGTTTAGTCGTTTAGTCGTGTCCGACTCTTCGTGACCCCATGGACCAGAGCACGCCAGGCACTCCTGTCTTGCACTGCCTCCCGCAGTTTGGTCAAACTCATGTTCGTAGCTTCGAGAACACTGTCCAACCATCTTGTCCTCTGTCGTCCCCTTCTCCTAGTGCCCTCCATCTTTCCCAACATCAGGGTCCTTTCCAAGGATTCTTCTCTTCTCATGAGGTGGCCAAAGTATTGGAGCCTCAGCTTCACGATCTGTCCTTCCAGGGAGCACTCAGGGCTGATTTCCTTAAGAATGGATAGGTTTGATCTTCTTGCAGTCCATGGGACTCTCAAGAGTCTCCTCCAGCACCATAATTCAAAAGCATCAATTCTTCAGCGATCAGCCTTCCTTATGGTCCAGCTCTCACTTCCATACATCGCTACTGGGAAAACCATAGCTTTAACTATACGGACCTTTGTCGGCAAGGTGATGTCTCTGCTTTTTAAGATGCTGTCTAGGTTTGTCATCGCTTTTCTCCCAAGAAGCAAGCGTCTTTTAATTTCGTGACTGCTGTCACCATCTGCAGTGATCAAGGAGCCCAAGAAAGTAAAATCTTCACCCTCATTAAAAGGTTCTTTAATTCCTCCTCACTTTCTGCCATCAATGTTGTGTCATCTGCATACCTGAGGTTGTTCATATTTCTTCCGGCAATCTTAATTCCGACTAAACGACTAAACAACAACAATCCAGCTTTATGTCACACCGATCTGAGTTGCTGATTAGTCCTTTCATCCCAATGAAAGTTGAGAGTTTTAAGTCTAGATTTTGGATGGTGGTTGTTTTAAACAAATTTGTGTGTTTTAAAACTCAGCCATAAATTGCCCAGAGACACAGCCTTAAAAAATATAAAGTAACAACTGAGCAATACGCTCAAGAGTTGGGGAAAGCTTGTCTAAAAAGAAAGATTATCAGTCTCCTCTTGAAACCCAGCACGGCTGATACTTTCTGAATTCCAGAGGGAACGTATTTCAGAGAGTGGGTGCCAGAACAGAGAAGACCTGCTCCTGTAATGCATAATAGAACAGTCTGCAGATTGCCATCCATTTGGGGGTTGATGTGAAGACTGAATTATAAAAACCCAGGCCTTTCTCACAGCCAACATAAACTCAGCCATTGGTTTATCGGTAAGTTCTTTGTTGTGGGAAACCCATTTGGAAATACCAATAGCCATTGTTGATTTCTTTGGATTGATATCCCATCCTAATCAACTCACCTTCTCAAGGCCCACTGCCATTTCATGCAGGCAAATGAAAGTACATCTTTGTCTCAAAAGCATCCCATCTGAATTTAACAACTCTCTTCCGTTCATTCTCTTCTGTCCAATCCAACAAAGTTACATAAAATCCTTTCACGGCAGCAACACACAGGCCATTCATTTCTTCTTATAATGAAACGATATTACATAACTTGAAAATATGACTGGAAACAAAAGCCCAATCTTACTGTTACATCTGACAGCTGATTAAAAAGATGGTACAGAACAACATTGAATATGTCATTCTGGGCCATGAGAATGGAAACATAAGCATGCTGGATAAAAAATCATTCTCTGGTACTACCCCATCCTGTACACACTTTTAAAAAAAACACCCAAAACATTGCATTTCTCATAAAGGAAAACATTGTGGAATCTTAGCATGCCCTTCTTGGCCAAGTTAGTAGCAAAATACCAGATTCCAACTGATTGATAGTATGAGAAAGTTTAGTGTGGTCTGATCCCACGAGAGCTGGACAAATGTAGCTTACCAACCTCCCTTCACCTGGTGCCCTTCAGAGGTTGCAGTCCAAAACATCTGGACGGCACCAGGTAGGGGAAGACTGAGATGTACCTTTGTTTCATTTATGAAAAAAATAGAACATGCTAGGGTACCTGTAGTAGCCCTGTTCCACACTGACTTCCTGAGTATCCACCTTAATACCTTTCAGATGTTTGGCACATCTGTCATGGATGCTTTCATTGAAATTTCATTGAAATTCCTCCATTGCAGGGGGCTGGAGTAGATGACTCTCAGGGCCCCTTCCAACCCTACAATTCTATGATTCTATATAATAAGAAGGCTTCTTGCAGATGCCATCTTATCAGGAAGTCCATTCTACACAATGTAGAAGAAGAAGAAGAGTTTGGATTTGATATCCTGCTTTATCACTACCCTAAGGAGTCTCAAAGCAGCTAACATTCTCCTTTCCCTTCCTCCCCCACAACAAACACTCTGTGAGGTGAGGGGGCTGAGAGACTTCAGAGAAGTGTGACTAGTCAAAGGTCACCCAGCAGCTGCATGTGGAGGAGTGGAGATTACGAGTCCACCTCTCTTAACCACTACACCTGCCCTTTGGAATTCCATTCCAGTGTCTGCTGTCCTTTCGGGATCCACTGAAGACCTTCTTCCAACTAGACTTTTGGGAAGAGATCTTTCCCAGTCTGCATCTGCACTGGAGTTTTGTTTTGTTTTTAAGACATAGAGAATGTTCTCTACACAAGTGGAAAGACCCCAAAAGCAAAGTTCTGCAAGTGTAAAGTTGTCTGCATGCATAGGGACTTTTTAAATATATCTATAAATATCTATATATTTAATACATATATATCACAGGTCCCACCTGTGAACTCCATCCCCACACATCTGAAAGGGAATCCCTCTGGCTGCTATATGCTGTGCTTACTTAATTCAACATTATCCTTTCTTTCACTGAAAGCAGTGTGGGTGTGTATATGAGTGGTGTGCGTTCCTGTGCATGCATTTCCCTCTTGGTTTGTCCTTCCCTCTGAGGGATCTCAGAGAGTTGATAGGACAGAACACACAACCTCCTAGAGACTGGAAGTGTGGTGCATAGTTTTAAGCAAGAGTCACACATGGTTGTGGTTTTAAGCAGGAACTCATGAGTGAAAGTGGAAGAAACCAGAATATTTTCAGCACAACAACCAGCTGCTTATTCCTGGCAAAAGCATAAATCAACAGCCTAGGCATTTCCTGAGGCCAAAAGAAAATATATATAGTGATGCCAAAATTAGTTTTACATGTGCAGCATTCATTACATGCAGAATTATGTTCTTCTAGGGAATTTTATAGGACTATGTGGCAGTAGAGCCAGAAGACTGTTGAAAATATTATTGTCCCACATCATGCATTTAAAGCACACACAACCCCAGAATCCTGGAAGCTATAGTTTACCTCTGAGCTAGAATTCCTAGCATCCTTAACAAGCTATAGTGCCCAGGACTTCTGGGGATACTTTAAATGTGCTTTAAATTTATGGTGTGTCTGCAATAAATAGAAGTGCATCTGAAACTTGAGCATTCAACCATACTTGAACCTTCCATTTCTTCTCATGGAATCTGGAAAAAAATCAGCATGCCCAATGTTAAGAGTTAGCATCTTCAGTCTGATAGTGAGGTCAGAAATGCTAACTGGAGCCTTGCTCCCAAAACTGGAACCCACAGTTGCTACTATTGGCTGTTTTGGGCATTTGCTCACTTAGATGTGCCTGTCCTGCTTGGCCACCAGAAGTAAGAGGAGCCCACAAAAAATGTCTTGTCCTGCAAAGCCCGAAAGGAAGATTGAGGTTTTAACTGAGAGCCATAGCTGCCCCTATCACCGCATCATCCTAGGCACAATAGTTATATCCAATCTGCTTCATTGCCAGACTATTGCACATAACCCTTACAACCAACACATGAAGATTAGCTTCTAAATTTGGGTGGGGGGGAATACCACTCACTTATTTTAGAATTTCAGAAAATGACTTTGGTTGATACAAACTCTCTGAAGACAGGGAGCTTAGCCTTGCTGCATTGAGAATGTAAACAGAGCAAGAATCTGTCCCCTGAGTTTACAGAGTTTGTTGCAGAAGCCAGGGTTATTTTCTAGACTGGAAGTCTAAAGTGAATGGCATTTTTTCCCACATGCTAAGGTTGCTTCCAGGTGACTTGTTTGCGAGGAAGTTATACAATGGCCGTTATTTACGGAGTATTCATCCTGAGTTGTTTGTGGGGGTTATGCAATGTCATGTCAGGCATTTGTTATCCCAGACCTCCCAGTATATTTTCCCATCACTTTTCTTACCGCAAATCATCCAACTTTGGGCTGGGGTAGGGGAGTGGGTTTGTTGTGCAAGCGTTTTTCCATATGTGCCACCCACAAAATAGCAACAATTTGGAAGTGATCTAAATAACTTGGCATCTTATCGAAGAACTCTGGGTTCTCAATTTTAAGGATTACGCTACTGGCACTGTGTTCCAGACCGTGCAATTTTCCCCCTCTTTTCTCTGGAATTCAGCTGATTTTTTTCCCATTTCTGAATTGTTTCCATCATATATGGATCCCATGAGATGTGTCCCATTCATCTTGTGGTTGAGCATGTCCCCCACCGCAGAAGCTTAAGCTGATGACCACCTTCTGGGATGACGGTTTGAGAGAACCCTCAGTTTCCGTGTGTGTACTTATCTCTCTTTTGTCCCACAGTTGTCTCTAGTCAAACAAGCTTTGTACAAGGTCACAGGTTTAATTCCCAATAGCTCCAGATGGAGCTGGGCATGGCCCATCTGAAACCTGGAGAGCTGCTAACAAAGGGACAGTGTGGGGTGAAAAGGCAGACAGAAGAGGTATCTATACAAGAAAGAGAAGGGCGGAAAGGTGAGGAACTGGCAAAGGGCAAGAAGATAAAAATACAGGAAAGAAAGCACTACTTAAAGTAAACAGGCATGGTGGCATCCTGTGATGAAAGGGGACAATTAAACCCTTACAGTAAGGTCCCCACAAGGAGGCACTCTGAGAACAAGGGACCACCTGAGCTTCTGAGGACTCCTGGGACTGAAGACAGGGATGGAACTGATAGAAGAGTTTGGAACTGTTTCCAAAGCAAAGCCTCTGACTTGAGTGTAACCAGGATTGGCCCTATAAGTGCTCCAGGAAAGGCTGGGGTTGCAAAGGCAGTGATAGAAGCTGCCTAGATACAACATCTCTTCTGACCAGCCTCCATCTGTAGCTTCCTAGGGACATGGGTGGCGCTGTGGTCCAAACCATTGAACCTCTTGGGCTTGCTGATCAGAAGGTCAGTGGTTCGAATCCGTTGCTCTGTCCCAGCTTCTACCAACCTAGCAGTTCAAACCATGCCAGTACAAGTAGATGAATAGGTACTGCTGCAGTGAGAAGGTGAACGCTGTTTCTGTGCGCTCTGGTTTCCGTCATGGTGTTCCATTGTGCCAGAAGCAGTTTAGTCATTCTGACCACATGATCCGGAAAGCTGTCTGGGAAAAATACCTGCTCCCTCAGCCTGAAAGTGAGATGAGTGCCTCAACCCCCATAGTCGCCTTTGACTGGACTTAACCATCCAGGGGTCCTTTACCTTGTGGAGTAGCCCCCATGCTGCCTCAGCAGACTTGTGATAGAACCTTCTTTCTTTCCCTGCTGGACAGCTCCCTGAACACCAGCTGTGTCTTCTCAGAAGACGGTTCTGCAGCCCTGGACTGGCCAATCATAGGCTCATAGAATGGTAGGGTAGGAGTGGATCCCAAAGGGAAGTTGTTCCACTCACACAATGACATAATTGGATACAAGCCTATATATATCTTCTTAAGAAACTTGACCTGGGATTCTTTCCTGAAACGTTTTCAAGGGTCTACTATTACATCACACAAGCTATTGGACTTAGCAAGAAAGCATTTTCTCCAAATACCGTGTTTCCCCTTTTTTAATACGTAGTCAAAAAGTAAGGCATGGCAGGGTTTTTAATCGTTTGAGAAACGTAAGACATACCCCGAAAATAAGCCATACTTCCGCGACGTGCGGAGCAAGACCACCTAGCGCCCCAGCCAGCTAGCGGGACCCAGTACGCCGGCCACAACAGGAGGAGGAAGCCTGCCGGGTTGGGTCGGTGCCCAGAAGCGGCTGCTGCTGCTGCAGCACCGATAAAGCGTGCAGCAGTGCCGCACGGAACACTGAGGGCACAAGCCAGCAGGACCGAGCTCCTGCAATGCCGGCCGTGGCAGGAGGAGGAAGCCTGCCAGGTCGGGTTGGCGCTCGGAAGCGGCGGCGGCTGCAGCGCTGACAAAGCGCGAAGCAGCACCGCTCTCCCTCTCTGTGTGGGTGTCAGTCTCTTTCTGTGTGTGCGCGCGCGCGTCTCTCTCTCTCTCTCCCCCGTGCGTCTTTCTCTCCCCCCCCCTGTGTGCGCGTCTGTCTCTCTCTGTTTGTGATCGCGTCTCTCCCCCCCCCCCCGACAGAGAAAAGGTGCCGCGCAGGTTCCTCTTTGGCTCGTCATTCAGCTGCCCCAGCCTCCTCGCCGAGAGCTGACGCCGCTCCTCTCCTCCTCCTTCCCTTCCCCCCCTCCTTCCGTCGGTCCGTCAGTTGGGGTTGCGCGCGCCAGAGCCGCAGGCCCAAGCCCCGTCCCCCTCGCGCTTCCCTCACTAACATCTCGGAGCAGGACGGGTCCCGGCCTCCCTCCTCATTCCCCGGCCAGCGTGAGAGAGCCCGGGGAGCAGCCTCTATACCTCCGCGCGCACACACACACGGCCGCCGCTGCCTTCGAAGCCATGGCAGCAAGCGCCAAGCCGAAGCAGGAGGAGAAGCACCTAAAGCTGCTGAGGGAGATGAGCAGCCTCCCAGTGCTCCCACCCAATCGCGAGTGCTTCGACTGCGACCAGCGCAGTCCCACCTACACTGACATGATGGTGGGCAGCTTCGTGTATACCTCCTGCTCCACCTCACAGAGTGAAGTCCCCCCCGTGTGCACGTCTGTCTCCTAGGCAGGTGGCCATCCAGCCTCAGCTTAGAAGCCTCCAAGGAAGGAGAGCCCTTGATTCAGGATGGGGGAGGAGGGGAAACTGAGAGAATAGAAGAGGCAGAAAATGCGTGCGGGAGAGAGCGCCAAGTTGTACCGGCACTTAAATAAAAAAAGACACCCCCTGAAAATAAGCCACCGTGTGCTTTTTTGAGGAAAAAAAGTTGTAAGGCGGTGTCTTAAAAAGGGGAAAACACGGTAATACAATTTCTACTTATTTTAAACCAGTCTCCAGATGAAAAATCTTCCAACTACCTTATCTTTTGACTATTTGCATAGCTAAACTGTAAACAGGTGAGTAACTTCTCCAAACCAAATATCTCTTCTTCCTTAGTAAATTATGTCTTTCTGTAATGAATTGCTCAGGAAGAAGAAGAAAAGGTTGGTGCTGGCTTCCAGGACAGATCCCAGATGCTGGGAGATAAGAAAAACATAAGATTGCATGATGAACAGCCTGAATCCTTTTAGGTCATTAATCAAACATATCTTTTGAACTAAACATTACCATGTAGGGATTTTGATGAGGACAAGTGTAAAATGAATGTATAATCAAATATCACAGTGTTATGCACATCCCAGGCTGCAAGTGTGAAATATTTCAGGGGTGCCAGCCAGCACATACCGCTGTGCTGGTTTCCTTGGATTTAACATCTTTGGAGATTGTGGTGTCTTTGTGATATTTACACGTATGTGAAGGATAGACAGGCTCACAGCATTAGCGCTACAACAGAACTTGCTCTCACATTTAAGTTTTATGGGGGAATCTACAAAGCCTTAGCTTTGGATTCAGCACAGAGAGTAAGGCAAGTCTGTGTCTCTTTCCATCTATTGTTTTCCTATTTACAGGTTGCTTCATCTCCATCCAGAGGAGGAGGGGGTGGTCTACCCCCTTCATTCCACCTCATCAAAGCATCCCCAGCTGGTAACATCTGCAGCAAACATTCACCTGCGTTCATTGGGGTTGCCAAATCTTCCTTCCTTCCTTCCTTCCTGAGCAGTTTAAGGCTTCATGGGTCAAAACCAACACTTTGAGCTGGGTCTGGCCAGGATTGGCATTATATGCTCAAACCGTCTTGCCCTGGTGAGCAACCTGGCCACTGAAATTTGCACCAACTGAAGTTTCCTAACTGTGCTCAGAGGCAAGTAATCTAATGCCATTGTATTTATTTTTATTTCTTCCTATCTGCATAAAATGGTCACTGGAAGGACAGATCCTGAAGCTGAAGCTGAGGCTCCAATACTTTGGCCACCTCATGAGAAGAGAAGAATCCTTGGAAAAGACCCTGATGTTGGGAAAGATTGAGGGGACAAGGAGAAGGGGACGACAGAGGATGAGATGGTTGGACAGTGTTCTCGAAGCTACCAACATGAGTTTGACCAAACTGCGGGAGGCAGTGCAAGACAGGAGTGCCTGGCGTGCTCTGGTCCATGGGGTCACGAAGAGTCAGACACGACTAAACGACTAAACAACAATCTACATAAAAATGTAAGAATGTCAGAATGCTCTTCAGTTTGTATGGGTCACCCACAGACATTCACATCCTCTCCAGTGTGACAAACAGCAGGCCAGAGAGTGAGGAAGCAGTGCTGGTGGCCAGTGGCTCACGGGAGCTGTTTAACTGAGGGGAGAGAGGCGCTTCACAGAGCATTTTAGCAAACCACCCTGTGAAGCACCCCTCCTTTAAAAGGGGTTGGAGCAAACTGTAAGAGAGGAGGGTCTTCAGTGAGCTGTGTGGGGAGGCGTGTCATGTAAACAGAACATATTTCTATCCTGGAATAAAGCAGAGTTCAAACTTGACCACACAAGGAAAGCACCACTTCATCTGTTATATGAAAGCTCGCCCTCTCCAGAACTATCAGCATCGCTCCCTATTTTGCTAAATTTTGCAGATTTAGCATCTTTACCTGAATCCAGGCAGCCATAGCCACCCGACACTGATCCAGAGTCAGACAGCTACTTCTGAGTGCTTGGTTTTGGCACTTTTCATTGCGTGTTTACTTTCTGTAGTTTTCCTGTTGAGTATTTAATCCAGAGCTGGTTAATCTCTCCCAGTGGCCTCATTTACCTGATTAACAACATCACTAATAAAAACCAAGCCCCATGGAACATCACATCAACCCCAGGCATCACCAGTAATGATCCACTGAAAGTGTTCCAATAATGAAAGCACTCGAGAGCCAGAGCTGGCACCCCTGCTAGCTTTTGAAGCTGGGTTAGCAGAACAGCAGCTTGATGTGCTGAACCAAGCTAGTGAGGGTTCCAAAAGCATCAGAGGAAAGAGCTTTCAGACATGGATCATGCAGAACTCTCCCAGGCATAGTAACAGAGCTTATCTTGCCAATAGGGATGGGAAAGAAATTCAATTAAGTTTGCATTTAAGGGCTGAACCTTCAAAATTTGCCCTTTCCAAAGGATTGAAATGGAGTCTTCAGTTGAAATTCGCACTTCTCTGAATTTTGCAATGTGCTTCTCCAGCCAAGTAATGCGTACAAAAATGCATATCTCAGGAGAAAGTGTGCATCGCAGTGCATACATTAGTGAAAATAGTATACCAAAATGCATTATATTGTAGGGAAATTCTTTGCAAACATGTGTATAATAGGAGAAGGCAAATTGTCATGGTGAATTATTTTACATTTTAAAAAATGCAACTGTTTGACACGAAAATATGGAAAACTGAGAGGAAGTGAAATTTGCCCGTCCCTACTTATAAAGGACAAAAGCAACAAATAAGAGACAGACTCGCCTAGCTCCTTTGTGCGAATTCTCTTCCCACTGAAGGCAGTGCTGCTTGCACAGATTTTTTTTACTGAGTTTTTCCACCCCATGATCAGATTTACTGGCACTCTTTCTAAAAACTGGAAGTTGGTGTTAAAACTGATTTTTTCTTCTTCTAAATTTACTTGGCCCTGTCTTGCCAGTTTGTATGAGAGTGTGTGTATGTGTGTGATTTTTTAATTTCACACACACACATGCATATAGTATATTGTATGCCCCTGTGGAACTATGACTGAGAGCAGTGCTGTCGGAAGCCGCTCAGGCTCCCAGAGTGGCAAACATGATGCACCCCCGGGGGCAGGGCGTTGCTATGTAGCGTGCATGCGCAGCGTAACTATGTACGACGCATGCGTCGCTACATAGCGATGCTGCACATGCATGCTACATAGCGGGGTGCCGGCGCTCACACTTCCCCCAAAACACGGAGCTGGGAGCAGCCCGCTCCCCCCCGCTACCACCTTGCTACACCCCTGACTGAGAGAGCTGGGGCATAGAGTAACATTTTAAATAAAGAAACCATCAACTCATAGCCTCATCACAGTCTAATCATGGGACAGATTTCTGATTCTTTGGGTCATTTTAGCCATTTCAGCATAATCCACCAATTGGATCTGCCATTCTTCTCTAGTCGGGACTTTATCTTCTTTCCATCTCAGTCTTTTTCACAGCTGCCGCTCACCTCTTCATTGAGCTGTGCATTCTGACCTCAACGTCTCATTCCTCCCTGTTGTTTCATACCCTGCGATTCTGTATGTGAAATTGAGATTTTTTGACCAATCTTCCATCACTTGTTTACAGTGAATTGCATTTGCCATTTTACAGCCCATTAACTCAGTATAACAAGGTCCTTTTGGAGCTCCATGAAATCATTTTTTGGGTTTTAACTTCCCTCCCCCTCAGTCTGTCTTGATCCTTTTTGCCTCAGGGCACGAACATCGATTGTCCAGTTTAGTGAGCTATTTATTGATAGGATTACCTCAAGTACCTTTGAGATATGCTCAGAGAATCATTCTTTTAAAATTTATTTGCCTATGTAGCACCATTAAAAATTACCGGGACTATCTTACCCCCCTCCCCCCAATACATCCATTTGCAATTAAGTAATAATGAGCTATATAGGTAGGAAGACAGGATAATAAACATAGCCATTAATAGCTGCCTTCATCAGAGTTCAAAGGAATGCATATTTCAGCACATCAGATCAGACAAATGCCATTCGTATAATGGCCTGGGTTCGGAAACACTGTTAAGTTTGTGGCTTTAATATCATTAGCACTTGCATGAAACCTAACCAGCTCGCATGGTTGGCAAACGAGCAAACACAGCAAGAGCTTACATTGAAGGTCAAACCCAGCAGAGCTCGCATTAAAGGTCGATTACTGCAAAAGTCTCCACTGTCCCAGCTGGTCACCCTATCTCAGAAAGTACTAGAAATCAAAGAGGTGGAAAAGACAGGGAAAACGGACAACCAAAATGAGAATGGAGCACATTTTCCACAAAGAAAGGCAGTTGGGGCTTTTTAGATTTAGATTAATAGATCATCTAATGAATGGCGACATAGCAGATTCAGGAAGGATAAAGGAAAGGCCTTTTTTTGTGCACAACATGTAATTAACTTTTGTGCCAGCTATTAAACGCCTGCTGAAAATTTTTCTCTGCCACCAGGCCTTTGCAGGGAGTACATCCCCCACAGTGGGTTCCTAATCCTTTAAAAAAAACTTTTTTGTTCTTAACTTATTAAAAAACTTTGTATGCTTTTATTGTACGGTTTCTTCTTATTTTTACTCTTGTAAACCACTTTGACATATTTTGTGATATGGCGTATGGTGTATAAGGTTTTTTTTTAAAAAAAATATTAATACATCAAATGGATTATTCTCACTATCGCACGGTGCAGTGATGGCTTCTGATTTAGATAACTTTAAGAAAGCGCTAACCAAATCAATGTAGGATGGGTCTGTCAACAATTGTTGACCACAATAGCTAAACAGAAGCTCCAGATCTAGAGGCAGCATACCCTTTAAGATCCAACGCCAGAGATAAGTTAGAACAGAGAGCCCTTGTTTATCTTGGGCATGTCTAGGTGATTGCAGTCAGTTGGGCTTTGACTCTGTGAAGAGAAGCCTTCACCATGGAAATGAGGAAGTGGAAACTGCTTCTCTAGCAGAAACAAGATTCAGCAAAATCTTGGTTGGATATATATGGTTGGATATACCGTATTTTTCCATCTATCAGATGCGCCCATGTATAAAACTTTGGGAGACTCAGATTTAAGAAAATGGGGGGAGATATATCCATGTATAAGATGCCCCCTAATTTTTGACATTATTTTTTTGGGGGGGAACCTGGTCTTATACATGGAAAAATACGGTATGTGTAAAGTGCTGTGTTTTACGAGCATTTACTGTGAACACATTTCTGCCTTTAAAAAAAATACTAATGAATGGGACCACAGGAAGAAATTTCATTTGCACTTTTGGTTTTTAGCTGTGAAAAACAACTAACCATTTGTGAGAGAATCATAGAATCATAGAGTTGGAAAGCAGCCAAGGGTCATCTAACCCAACTCTCTGCAACGCAGGAAGCTAAAGTATCCACGACAGACCTCTCAAAAACATCCAAGGAAGGAGAGTCCACCACCTCTTGTGGGAGTCTGTTCCACTGCCAAACACCTCTTACTGTCAGAAAGTTTTTCTGAAAGTTTAGTCAGAATCTCCTTTCTTATAACTTGAAGCCATTGGTTCAAGTCCTACCCTCCAGAACAGAATAAAACAAGCTCGCTCACTCCTCCATGTGACAGCCTTTAAGATATTTGAAGGTGGGTATCATATCTCCCTCCTTCATGGATCACTGCCTTTTGGTTTTCCCAGTAGTGATGTATGGAAGTGAGAGCTGGACCATAAAGAAGGCTGATCGCCGAAGAATTGATGCTTTTGAATTATGGTGCTGGAGGAGACTCTTGAGAGCCCCATGGACTGCAAGAAGATCAAACCTCTCCATTCTGAAGGAAATCAGTCCTGAGTGCTCGCTGGAAGGACAGATCCTGAAGGTGAGGCTCCAATACTTTGGCCACCTCATGAGAAGAGAAGACTCCCTGGAAAAGACCCTGATGTTGGGAAGGGGAGAAGGGGGCGACAGAGGACGAGATGGTTGGACAGTGTTCTCGAAGCTACCAACATGAGTTTGACCAAACTGCGGGAGGCAGTGGAAGACAGGAGTGCCTGGCATGCTCTGGTCCAGTCTCCTCTTTTCCAGGCTAAACATACCCAGCTCCTTCAATCGTTCCTCTTGAGGCTAAGTTTCCAGACCCTTGATCGTCTTGGTTACCCTCCTCTGCACACGTTCCAGAGAGAGTTGAGATTAAATTTAGATTAGATGTCTTATCAGAGCTTGACAAATACTCATCTGACCCAGTTAATAGTGACAATGTATGAAGATGATAGAACAGCTCTATATTTTCTGATACTCTTATTTGTTGTTGGCAGGAGAACGGTATCTTATATTTCATTTCATTGCTTTTTTTTTAAGCAGGGAGTTTCATTGTCACTACTATTTGCATATGAACCCTAAAAATACCAGACAGGGAAATGTTTCACATGTATGGTGGCTCTGTATTACAGTTTTATGGCATAGCTATAAAAGAGAGGGAAAAGGAAAGGCTTCCTGTTACAGTATAAAGTACTGACCCTGGCTACATTTAGGGTAAAGATCTGTGTATTCTGAGGACTATAGCAGGATCAACAAAGAGGAACGATGTTGTCATAATGACATTTCCCTTGGCACAAAGATCCCTGCTTCCTCACATTGTCAGGGAGCATGATTGGTGATGTGTAATGAAAGGGCAATTAGGTTTGACAGGCAGGCAGTCCAGGCTGGTAGCAACTGTATGTCTTTATTATGGGAATGTTTTAGTGTTGTATTGTATAGCCTTCATGGTGATCATGATCAGCATCTACTGCCTGATGTGGCTGCCTCCCTCTGCCTCATGCTGCAACACTGGGTGCTGTTCCCCTCAAAATGAGAGACATTTCTACTCAAAGGCCAAGCAGATGTGCTCATTTGCTGGTATGTGTTGAGGGTTGCACATGTTATTTTTTTGTATGTTTATTCTGCTTCTGTAGTACATACAAATGGGGGATTTTGTTCAGTGCTGGGAAATTCATCTGCATGTGGAAAGAAAGTCAGTGAAGGCAATGTAGAAAAATGGCATTGCTTGCAGAGTAAGGAAAGCGGAACTGAAACAGAGTGTAGAAACACACACACACACACACACACACACACACACACACACACACACTTCTGATATGAACAGCTCCAGTTCTGACAAAGTAATACCCTTCTCCATGAATCCAGCAGTTACAGACCCAGTGTAAACCCAACAACGGCATGCATGTCTCCATCCTTGGGTTATTCCAAGGCAATTAATCATATGTGACCACAGAAGTGGTACAACCTGATTTCAAGAGAAGCACAGGTTAATTGCATTTTAAGCCTATGAATTCAACTAAGCTTAACATCTGAGTTATTTGTTTCCAGGTGTAGCCCATAATTTGGAAGGGAAACTATGGTCCATCAGTTACTTTTTAAATTATTCTTATTTCTTTTATTAATAAAGCAAACAAAGATAAAGAGCATAAAGAAATACAGATATAGCAAGTTGAAAGCAGTATAAGGTTGGACATTATCATTGAACTTATTGTTCCAAAACATTACAAAAAAAGCCCCCCAAATGCCCATAAATCTGTTAGTCTGGTTTATATGTATTCTTTTGTAATAAGTTAGCTTAATAATAGTTACTATGGGCCAAATTTTCTCAATATATTCAGATATAGTAGGAGAAATCCCCCCATATGTAGCTATTTTATTCTTTGCAGCAGCTATTAGATTAAACACTATTTCTTCAACATTTCCTGGAATAACATGTTTTAGAAAACCGAGCAGAAATATTTTGGGTTCCAAGTGTATATGGAACTGCTATTTTAGGATATCCTATACTCTCCATTATTTTTCTTGCAGCTGTCCAGAACATTGTCATGAAGCTAAATCAGTACGGCAGAAGGAGCAGGATCACTCTGATGTTTCTGGGTAGGACTAGAAACAGTGGACATTGGTCTATTGGGTTAAATGAGATTCTGTCCTGATGACCTCATCCTGCCCTCAGCCAGCCCCCACCTGCTTGTCTTCCTATTTACTGTCAGTCAAGTGAGTGGCCCTGGCTGTCTGCTTCCTCCTCCTTGGTCTCACAGTCACCCTTGTACAACTTGAAGGCATAGCTATCATTAGCCTGTGATAGGCCTTTTGTTCGCCTTCCTGCCTTCCAACCTATCAGTTCCAATGGGCATCAGAAAGCACTGTGAAAAAAGCGCTAGAAAGAAGCTTTCATGGTAAACTCATCCAGTGGTGGTTGGCTATGGCTAAGGACTTCTCCCCTGTTCGATCACTCCAGTGCCTCCTCCCATTTCAAACCCTTTGTCCTTACATCAGTTGTTGTTTAGTCGTTTAGTCGTGTCTGACTCTTCGTGACCCCAAGGACCATAGCACGCCAGGCACTCCTGTCTTGCACTGCCTCCCGCAGTTTGGTCAAACTCATGTTCGTAGCTTCGAAAACACTGTCCAACCATCTCGTCCTCTGTCGTCCCCTTCTTATCAGTACATCAGTACAATACCAGTACAATATCAGTACAATATCAGTACATCAGTCAATACCAAATTGGCAGGTAAATGGACTGCTCTCTCTCTCTCTCTCTCTCTCTCTCTCTCTCTCTCTCTCTCTCTCTCTCTGTCTCTCTCTCTCTGAATGTGTCATTTTACACTTCATTTCTCTTAATTCAAGTATCACTTTTTAAAATGCACTGGATGCCACTGAAAAAGTGAGATGGTTGAAAGAGGCAGAACTCTTAAGGCACATGATATTGAGCACATGGTCAGAAGTATGTCACATTCAAATTGAAAACAGGATGTAAAGTGTTCTTAAACCACAAAATTTGGGCAGCATGTTGGTGTTCAACACTTCCAGAGCTGCATGTTTTTCTTGCCTCCCAAGTTTTAACTTCACTGCAACAGGTCTAGTTTTTGAATGACCTCACATTTTTTTTCTGAATGCTTGGTAGTTTTACACACACACACACACACACACACAGTGAAAGAAAGAGCAGCAGCAGTTTTCAAACCACAAAACACATACTTCATTGCCTTACATTGAAATGTGAGTATAAATAACTGGCTTTTAAAATGTAATTCTTTTTGGTTGTGATCCAAAACATCTGGGAAGGTTGCTTTTGGCAGGGGGGTGAACTGGGTGGTCTCCCCCAGCTGCATGCATCATGCCAGGCTCTGCAGAAAGCTGCTTTTGTGACCCTGTTGCTGTGGGTCACAACATCAGGCATGCTTTGCTGCCTCTGTGCACTGCACCCTGGGGCACAGTGTGCTCTTGCTCTCTGTGGCGATTGGAGGCTTTGCTGGTTTTATACTGCAGCTTGTGGTCATTCTAATCTGTTTCTAATCTAATCTGGCCCACTGTTTCTCTGACTCAAACTACAATCAGACAACCCGCTAGCTGTTTCAATATGTGTGGGGAAGTGGGAGGGGAGAGGAAAGGGGAGGGAGCTACCGCACACTGTAACAGCCCTGGAGCATTGGCTTCTGTGCTCTTAGAAATTCAGCGGCAGGCTAACGGAGAGACAAAACTTAAGAGGGGAAGCACAGCAGAGGAGAGATACTCCAGCAGATCACCATCTCTTTCCTCTTCTTTGCTCCCTTCTCCTTGCAGGTAATGCTATGACTCCTTTTCTTGGGTACTGCCTTCCTTGTGACTTTTTATTTATGAGTGGGGAACAAGAAAAATAAATACCCATTTCTTTGACATCTTGTGTGTGCCCAATCGCCATGGGAGCACACTGGGTGTGTGTTTGTGTATGTATCACTGCAGACCCTTCTCTTAACTTTAATGGGGCTACATCTCACCTGTTCTCTTGACAATGCAGTTGTCAGAGTATTTAAGAGGGAAAAGTTGCAGAGGGGACTGCCTCCCTCAGAAGCTAGCTGCACAAATGGAAAGAGTGGAGGGGCAGGCTCACACCTGCCAGTTTATTTTGATTCTAAAATAAGCAGAGCATGCATTGCTTTGAAAGCCTCTTTCCCCGGGGTTTATGCTTCTTTGTGGATTTTGTGATGGATTTTATGTGTAGTAATACTGTCTGCCTTCGTTTCACGGGAATTGTCCTCTATGCAGCATAAGCAGGGGTGCCTCAACTGTTGAACGTATAGTATCTGTTTATCTTTATTCAGTAATGCATGTGTATTTCCCTGGACATTGTGTTTCAGGTACACTGGGGGAAACACAACAAAATTACTTTTAGAAAAGAAAGAGAAAGAAAGCATCTTTCTCGCACAGTCAAGGTTGCTCTGAGAAACACTCATCCACTGATATTCTTCAGAAGGGTTTCTGTGGTACATCTGCAGGTGTGTGTGACAATTTCATAGTGCTCACTCTGATTTCTAAGAGGCGCACTGGAAACTATCATAGGATCTTGGGGTGGGATTTTAGTGAGCACTTGTGTTGTCTTCTAGGAATTGATGCACTCTGAGGCCATGCAGGTTAGGAGACTTTGCTGCTGTCATTTACTTTAACCACAAGCACAGCACTCTTCCCAACACGGCATGGCTTGTCCACTTGGCTGAATCTGCACCTTCCAGAACCACTGTTCTGAAGCAGCAGGAAGGGAAAGGGAAAATTAGAAAGTGCCTTGAAAGCAAGAGATAGTTTATTAATGGCAAAATTAATGGCTGCAATTAGGAATCAATCGAAACAAAAGTTTAAAAATGAATGGAAATGTTATGATGATTATATGGTAAAGCATTGCTCAAAAGTTGATATGCTTGCATGCCTGGAGTAAAAGATATGGAGTAAAAAGGGAGGAAATCTAGGAAGTTAAGAAAACAACATAGAAAGGAGAGAATGACAATATAGAATGCATATTAAGTTAAGGTTTTGTATACAGATATCGAAGAAGTGATGGAGGGAAGTCTGAAAGGGGTGGGGTGGTGGGAAATGGTGGTGGGTTAGACTTAAGGATGGAAGTTATTGCAAGTGTATGTAAAGATGATTGCGAATGAATGACAAATGAATGGTGTAAAGATGTAACGAAGCAATAAAAATAAATTTAAAAGAAAGAGAGAGACAGAGAGGGACAGAGAGAGAGAGAAATACAGTATGGGGCAGTCCAGCTGAAATGTGTGGCAACCTTATAACCATAGAACCCATGTTTATTGCACACAAAAGAAGCATTTGTAAGTTTTCCTCTAGAACCATGAGGACTTTTTCTTAATGTACACTAATGTACACTGTAATTTTTCTTAATGTACACTATCTCATTCTGAATATCTCCATATAAGTCTTAACAGTTGAGGGGGGCTGGAAGGTGTGAGCAGATCAACACCAAATTAAGGAAGGGATAGCTTTGTTAAGATGGGAACAAATTTAACAAAATATGTTATGCTTAGTCTTTTTAATCAGGGGCCATTATAGTTCCAGTTACATGATAATGGACCCTTAAGCATGCTCTTCGTAAAATGCTGGATTTTTTCCTTCTCATTTTGTGCTTCCCTGCTGTTCCTCTAGCAAGAGAAAAAAATATTAAGCACCCCCACTCACTTCCCCTAATGTTTCATGCTCTAATTCCATATGGAACCCAAGGTGCCATGGTGGAAGCTATTTATTCTGACAATGTGGGATAATGAGGATTGAGGTAAAGTCAAATGTGATGCTCCAGACATCATGGGCTGGAGGATGTGTGCTGGTAAACAGTGATGTCTAGACCACAATGAAAATATATTTCAGCTGAGAGTGCTGAGCTGTGGCTGCCCAATGCAATTTGCTTGCAGTTCCTGTTGACTGCCCCAATGTGGAACCATGCTGATTCACAAAGCTACCTGTTTGGCAAAAGATTTTGGGCACAATATTGAATATGATGCATGGTTGAAATTATGGAATGAAACGTTGACATTTACTGCATGTACCGCCTTGAAAGAAAATGTTATGAAAATGATGTACAGATGGTACTTAACACCAGTAAAGTTAGCTAAGACGTATAGGACAAGTAGTAAAATATGCTGGAAATGTAAAGAGAAAGATGGACAGTTTTACCCTATGTGATGAACATGCGAGATAGTAAAAAGATTTTGGGAAAATGTATATAATGAGTTGAAAAAGATATTTAAGTACACTTTCACCAAAAACACCGAAGCTTTTTTATTGGGACTAATGGGCGATGAGATTGCTAAGGGGGACCAGAGACTATTTATGTATGCCACAACTGCAGCAAGAACTTTATTAGCCCCAAAGTGGAAAACGCAGGATGTACTGACTATTGAGGAGTGGCAGACAAAAATGATGGATTATGCTGAATTAGCAAAGTTGACCTGTGGGATCCGAAATCAGGGAGAGATAAAGTTCCAGAGGGAATGGAGTAAATTTATAGACTATGTGGAGAAAAACTGTACAAGTTTAAAGACACTTGCAGGACTGAAATAAATCCTACAAAATTTGATTGAGTTTGCAAAAGGAACTGCAAGATAAGAGTGAAATAATAAAGCCGTATGAAGGGAGGGAGGGAAGTCACAGCTTGATAGAGCGAAAGGAGATGAGATGAGGAATATATGATGTAATTAATAAGTTTGTGTGTGTGTGTGTTTTGTTTAATTGGAAAACCGAATAAAAATTATTTATTAAAAAAAACCTACCTGTTTGGAAGTTGAAGAAAAGAGTGGTAGGAAGAAGGGAGGGAAAGAAGGGAGGGAAGGAGGGTAGGAAGGAGGGAAAATCCAATGCTCAGTAGATATTGGCATTGATCAAGCTATAGAGAAAAACAAATAAGCCAAAGGACCCCATCCAACACTGCATTTAAAAATAACAAAAACATGTGTTTTTATGAGCTTTATAAACTATCCTGGTTTTTGAATTAAAGGGTGATATAAAAATGTTTCCAATAAAAAAGATTGCAATTGTGGAACATATTAAATCCACAGCTACAGGTGTTTTCTGTAAAGGTCCATATGAGTCCAAAGCAAACCATCACTGTTTAGAGAGCAGGCCAAAGCAGTTGCTCTTCAAATGCCAAGTACATCAGGAGTGCAATGCTCTTATATCCATTAGTGACCAAGAACCATGGAAGCTTAGCAGGGTCTCCATTTTAACTGTGTCTGTGCATAAAATCCTTTGTGGGTCAGCTGGGTATTGCCTGCTCCATTTGCAAAATGGTGCATTAATGGGCACACATACATGGGTATCTACGTGGGGCTACCTTTGAAGGTGACCCGGAAACTGCAATTAATCCAGAATGTTGCAGCTAGACTGGTGACTGGGAGTGGCCGCCGAGACCACATAACACCGGTCTTGAAAGATCTACATTGACTCCCAGTACGTTTCCAAGCACAATTCAAAGTGTTGGTGCTGACCTTTAAAGCCCTAAATGGCCTCGGTCCAGTATACCTGAAGGAGCGTCTCCACCCCCATTGTTCTGCCCGGACACTGAGGTCCAGCACCGAGGGCCTTCTGGTGGTTCCCTCACTGCGAGAAGCCAAGTTGCAGGGAACCAGGCAGAGGGCCTTCTCAGTAGTGGCACCCGCCCTGTGGAACGCCCTCCCAGCAGATGTCAAAGAGAAAAACAGCTACCAGATTTTTAGAAGACATCTGAAGGCAGCCCTTTTTAGGGGGGCTTTTAATGTTTAATAGATTATTTTATTTTATTTTTCTGTTGGAAGCTGCCCAGAGTGGCTGGGGAAACTCAGCCAGATTGGCGGGGTATAAATTATTATTATTATTATTATTATTATTATTATTATTATTATTATTGTTATTACAGTGGTACCTCTGCTTATGAATTTAATGCGTTCCGAACGCACATTCGTAAGTCGAAAAAATGGTAAGTCGAATCCCATAGGAATGCATTGGGAGAAAAAATTCGCAAGTAGAAGCAACCCTATCTAAAAATTCGTAAGTAGAAAAAACCGCATCCAAGATGGCGGACAGAGCTCCATTCATAAGTAGAAACATTCATAAGTAGAGTTATTCGTGAGTAGAGGTACCACTGTACTATTATTATTATTATTATTATTATTATTATTATTATTATTATGTGTGTCACCTACAGACACACAATTTGCAAGCTCATTTCCCTAGAGCCATGTTGCGTCCCAGGGATATCAAGGGAGAAATCAGCACTAGGGCACAGCCTCCATTCTAAGGTGAGACTCACAAGTTTGCACTCATGGCGAGATAGAAATCAGTTAATAGCTGTGGAAAGGGCATACAGCTAAAATAATACAGGCAGTGCAGATAAGGCACAGCCTACACCAACAGCAATTTGACGTATTCTACGGGGTGGGGAGAGATGAATGGTTGGCTGCTTGGGAACTGCACCATGCAGAGGTCAGAGGCTATGAAGACTTGCCTAACTTTGGTTTCCCATCTTTTCTCTGGTTGTTTGTGGAGGACAAGGGTAGTGGCATAGTGATGGGGCACAGGGGCAGGGGCATTGTCCCGGGTGCAAACATTTTCAAGGGCAAGGGATGCTTCCTCACCTCCAAGCATGTTTACATTGATGACCCAGCCTACAACCCTTGTTTGCCTAAAATGGCTGTACAGTATATGTGTGCCCAAGGAAAACAATCTAGATGCAAGAGCCACGAGGGAAGGTGAGTTGCAGGTGCCCTTTTTGGGAGCTGCTCTCCTCCTAGGCTGTTCCCACTTGCGTCTGCCAGCTAGGGCTGCACAGCTGTCCTTTATGCGCTCCTCCCAGGCCTTGCTGCTGCCGCTTCGGGAGTCCAGAGGCTGCCAGGGCGGCTGAGCCAGCTCAGGTCTTGTTGGCTCGTGTGTGTGTTTGTGTGTGTGTGTGTGTTTCTTCATGACTTAACATTGCTGAAAAGATGTGCAGCTGTTAAAAAACAGAAAGGTGATTTAAATGTGGGGACTCAGCTATGAAGGAAACCTGATACTTGCCTTGCCCTGGGTGCAAGCAGGCCTGCTATGCCTCTGGACAAGAGCCCTGCTGTTATCAGAGAACCAGAGGGACTGATCCCCAAGAATTTGTACCGAACCACTCTAAGTATCCTTAGTTCTAACAGGGCTGGGAGGTTGCTACAAACACCTGAGAGAAACTCCTACTCCTTCTACCTTCTTTGGAATGGGTAATCATGTATCTCTGTCCCTCTCATTTTCCTAATGTTGCTCTCCTCAAAGTAGAGTTTATCTCTGTAACGGTCTGCCAGGTCCCTGCTGTCTTTCCAAGTGATCTGGACTACAACTCCCATCAGCCCCAGCCAGCATGACCAACGACCAATGTTGATAGGAAATGTAGTCCCAAATGCCCAGGGGGTACAGAGCTGAGGAATACAGATGTCTTGGATTTCTTTGGCTGTGAATGCCATAAAAGATGCTGTAGTTGACTAGGCCAGCATGGGCATGGACACATCACTACTGGGAAAGGTCTGCCTTAGGAAACTGGATGGTGCTAGTTGAGTCGAGGTGCTGCATTTTCAGACCCTCCAAGTGTCCCTGTTTTCCAAGGACAATTCTGGATCTACAGAAGCCATCCTGTTTTCTGATTTGGTCGCAGAACGTCCTACTTTTCCTTAGGACATCCCTATTTTCAACAGATAAATGTTGAAGGGTATGGAGTTATGCAACCCCAGAGCCAAGGAGATAGGTTACTATACAACCTTCAGAAGGCAGCCCTGTCTAGGGAAGTTTTTTAATGTTTAATGTTTTGTTATGTTTTTAAAATATGTCCAAAGCTGCCCAGAGTGGCTGGGGCAACCCTGTGTTTTTTACAAATAATAAAATTATTATTATTATTATTATTATTATTAAATAGAACATCCCTATTTTCATCAGAGAAATGTTGGAGGGTATGCATTTTAAGCCCCCTGAGGAAAGAGGAGATTATATCAAGAAGCTGTAGCCTCATCTTTGCACACACAGTTTCCTGTCTGGCAGTTGTAACTTGTTTCTTCACTGTCACCACTGTGATGTCAACACCTCTGTGTGGGTGTAAACAGAAGCCTTCTTGCACCTCACACACACCTCTGCCACTTAGAAGTAAGAGTAAGTTCTCATTCTCTTGGGAGCAAAACAAGGCACAAGATGCATTCATTTTGCTAAGGTGTTACCTCAACTTCTTTCGATATCTGACAGCGGAAGGCAAGTAATTTTGAAAACACACCACTGCCCTCTTTAAGAGCACATTCTCTGTTGGAATTGTAACCATGTCAACATGTGAAGTACGTGGGACAAATTCCATGCCCGTTACATCGACATTGTTAACCTCCCTGAGAAACTTTGTTAATATGGGGATCTAAAAATAACCTAAGTAAATAAATACAATGTTATATTCAGCAACCGTGTAACAAGATGGCAGTGCAATGAAGGACTGTCATGTGCAGAATATGGCAGAAGTATGTTTGCAAGCCAGTTATATGATGCATAGTTAGGGCTAATTCGCACAACCGTTATTGCATTTCAGGGATATACTGGAGATTAAATTCATCCGACTTAACTTGAGGCTATGGAGAAGCAGCCTGCAGCTCAGCCTGTGTTTTGCTTGCAGAGATTCCAACACTAGATTGACAATGAACTGGTAAATGTTGCTTAAGATGCAAAGTGGAGGAAAACCAGCACACAATTGCTGTACCAAGATCTCAGAACATCCTGGATACGCTCAGTTCAAAATTTCTGCCTCAATAGAATGGTTGGCTTGTGCTAACTTTTACAATGTATGGAGATCAAATCCTCACTGGATTTGAATCGTTCTTTGCATCCTGACAACCTGACCTATGAATTCCTCAAAAAAATTTATCTCTGCTCATGGCAGGATCTAAGAAGGCAATCATGCACAACTGGCATACAAATGTTCTCTGTGCTATGGAAACATTGGCTCAGTTTTCATGTAATGCTCATGCAAATCACAGCTTAGTATGACTCCTCAAGTCTGTAGGATCCTAAAGAAGAGGTGATGATAATAATAATAATTTTATTATTTATACCCCACCCATCTGGCTGGGTTTCCCCAGCCACTCTGGGCAGCTTCCAACAGAACACTAAAAACAGAATAAAACTTCAAACATTAAAAACTTCCCTGAACAGATTTTTTCTAAAAGTCAGATAGTTGTTTATTTCCTTGACATCTGGTGGGAGGGCATTCCACAGGGTGGGCGCCACTACCGAGAAGGCCCTCTGCCTGGTTCCCTGTAACCTACCTAACTCTTGAACCCTTGGCACATGCTTAGGGAGGAGGGGCAGAACCACCACACCAAAGCTGGGAAAAACTGCCTCTCTGCCTCAGAGGAGGAGGAGCTGTGGCAAGAAGACTGGGGAAGGGGGGAGGGGATGCACAGTGGGGCCAGTCTCACATGCCCAGGAAAAAAGAAGGCCTGTGACCTCCTCTCCTCTCCACCACCACCACCACCCGGACTTGATGGGCTACTCCAATGTCGCCTAAGATCCCAAGAACAGCATTCAGGCTGTAATGAACTGAAGCACGAAAGGGGGGTTCCACAGGGTGGGCACCACTACCGAGAAGGCCCTCTGCCTGGTTCCCTGTAACTTCGTTTCTGGCAGTGAATGAACCACCAGAAGGCCCTTGGAGCTGGACCTCAGCGTCCAGGCAGAATGATGGGGGTGGAGATGCTCCTTCAGGTATACTGGGCTGAGGCCGTTTAGGGCTTTAAAGGTGAGTACCAACACTTTGAATTGTGCCTGGAAACGTACTGGGGGCCAGTGTAGGTCTACATGAGGATTACAGCTGCTTGCCTTCCCATCTGGTTCTGCTGCTGTGCTCTATGCCACGGTCTGGTTGAGCATGTTGTCCAAACTCAGACTCATGGCTTTTCTCCGCCATACAAACCACGAGCTGTGAACCAAGAACAAACCTTTCTTTGTTTGAAGTAAGGTAAACCACAAGCCCAGGTTCAGTTAACACACAAAGCCAAACCACATTTTACTTCACATCGGAGCAGCAGCAGCAGCAGGACCAGAGCAGGAACAAAGAGGCTGCGATCTCCTCTCTGGGAACCTGCACACTTAAGCCATGGTTTGTCTTAGCGTTATGTGTGAACCAGATCTTAGTCTAGGATGTGCAATATTGGCCAGCAGCAGGCAAAACAGTAGTGAGTGCTCTTACTCAAATATCGCCTTCTCTCCCCCTCCCCGCCACTGTGTTTACTTATGGATGAAGATGACACAACAGATGAATAATGCCAATGACTGTATGTGATGCCTGGATTCTTTCTACTATGGATGGTTAAACTCAGATTAAATACACAGGTCTTATGCACACTAATACTTCTGTACTTCCAGAGAATAGGGAAGTTGTGAATTGTTTTATACTGTCTCACACCAAGGTTATCTCTAGCCTTACATTGTCAACCTTGAATTTGTGCACCTCTCGAACATCACAGGTGAAGGTCTCAACCTGCTCTTTAAGAAAGATCTTTTTGTGGGAGATCTCTCTGAGCACTGAGCGTAGGGCTTTGTTCATATGAGGTAGGTGTTCCGGCACTGAGACATTGCTCCTCCCTGAGTAAGACCTTCTTGGCCTGAAACTCTCAGTCCCCGATAGTAATTTCCACAGTGTGAACATTGTGTTTCATGAAAGCTTTGTTTTTGCCTTTTCGGAAATCGTATGGAGCATGACCTTTCGATATGAAATGTCCATTTCTGTGATGGGAGAAGAGAACGAAAGCAGCCCATATGCTTTCCCAGCATTTCTGATTATCCTACAACTTTGATCATGACCGCTTTCAGGGGGAAAAATAATCCCAGGCTTTCTGCTCTTGGCCATTGAAGTCCCTGAGATTAAAGGAACCCCCTGGAGCCCTGAGACTCAGAGGGCATCCATGCTTTCAAGTCTGCTCAGACCACCAAGGCCAGCACCCTGTTCAATATGGCCCCTTTGCCATTCTTTCACACACTATATATAACCATTAGCACACCCTTCCCTGTTCCTTCTGCCTCTGTCTCTGATGAGAAACTCCCCAAGAGGAAGGGCAGTAGGAACAGGGGTGTACTAATGGTTATATATAGCCCATGTTCAGCTGGAATTGCCAGTAATTTGGATCAAGATTTCCTCAGCAGGGCTAGGGTTCAAAGAGTGTCACAGGATTGTGCCACACTGGTGCCTGCACCTGGGTTTCTCGATTTCTTTTTTCCTCATTTCAGCTCCATGCAGGGCACTTTTAAACATATTTTTACATGCCATCCCAGTCTCTGCTGAGTGGCTGCACAAGAGTCCAGGCCCTCATCCAGGGTTGTGATTCCACTGGCAAATCAAGGCACAGCAAAGACTGTGTCTTTACAAAATGTGGTTTATTTGCACATATTTAAACCTAAAGTCTTCAATGGAGAGAGTTCACATGCACCACTGCAGCACTGGAGTCCAAGGCATCCTGCACACCATCTCTGCGCCTCTGTCCTAACCTGCCAAGATGGTTCTGCCCTGCATGGCCTCTGCCTAGAGTTCTGGCTCTAATCTTTTTCCCCTCCCAAACACCCTTGCCAGGAAAAGTCCAAGTCTTGTGTAAAACAGCATCCCCCCCCCCGTGGGCACAGCCCACCCCTCCCATGTTTTCCTATGTCATGGAAGATTAAACCATGGGAAACTCCCCACTCGGCCACCAGCAAAGAATCTCTTGTCCTGGTGATGGATTCATAATGACTTGCTTCAGCACCTTTGGTCATTCTTTCTTATTCTATCTATCCCAAGTGGGCCCTGGCCTCGAAAAGAAGTTTAGCCTGTGGTTTTCACTGATTTGGCATCATCCCTTCAATAATTTCTGGCATCAAACCCCCTCGCCCCCAATTCTGTTACTCCAAATCTGTAACAATATCAAGTGCAAGGGAAATCCTCTCCCAGTCCTCTGGAATTCCCCCCCCCAAAAAAACCCCATAATTTCCTCCTGAAGTGCCCTTTTAATTCCTCTTGGCCCAGGTTTAGGGAAAACAAAATACAAATGTAGATGCTATCTGTGTTTTCCTCTAGACTCTGTGATTTAGGATTTACCATCCTGTTTCAGCCCATATGGCTTGGTCTTGTTCACGATGCTTTCTCTCTCTCTCTCTCTCTCTCTCTCTCTCTCTCTCTCTCTCTCTCTCTCTCTCTCACACACACACACACACACACACACACACACACACACACACACATACACATACACACACACACAATTTTTGGAAAAATCAAATGCACAAGGCTGTATTTGACAAATGTTGAGTGTGTGACAGATATCATGTCTAATTTGACCCTAAGCACCTTGATTTAGTAAGCACTGAAGAAAACTTTTATTATTCATTCATTCATTCATTTTCTATACCGCTTTATATTTTTAAGAAAAATCTCAAAGTGGTTTGCAGCATATTAAAACAATAAAACAATAAAACAATCTTAAGAAAGTCAAATATAGAGTATACTGTCAAGGCAACATAACAGAAAACTAAAATATTATCTTAAAGATTTCAAAATAGAACATTGCAAAGGAAGTCAACTACAGAATACTTATTTAACATAGTAGGGCTGGGTGAGCCTGGACCCCACCCCCTAGGGCAGTTGGAAAAGGCCTTGCAGGGAGCGGTCTTCATGACTCACAGCCGGGCAATGTTCCTCTGGCCTCATGAGGAGCCTCTTCAGTAGAGCTGGTGAGTCTGGGCTCTGCCCAGACTGTTCTGCTTGATTTGAGAGGATGAGAGGTGTTTTTGAAAAAAATGTTCCATCTCCCATTACCATGCATTAACTGACATAGTTGTGTGTGTGTTTTACTCTTTGGCTGCTGAGGAGAGTATCCCTGAGTATGCACTGAGTGCATTTCTATTTAACTGAGTAACAAAATATAACCAGGCCACACTGATTGGGCGTTCAGAGCTTCAGGCTCTCAGATGAGTGGAAGGCAACTTCTTATCCTGGCTCTAAATGGCTTACTATTGCAGATGAAAATCATAAACAGTGGAAGATAGCATGGCCATTGGATGTCCATTTTTGCAGGGAAAGTGCCTCTGGCCACTTGGAAACAGCACTGTGATTCCTCCCCTTAATTGTTCCATTATTATGAAACATTAAACACCTGTTTTTAGTGAGCTTCTGCTTTCTTTCCCTTTGCCCTGACTTTCCGCACTGCACAGTGTCTCTGGGCAAGTCAGCATTTTCCTTTCTCTTCACATACCTGGATTATCAAAGAGATTTTTCGCTTACATCAGCTCACTGTTCCTGTTTTTTTCTTTCTTTCTTTCTTTACATCATTCAGCCCCATTCCATTGACTTCATGGTGCTAATCTTGAATTCCCAGAATTCATTTTCAGGAAATGCAAGGATTACCGAGGCCCCTAGGAAACAAGGTGAATGAATACTTAGCAGAACACTCTAAGAAGAAAATGCTCAAAAGAGAGTATGGCTTTCTTTCCCACAACCCTTTCTCCACCTTTCGGCCCAAAGGTTCAGGAGCAGAAAACAGGAGGGTCTCAGGGACAGAAAGGTGAGAGCTTTGATCTTGGCTATTCCATCCATTTTTCTTTAACCTTCATTTCTTAAATGTTTTGAATTACATAGAAATGCAAAAAATAAAATAAAATAGTATCTACGGTACTATAAAAAGCTGACTCAACTGTGCAGTACAAATGCTGACTTCAGTGTTTTATAACAGAATGCAATATTTTGTTTACCATTTGAAGTCACTTTTTCTGTCAGGACTGGAGCTGGTATAAAGGTGACCATTAAAAGGATTGTGACCACAGCCTGGACAGTACAGGTTATGGCGTAAGTGAGGTCTTCTCTTGTGACCTGCATCTGTATCCCATTATGGATGTTCTGCCTACATATCTTCACCAGCAGAACAGCCCCAACCCTGGAATATTCTGCTGGTGTATCCTTTGAGCTGGCAGTTCATCTCAAGGATTGTGCCCTAAAGCAGAAACAGCCAACTTGGGAGCAGCTGTCCGGCAGGAATTGAACTCCTGTTTCACAAGGGGTTGGACTAGATGAACCTTGGGTTCCTTCCAACTCTACAGTTCTAGGATTCCATGGTACCTTCCAGATGTTGTTGTACTCCAGCTTGCATCCGCCCTGACCATTGGCCATGCCAGCAGGAGTGGAGGAGAGCTGGACTCCAACAAATTCTGGAGGGGACCACTTTGACTACACCTGCCCTAAGTAGATTCTGCTGCTTATTTTATAACTGAACATTCATTGCCATACAGCATCTGAAACATACTTGGAATAAAAGTAAGTATTTGATGTTCTTCCTTCCCAGTGTATACAGTACTATAGGTTAGCCCTCTGTGTTCTACAAGTGCATTTTAGCTAGAATAAGACTAGGAAGCTCAACTGCTACAGTCTAGCATCTTCAGTTAAGTTTCCGATACAAGAACCAAATTCTGAAGAACTTGCTCTTTTTCTGACCATTAGTCAGAAATGATCATTAGTCATTCTTCCTTGTATTCTTTGTATCCTTTTCTTTTTGTTTGCTTGCTTGCTTGATGGGCTGGTGTTATTTCTGTGTTACTAGGACAGAGGAATGACGTCCTTACATCTGGAGTTCCACGTGTTTAATTTAAAAATATGTGTCACTAGCGAAGCTATGTATATCAGTTTGGAAATGGGACGATACGGATGGGTTGCAATTGATTAGAAAGGCATGTGCCACTCCCAAGTTCCTTTTGCCCTTGCTCTAACAATCTTTTCTCCTCTCTTTGCGACTGATTCCTCCCCGCCTCCACTGGATTCTCACATTTGTCATGCTTCCTCATGTCCTGCACTGTCAATTACATGTGTTTCCAGATAACAACTGTGCTTGAGGTTGTTTACTACATGTCCCCTCACTCTTACTTCCAGACTTGTTAGTTATAGCAGTCTTAGTAATTTTCTTATTACTTTATTAGATGCCAACAACAGCAGGATCCTTGATTCTGCTCTGATTTAAATAGGACTACACCAAAGTAAACAGTGACTTCCTACATAGTGGCATGTTAATGTTTTGCTTTTATATATTTATGTCATCAGAACTTTGTATTTGATCAGTTAAGGGATACGACTGCAATAGGAGAATCTTTCAATAAGAGCAAAGTGCTCCATTTATCTATGCAGCAGAGAGTTTATGAAACAATTGCTTCTGTATTTGAGAGCCAAGAGTGTTCAGAAAGGTTATTTGTACAGTGTGCAGGTCTCAGTCAGTAAGTGGAGTATGAATTTCCGTTGATATATGAAGTTGGGTTTTTTTAAAAAGTAAGGCTGCTTCCATCCCAAGAAGACTCCCAAGAAGAGCATTAAGGCCTTAATGAACTGAGTAACAGACCCCAAAGCACGAAAGGTCAAGGGCTGCTCATGCACGAGTTCCTTAGGGAGAGCCTTTCCGCCTCCTTTCCTTTCCCACCAGCTGACACAACACTCCCTTCCCACTATCCAGCCCTTTAACCAAGCAATAGAACTTCCATAGAGCCCTCCTCATGGCACCACTAGCACACAGCTCACTATTTCAGCTCCTCCCCACTTTCCTCCTCCCTTCAGCCAGCTGGGACCCTGCCGCCAGGTGCAGCCTGTCACCGCCCGCCCCCTTCCTCTGACAGTACTCAGGCAGCAAGATGTCTTGGGCCAACCCTGGCAACTACTATTTTAATGCATTGAGTGCCAATACCAATACACAACACTTTCAGTTGCAATGACATTTGAACTGAAAGCAATTGGAGGAAACCTTTTGAAAAAGCCAGCTTTCAAGCAAGTAGAATCATAGAATCATAGAATCATAGAGTTGGAAGAGACCACAAGGGCCATCCAGTCCAACCCCCTGCCAAGCAGGAAACACCATCAAAGCATTCTTGACATATGTCTGTCAAGCCTCTGCTTAAAGACCTCCAAAGAAGGAGACTCCACCACACTTCTTGTCAGCAAATTCCACTGTCGAACAGCTCTTACTGTCAGGAAGTTCTTCCTAATGTTTAGGTGGAATCTTCTTTCTTGTAGTTTGAATCCATTGCTCCGTGTCCGCTTCTCTGGAGCAGCAGAAAACAACCTTTCTCCCTTTTACTTAACTTTCTTACTTTCAAGTGAAGTAAAAGATCTTTCAAAGCTCCATTGATTCCATCTTGTGCCACGACAACGCTGCACTGCTTGTTGCGTCCTGTGAACTAAGGTGCTGGCTAGCTTCCACAGGCATGATCTCAGCTACTGTATTCCTGAGATTCCAGCTAATACCACGTCTCTTCTCCTTGCTTCTCATAACTATGTTTTAGTTCTCTATCAAGTGTATGCCAGATGCGAAGGAAATGAGCTGGCCTTAAAAATAAAGATCTTATTTGTATTTGTTTTGGGATTGTGGGGTTAAGCTGTTGGATGACTTGCATTTTTGCCCATCCAGAAAAACAAGTTGATAAGTGACACAGTTTAATTTGAACGGAATGTTGTAGATATAGTTTAGTGGCTACAGCTAGGTTGTGGGTGTGGCCTGCCTTGCCATAACAAGCTCTGACACACTTCCCCCCTTGGAGAGGGAGGGGCAATTCACGCCATCCTGACTGCTTTCCCAGCTAGTAAGATTGTGTGTGCCTGTTTTTTGACTGCATCAGTTAGTTTGTTCTAGGAGGTATTTGCCGGCAGGTAAGAGAGTATTTGTGCTGATTGCAGTGTTGGGCGTTGTCTGATTGCTGAGTAGATACAGCAGGGGTTTTGGTGTGGACCAGGACCTGCCTTGCTAGAAGAACAAGCTTTACCATGGACAGCAAGGTCAACCGTGGCAGAATTGCCCCCAAGAGGGGTGATTCCAAACACATCAGGTAGGTCACACCCTTGATGTAGTCTTTGCCCCAAGTGATATGAGGAATGCACTGTTATCTGGTATAGTTTGGACGGATGGTGGCAGTTTCCTCCTGAAAGGATGGTGGGGAAGTTTGGACGGCCCACCCTCAGAACCTACTCTGGGGTGTGTGTGTTTCCAGCAGAGAAAGGAGACATTCCTGTCAAAGCCTTGGTCTTGCTATGGAATGGTGAGGTGAAACAACTGGCTGACATGATTGCTTCCAAGCATCCTCTCTGGCATTGTGGAGCCCAAGTGGTCCCTTGGTATTCTGAGGAGCTCTGGGCTATGAAACAAGAAAGACAAGGTTCTAATGTAAAAAATTGGCTGTGTCTAGAATGACCTCGTGAATGGAAAAGGGAAAACACACACACACACACACACACACACACACACACACACACACACACACACACACACATATATATATATATATATATATATATATATATATATATATATATATATCCTGTTTCTCCGAAAATAAGACGTAGCCATAAAATAAGCCGTAGCAGGATTTTGAAGCATTCAAGGAATATAAGCCATACCCCAAAAATAAGCCAGAGTGATAGGCAGTTTAACCTTGTACGTTAAACTGTACCATACTTAATAAAAAAAATAAGACATCCCCTGAAAATAAGCCATAGTGGGGTTTTGTGGTTTTTTTAGGAAAAATAAATATAAGAGAGTGTCTTATTTATGCACACACACATACACACACACACACACACACACACACACACACACACACACACATATACATATCTATATATTAAGATGAAAATAATACTGAAATACAGATAAAATATGAAATGTGAAAGGAAGTGTTGTGAGAGTGATGGAAGTCTATTACTATTATTATTTTGTAAAATAGTGTTTATTGTATTGAAATATTATACTTTTCTTTATTCTTTTACTGTCTACTTTTCTTTGCATTTCTTTCTTTCTTTTTCTTTATATTATTCTTTATATATGGCTTGGTATTGATGTATTTACTTTACAATAAAAATTCTTTTTTTAAAAAAAAGTTGAAAAAGTGGGTGGGGACAAGCCAGATGAGGACTGGAGTGTAAGCAGTGCAAGTCTCAATCTGATGTCAACCAAACATTGGTTGGAACACATAATTGTGGCTACCACGTAGCAGTTTAGGGTGCGAAGAAGGTTCATTCTGCAGCTTACATGACATCCTCTAGTAACTGGTAGTTGTTTCAGATGGTTTGAAGGTGACTGACTCTCGCTGTGGGACAGGAACCTTTGGAACATTGGAAGGCTACACACTTTGAGGATAAAGTCACTCAACTTTGGAGTGACCTTGACTTTGCTTGCACAATAGGACTTCCCTCTCTCCTCCCCCTGTACCCCCATGGGCCCTCCAATCTGCTCTAGAGGACCGGGGAGTCCCCAGAAAAGGTTTAGCAGGCAGGGAATGGAGGGAAGCCTTGTGCTGGGGGTTGGAGGGGAGAAGTCTTGTTGCACAAGGAGACCTATTTCCTTGCACTCATACGCCACTTGGTGCTACATTGGATTCCACCCATTGTGCTTTACACTGCATTTGCTGTCTATGGGGATACAATTGCTTTAATTTCCTATTGTTATCCTTCCAGGTGTTGAGTGGTGGGTAGGCGAGGGTTCCATAACCTAGAATATGTTCCTAGCTCTAGCCATTATTTCTTTGATCTCAGCCTTTAGCCGAGGAGTAGTTAACCTCTGCCCCTCCAGATATTGTTTGACTACAACTGCCATAATCCATGAATATTAGGCATGTTGGCTGGGGCTGATGGGAGTAGGAGTCCAGCAACATTTGGAGGACCACATATTGGTCACTCCTTGATTAAACCCATCAGGCTCTTTCTGATGTCACCAGAGTGATGCAGCTGTCGATGAAACTAGAAACTGTGTGTTGAAATATTGAGGCATTTTTGTATGAATCAGCAACCGTGTGGTCTGAGCACTTTCAGGGATAACAGTGAGTTTCCAGTGAGAATTCCCCATGTCTACCAAGGAAAGTCCTAAGCTAAGTCATAAATTGAAGGAAGAGGGGTCTCTAGTTAGTGGAAGAGCACATTCATTGCATGGGAAATTCCCACACATATTTGCTCCCTGGATTTCCAGTTAAATGACTCAGCAGGTAATGGGAAAAACATTTTATCTGTCTGAGATTCTGGATATTATGCATCACAGACAGGGATTAGGGAAACAGTGGCCTTTTGGGTGTTGCTGGACTACAACTCTCATTATCCCTGACCATGGGCCATGCTGGCTAGGGCTGATGAGACTTTCCAACATCTGGAAAGTCACCCATTATTGGCTAGATGGACCTGATATAAGGCAGCTTCATATATCCTATGTATATCATCTGACTCTTAATTCTTCCTTCCAGACTCTGACCAGGAAAGTGTGCATACCCACCCCTCTTCTATTTTGAGAGATACCTTCAAGAGATGTAAATTGAGACACAGTCTAAGAATAATGAGGTCACTGGGACTCTTCCAGCCCTTTTCTGGCCTGACCTATAAAACCACATATGGTGATTAATGCATCGTACAACTTAATACAACCTAATGATTTGTCTGAAAGGAGGAAGAAGAGAGGGAAGATAAGGGAGAGGCCGAAACTAGGCAAAACTGACTTGGTAGAACATAAAAAGTGTATGAAGAGCCCTTCTGGATTCAACTAAACTTCCATCTGACCCAGAATCCTGCTTCCAATTGTAGCCAACTAGATGGTTCCATGAGGTCTTCAAAAGCAGGACATGAAGGCAACAACCCTACTCTGTTACATGTCCCTACAATCTTTTATCCAGCTGTCTACTGCCTCTGAACATGGATGTTCTACTTCATTATCATGGCTAATAACTATCTAATAGACATGTCCTCCAGAAATCTGTCACACAACAACATTGCTAACAAGGAGTCTCAGTTTGATCTTTCTGCTGCAAGCTGCGCATCTGAGAGTCCTTCCAGCAGAGAATAAATGTGCTCAGATATGGGGATTTATTTAGACTTCAGTCTTTCTCAAAATATGCAATCAGAGGTGTTGTCTGATTCCTAGCATCTTTTCAGAGCCATGATGCAGGGGCCTCTTGAGAAAGGTGGTGAATGAAGGCATCTGGACAAGCTCTTCAAGGAATCAGACCTAACCACTTCTTCCAGAGTACCTGGAGCAGCAGCTGCCATGTGAGTCTGTACGGAAGCAAAATGATACTTCCCAATCACACCACCATGAATTCCACAGTCGGTACAAGTGGTTGGGGACAAGTGCCAACCGCAATTGTTCTCACAGTCCTCATTATTGGGACTGTGTTTGGAAATGTGATGGTGTGTCTAGCTGTCTATTTCAACCGGCGGCTCCGCAACCTGACAAACTGCTTCATTGTCTCCTTGGCCTTCACAGACTTGCTGCTGGGCCTCATGGTGCTACCCTTTTCGGCCATCTATGAGGTCTACTCCCATGAGTGGAAATACAGTGTCACCTTGTGCAACATCTACATCAGCTTGGATGTCATGCTATGCACAGCATCCATCCTCAACCTCTTCATGATTAGCCTTGATCGCTACTATGCTATCACGGCACCTCTCCGCTACAACACTATGGTCACTCCTAAGCGGGTGGCTGTGGCTATGTTCCTTATCTGGGTGGTGTCACTGATGGTCTCATTCCTACCAATCCACTTGGCCTGGAACACCAATGGCAGCACTGTCCAGAACACACACAAAACTGACGGGAAGCAGGAGTGCAAGCTGGAGGTCAATACTGGGTATGTTCTGGTGGATGGCTTGCTTACGTTCTACCTCCCTCTGCTTGTCATGTGCATCACATACTACCGGATATTCAAAATAGCCAGGGAACAAGCAAAGAGGATCAACCACACCAACAGTTGCACAACCATCAGAAATGCATTACCCACTGTGAAGGAACACAAAGCCACTGTGACTCTTGCAGCTGTGATGGGAGCCTTCATTATCTGCTGGTTTCCTTATTTTACAGTGTTCACATATCGGGGCGTGACGGGTGAAGCGTACAAAAGCCTGATGACCATTGTCATGTGGCTTGGTTACGCCAACTCAGCACTGAATCCAGTTTTATATGCCGCACTGAATAGGGACTTCCGGACAGCTTATCAGCGGTTACTCAGGTGTCGGAGAGTGGGACCAGAGGCCAGAGAGTTGCCTCTAACACATGAGATGAGAAATAAGACTTGTAATAAGGAAAGTAAACTTCTACAGCTGCATGCAATGAATGGACAGAAGAACCCTGTTGTTCAAGAAGGCACAGACAGGTAAGCTTTTTGTTACCTTTGAGGGGGGATTGTTGTTGAGAGGGTTTTGGTGTTAGAAAAAGGGTTGGAACAGGCACTGTTTAGATTCAGGAAGCAAAATATATTTAAAGTTGCATTTGGTGCACTGTGGGGCATGCATCCACTGGCAGACTTGTTGAGAGCGATGAAATAAGTCTGTTTTGTCCTAATTCCAGCCCTGATTAGTCCCACCAAGGTATGTCCTGAACCACTTTTAAATGCTGTGCTTTTTCCCCTGCCAGGAAGCATAGGAAGAGATTGCCTCTGCCTAGGTCATTTAACTTTGGATATATTCTGTCAAACAGAGGGAACTGTCAAAGATATGCTGAGCACACAAACACCTACACTACATAGCTGCCAAGTTTTCCCTTTTCTCGCGAGGAAGCCTATTCAGCATAAGGGAATTTCCCTTAGAAAAAGGGAGAACTTGGCAGCTATGCTACACTTTTAAATATATTGTTGCATGCCACCCCAATCTCTGAGCTGTGCGAGATTCCAGGGGTTCCAGGCACTTACCCAGGGTCCTGTTTCCTTGGAACAAGGGACAGCAGAGACTGTGGTGTTTATGATTTATGGTTTATTTACACATATATGCAATTTGAGCCTGAGGGGCTCATAGCTTTAACATTCCAAAAGGATCTGATTTCTCCCATAGTCACAAGCTTGGATTCAAACAGACACCAGGCATTTCTCTCAAACATTGCTTGACTCTCTCTCTCTCTTGCTGCTTTACTTCTGATCCCATGGCTGCAACTTGATAAGCAGCAAGGAAACTTTCCATCTGGCAGATAGCACTTAACTTTCACTGCCATGGCTCCAGGAAGTGCCAACAAAGGGTTGACTCTTTTGTTTTATCACAGCTGACCCTGGGATAAGGCAGTGAGGCAAAAGGATTTATCAACAGCAATGGTACACCTGGGTGCCAACAGCTAGGACTGGTGCTGCTGCCTCATATGTTACAATGAAAATATCTCCAAAGCACAGGTTTGTGGCACAATTGTGTCATTTTCCAGAGATTTTATCTGCTGATCTTTAGAAACCATGATGAATCACTCTGTTTTGATTCCTTAACAGTTTTTTAAAGTGATGGCAAGGGCAAACTTCAAATATATGGGGAGGGAGCTTCTGTTCCATGATGTATTTCTGTTCCAAAAGTTTTGTTCAGGTTACTATGGACTGTGGTTCACCTAATGGTTCAACCATTCAGCACTTTAATGGAGAGAGAATGATTCTTATGCATTTGGAACAGTATGTGTGATCTGCATAATCAGGACCAGCAGGACATAGCTGACTTCCCAGAGTAAGCAAAAGGTTGTTGAGGGTAGTTGTCAGTACTGGATTTTGGGTGGTATAGGCAGTTCCTCCACACAAGCCAAGAGGACACGAAAGAACAAGAACAACATAAAAAACAACCCTATGTTTATATGGGTACCTATTCAATTATTGTGAAAATAATATTTGGGGGGGGCACCAAATTTTGTCCTTGCTCAGGGCGCTGTATTACCAAAGTCTGTCCCTGGTGGTTGTCTCTCTAACTTTGTGTTATGCTACACATCCTCCATGACAGACATTTTGTGACTGACATCCCTAACACTCCCTCAAAATTTGACATATCCTCACTAGTCCAAAAAGTTTGGTGATCCCTGCATTACTGGCAACCCCTGCACCAATCCACTTCAGTTGCACAAACCTACATTTCCGGTATGCACTTGAATCTGTACCGCAAAATACTGAGTCTGGAGGTGACCTGAATACATGTCGGAGCTCCCTGTGGCTGTCATCTAAGCATTTAACAGCATACGCCTATGAATGTCTACTTGGAAGTAAATCCCACTGATTTCAATAGGACTTACTCCCAAGTATGATTGCAGCTTAAATAAGTGGCTCAATTTGCAAAGTAATGTAAAAGTAAATGAGCTCCACACACTGAATCAGCTAGGTTCAGCAGAGTAATTTGGATAACATGAGTACTTTGTGTAAATTAGAAAACTCCTTTTTCTGAGAAAACTCTCCCCGTTGATGCAGACTATGCATTTCTGCAAATCAGGCCCATTAGTTACTGCCATCTTCTAAATCAAAGCAACAGCTTCATTCTGAACCTCTCGTAAGCAGCACTTTCTCAGTTTTTCCTCTGCAATAAGATACCACCAGAGCATAAAGGAGTCCAGCAAATGGGAAACGAAAGTGGACATGGAGAGAGTTCATTGAGGAAATGCTGGATTAACTGGAATAGTTTAATAAGCAGAGGTGACTGGGAGAAGCAGCTTATGGCTGGAAGCCATAATTAATTGGAGGTACTCACTGCAGCATAGACTGGAATAGTTTAATAAGCAGAGGTGACTGGGAGAAGCAGCTTATGGCTGGAAGCTAAAATGACACCAATTCCTATTGAAACAAAAGGCAAACAGCATTTGTCACCAAGGCCTGATCTGTAGAAGTACCGGTATTTCAATCTCAAATAGGTTTTTTATAGGATGTCCAACAGTCCAGGCAGAAATTAGACCATGGACAGGCTTTATTGTTGAAAATAAAATAGCATTTACTTTGTCTGAATGTTCCCTGCAACACACTTAGGCAATCCAATTCAGAGCTCTCCATTCTCTACAATGGAGTCACCTTTTTCTTTGATACCTGTAACGCTGCCACACAACTTGCAGCCAGGCCCCAGTCACATGCAAGTGTAAAAGCCAATGCTTCCTTGTAGGTTTTAGGTTGGCTGGGATCTGCTTCATAGAGCATGTTACTCTGGAGTTATCTGAGCTACACTGGCTTCTAGTTTGTTTCCAAATGCAATTTCAGTTGCTGGTGACTGTAGAGCAGGCACCCCCAAACCTCAGCCCTCCAGATGTTTTGGACTACAATTCCCACCATCCCTGACCACTGGTCCTGTTAGCTAGGGATTATTGGAGTTGTAGGTGAAAACATCTGGAGGGCTGCAGTTTGGGGATGCCTGCTGTAGAGCTCTAGATGGTTTGTTATATGAATGGCCTTTTTGGTGGACTGTTCTTCATTGGAGGTTTCTAAGCAAAGGTTGGGTGGCCATCAGTCAGGGAGTCCTTAGTTGTGATTCCTGGTTGGACAAGATAACCCTTGGGTCCCTTCCAATTCTATAATTGTAAGTCTGTCGGCCTTGTCGTCATTGTGTTCAGAGGCTCTGTCAACTGGGACACAGTACAGGGTCTTATCAGCAAGGGCCTTCTCATTCCACCAAGACTGTAGAGTGCTTTTATCTGAGACACCAATTTGGTTCTCTTTCTTTTAGCCTTTGGGCAAATGGTCACGACATACCACTTTTTCACCAGGCTTTCGCATTGCACCCTGCTGCTACAACTGCTTTTTAGCATTGTTCTGTTTTTTAAACTTTCAGTTCTTTTGTATGTTTCATTGTGATATTATTGTGATTTCCTTTGCATTTGTTTTTCATTATGCTGCAAGCTGACCTGGGGACTCTTGTCCCCGAAAGGTATCAGTCTTCCAAATAAATACACAACCACTACCATTTCCATGATGGCAGCAGCTCAAAGGAGCATCACAGAAATCTCAGCAGCCACATTAATGCTACTCATGCAGTGATGTCAGTTCACACAGATAGCAAGTCCGCATGAGCCAAGGCTGGAGGTGTCACACACACACTTCCTGGGGTGACCCTGGCAAGGCTACCCTGTGTATATGGCACCAGCACTCATTCTTTGTCTCATTGAATGAACCTGTTTGAAGGGGGGGGATTTATGCTGAGCAACATAATTAATTGGAGGGACTCACCGCAGCATAGACATTAATTATGTTTTCTGTCCCAGAAAAACGAGGACATCCCATCTCCCCCTGCAAGAATACAGCCATATTGGGCGTCTTGCTCTTGCACAACTCTGGGCCCCCCAAAAAGTGATCTCACACGGGGACCCAAAACACGTGTTTTGGGGCACTGTACCCCCAAATAGCTCTTTTTTCAGGTCCACGATCTCACATGCATCATGTGAGTCGTGCGGGATTTCGGAGCAGGAAGATAGTACCCTGGATTTGGGCCACGTCGTGTTGGAAGATATGCATAGGGTATTATGAACAGGGTGGTGACTTACATACTGCAAAAAAAGAGGACAAATGAGGGCACATATTTGCATTAAAATGCATATGCTAATTTATATGTATAGGTATGAATTGAAGAATGAGTACTATAATTTAAATAGAAATACAGCTGTAGGGAAGATTGTGACCAACTGACTAACTGATGAGGGGCAACTTCAAGGCCCCTCCTGCTCTTCCTTCTTAGGGTTCTTCGGCGGCCCAGCCTTTCAGATAGAGGAAGCTTTCAAGCAGAGGACTGTCCTCTGTAATATACAACATATGACCACCCTAATGATTAAAGTTATAGGGTGAGTAATATTGAGAATATAAACACTGAGATCCTAGAGTAAAACAAGAAATGCACATTCTTGCTTTGTTCCAAAAGGCATTCTGATCTGTGCTTATATTTATTCTTCTTGCGATGGTATATTTTGAAGTCAAATATATTAATCTGTATTATATGAAGAAGCAAAACTAGACTCCTGTCTGAGATTAATTTCAGATCAGAATTTGAACCATTTTTCCACCAGAAAGTTTCACACCCTTTTTCAGTATTGTTTTTACTTTAGACCAGAGGTTTCCAAACTGGTCTGTTGACAACTTGCATCCAGGTGTTTCATGGCAAGTCTGTAAGATCACAGCTAAAAATAATACAGCACCAAACAGAGCACATTATGATTGCTGCAGCAGACAGAAAAATAAGTAAGTTGTCCACCAACCTTCAGTAGTTTTCAAGTGGACACTGGGTGGGAAAGTTTGAATACTACTACTGTACTTTAGACAAACCAACTTCACATTCCCTTACCAATTGACAAGGAACCACATGTGACAGAAGCAGACTGGTGGGAATCTACATTTAAAACAACAAGCTACGGTAGCATCAGTGTTTGGGGGTGGTAGGGAGCTGAACCATCCCTCTGGTTATACATTTTTCCCAACAACAACTGCAGCCCAGTTGTTTCCCCCCACCCACCCCCAGCCAAGCTCCAAAACCAAACATGACCACTGGTGGGAGAAAAAGTGTTTGAAGCATAGCAGTTTGAGGGCAAAAAGTGGGGATGTGGGGTTAAGTCCTACCAACCACGTCCAACAAAGCTGTGCTTTCGATCCCAAGACCCAACCCGTTTCTATAATTCGGCAAGACCTCAGCTGGATCTTGTCCCTTTCATGTTTACATTGATCCTGGAGGTGATCCGCAGGTTGCTGCTTGGACCTGTCAAATATGAGGAGAAATATGCTCATTTTCCCTGCAAAAGTAACTGCATTACCGGTCGCAAATGAGACTGCTTTGAATTGTAATTCTGGTTTTCCTTGCCTGTTCATCTCGGAACTGGAGCATAACATAAACCAGAGCACATGGAACACAATGTGTTCTCATGCAGCCAAGTAACAGGATAATAATAGTCTGAATCGTGAAAATATATATAATTCTCAGCATATTGTTGTCTTGTGTCACTGACAAATCTTTCTTTCTCTTTCTCTCTCTCTCTCTTTAACCTTTTCAGCTCTGGGCCTTTCCCCTAAAGTGTACACAGGCCAGGCCAGGCCGTTAACAGTGGTCCCTGTGACATAGCTCTCACTGTCCTCTTCCAAAAAACCATTGAGGACAGAAGGACAAAGTTAGATTTTCCGCTGGGGGAAGCTTAAAATCGGGGGCACTTGGGTGAGTACAAGGGGTGTCACATCTAGAAAGGGATAAAGCTGTTCTGCATAGCCCAATTGAATTTCCTTCCTTCTACGGCCAACAGGAACCCCTGGATTAGGTAGGGTTGCCTCTTTTCCCCAGAGAGACATTCCTTCCGTTTATAAACAGCTGCCAGGCATCTCCACGCTAGGGGGAAACGGCACAGCTTATGCGATCTCTGTCTGTTGCACAGCTGCTAAAAGGTGCAGAACCTCTGTAAAGGAAAAAACAATGGCAACCCTACGCCAGATTGGCTCGCAGGCAGGACTCAAAGTGGAATGGAACCTCCCCACTTCTTTTCCTGTCCCTGTAGCTTCTTCCAGTGGGTGTTTGCCATGGGATCAGTGTAGGTTTTCTGCAGCATCCCACAACATAGTTGGCATTAAAGTATATGCCTTCTACCACTTATCATGATAGTTAAATCTCAAAGTAGTTTGCAAAGATAGAAATAAATCAACATGGTTGCAGTGCTGAGTTGTGGAAGCGTCTGTGGGTAGGAGGGGGCATCTTGGGACGAGGCCTGAAAGAAGAGTTAAAGGCAGACAGGCCTAGTATTGTCTTTAGTGCTTGAGTAGGAATGACTAATGCTATATTGATGTGTATTTTTCGTTTGTTTTTAAGTTGTTTTGGTTGATGTTTTATATTTGTTGTTAGCCGCCCTGAGCCCGCTTTCTAAACCGGGAAGGGTGGGGTATAAATAAAAATTTATTTTATTATTATTATTAATGTTGATTTCTTAAGAATGCACCACTGTCCATCTCTACAAATAACTGCCCGGCTGAGTTGCTGGAATAGGCCCCCAAAACAACATCCCAGTATTTCTCTTGCTTCACATTCTGGGCTCCCTTTGGATTTCCCCCCTGACCAACCTTCAGGAACTTCCCCTAGGTTCCAGTAACATTCAGTCAGCTGCTTACTCATTCCTCATAGGACAAGGGAGAAATGACTATTTTCTCCAGCAAAATAAAAAAATTCCTTCAGTAGCACCTTAAAGACCAACTAAGTTTATATTTTGGTATGAGCTTTCGTGTGCATGCACGAAAGCTCATACCAAAATATAAACTTAGTTGGTCTTTAAGGTGCTACTGAAGTTTTTATTTTGCTTCGACTCAGACCAACACGGCTACCTACCTGTAACATTTTCTCCAGGTTTCTGATACAGTACTGATATGATGAAAATAACATCACATGTTTTCATGAGGAGAAAGAATGTTGCACTGCCCCTAAGGGGAGCACTAGGCCCATGTTTCCGTCATAATGGTGGGAGAATGAGGGGTGCACAAGGAATTCGAAAGGCTGGGTGGTCATGATTGCTTAACCCTTTCTGCATCAGTCCCCAGTTCTTTCCAACACTGTAAAATGAGTTTTTCCCAACCAGAAACAAACACGTCTTGGGCAGGAGATGGAGAGAGCAGCCTGCCCATGCAAGCACCCCTTGCTGTTGCGTTCATAACATATTTGTCATCGGAACAAACAATTGCTGAAATAAATAACACATAGTTCTGCCCCGTAGTACAGAGTAAACAAAATGAGGTATCTGCTTTTGTTGGGCTTATCTACAGTTTCTCTTGTCCTGCTGCTTGCCCAGGGGGAACCGCTCTTTTGCACTCAATCAGAGCAAAGGGAAATTTACGTTTTCTGCAGGTTGCCGTTTGTTCCGATTTAGAGCTAAAGAGGTATTCCTTGGGAAAGAAGCAGAGTGATGGTGAAACCGCTTATCCTGGGGTTTCTTAGCACAGGGCAAGCTGAAGTGTGGATAAGCCCATTGACTGGAAAGTCTCACTCAGTAATGGATGTTGAAACAAGTAACTTTTAAAAAAAACAATGTATATTTTCCTGTCACATATCACAGTACCTCATAAGGAAGCAAACCTAAGATGCAGGCTAAATCATGTAAGGATTTGAGAGCAAGGGCAGAACTGACACGAAATTGTTAAGATGCTTGAACAGGCAGTGTCACCGCCACCGTCACATTCCCTGTACTTTCTCTGCAAAGCAAAGAGTGAGATAACAGAAAGCCTATCACAGGTCACATTGCCAAGGAGAAATTTTATCACTCTGCTTCAGCATGTACAGGATGTGATGGAACAGCACAGCATGTAACTTAGTGAGAAAGACCCGCACTCTCATTTGGATGTGCTTCCCCTACATGTGATAGTCCTTGTGGGGCTTTTAGTTTGCAAGATGCTCTGCTCATTGCAAGGCAGGTGCGGTATATGTAAACACATGTACAAATACACTGAAACAGTCTTGCCTTTGAAATCATTCCAAGTCAGTTTGCAAGTACATTTTAGAATAAATAAATAAACCGTATCCATATGTCAAAAGTCATCAGGGGATTCCACTCCACACAGGGCAGCTAGTGGTAGATGACCCTATGGGGGGAGAGAGGGTAGTCCTGCAGGAGCAAGCTCTAAAGCAGGCACCCCCAAACTCGGCCCTCCAGATGTTTTGGTACTACAATTCCCATCATCCCTAGCTAACAGTACCAGTGGTCAGGGATGATGGGAATTGTAGTCCCAAAACATCTGGAGGGCCGAGTTTGGGGGTGCCTGCTCTAATGCGTTCTATGCCTATTGTTAGTGAGGAAGAAACCGTACTGTGAAATTTCCACCTGAGCAACTGCTTTTTGTTGACTTTACAGTTGCCTTTCCAAGTGTTGCTGTTATTTTATTATTATTATTACTTCTGCCAGTTCTTATGGATGTCCCAGAGGTGGCTGCATGTCAGTAGCTGCCTTTTTGAAGATTCCATCTTTTACATACTTTCCCCACAAATTCATTTCAGCTATCCAAGAAAGCAAATGACTTCCGTTTTCAGCAAGCATTCCTAGTATGGCAGGCATTGCATTGTTATTTAACCCCCATGACATATTTTTGATCCACAGTGATGATGGAAAGTGAGTTTGAGGACTTAATCCACATGTCCCTTTTGCCCCGCATTTTCCAGACACAGGTCCTCACTTTAAAGCTCCATGTTGGAACACTCTTTTTTTCCCCCACTTTGCCCCAGAGTTTTCCCCATAAAAGCCCACTCTTTCAAGCTGAAGGGCAACTAACAGCAATTTGGGTTTTTCACGGATTGCCACTTGTGTGGCTATGCCCCGAGTCCTCCCCGCGAGAAATAAAGACACAAGACTCATTGCATAGGGTTAATGGGCATGAAAGGCCACAACTTTATTGATTACGGGTGTAGAGGGGTATTGGCATAGGCATTGGATCTAACCGACTATATCCGACTCCAGCCCGCTCTGCTGGCAGTCTGTGAAGGGTTAACCACCATTGGATGAGTCCTGCGATGCACATCAACTAGGAACTCATCCTGGGGCCACCATTAGGGGCGTGCCCTCTGGCCCTCACCTTCCACGGCTTCGGACTTGGCAACGCCCCGGACTCCTTAAGGGAGTACCCTTCCGCATATTGGGGGAGGTGATGGCAGCAACCTCCCCCCCGCACCTGTACCTTCTTGAGATAATCCAATGCCTACCGCCAATCCCCCCCAAGTTGTGACGGTTTGCATACGCGGCAGGCAAAAAACCACAGGCCAGAGCCAATTTGCCAAGTGGGAAAAAGTCCTACCAGGTCCCTTACGGCGACCAATCAAAGTGCGCAGCAACGTCAAGGAAGAAACCTGCCTAAAAGAGGGTGGGTGGGTGGGAAACGCATGAGCCGGGTCAGGAAAAAAGAGGACGATTCCCCGCCGCGCGCTCAGTTAAAAGCCCAAGCCACGCCCCCATGGGGCACCCGGATTGGGTGCGCCAGGGCGCGCCGCGGCGGGGGAGCAACCAATGGGCTGGGGGGAATGCTAACCATTCCCCCCCACGTGAAGTCCTCGTGGGCCCACAACATCTCCTCCCCCCGAGGAGGGAAGAGATTTTGTGTGGCTATGCCCCGAGTCCTCCCCGCGAGAAATAAAGACACAAGACTCATTGCATAGGGTTAATGGGCATGAAAGGCCACAACTTTATTGATTACGGGTGTAGAGGGGTATTGGCATAGGCATTGGATCTAACCGACTATATCCGACTCCAGCCCGCTCTGCTGGCAGTCTGTGACTGCCCCCCAAAGAGGGGCTCGCCGCCAATACCCTTACAGCCGCAACCAATTCCTAATAGCACCTAGAATGTCAGCAATCCAAACGTCGTTCCCATCATCTGAAAGATGCACGCCATCAGCCCGACATAGTAACGCCTCATTGAATCTAATGGCAGGGTGCGGTACATAGTGTCCATTCAAGGCCAAGACCCTTCTGGCCACAGCGATATCCAGAAACTTCATTGCTTTGTTTCTAGCAGCAGGCGAAAAGCAGTCGCACCAGAGGCGCCTCTCCAGTGGAGAAGACCAAAAGATGGTCAAATTGGGATCATCGAAGTCCGCAAAGATAGTCCATTTCAAATCCTGGCCATTGCGATAAGCCAAATCAATTTTGCCAAGCTGCACCACCAGAATATCAGGAGGGCCCTGGGATGCCGCCCTAGCCTTCACTGCTGGCAAGAACTCACTTCAACGCATCCCCCGTCTCGTGATCCGGGACACTCTGACCCAGCGAGGCAGCCCCAAATTGAGGCCCATTTTCCGATCATAAGCGCGCGCCCGGGCCCAGTGCACGGTGCTGTGTCCAAACATCCAGATGTTAACAAACAGGGGGATTTGTGATGCGGCCCTGGCCTTTACAGCTGGGAGGAGTACGTCCCAGCACATCCATCTCTTTTTAAACCAGGAACCTCTGATCGGTGGAGATCGCCCCATATTGGGACCCGGTCCCAAATCAAAGGTGTGTGCCTGCATGATACTCTGATCACCCATCCAGAGATTTACCGTATCATCTCCTGGGAACAAAGCAAAAGAATGTAAGTGATTTGCCAACTCAAATGACTAGTCACATTGTGCAGCAGAGGTAACCCATTTAAGCTATTCTTCATTCTCTGCAATGAGAGGCACATGTGTACCGCAGTTGTAGCCGCCCCAATTAAGAAGCAGTGTGCGGTAAATTCAGAGGGAGAAAGTCCACATGATGCAATCGCCCTGCGCCTGGCGCGCGTAAACAGATGCTGGGCTAGGCGAGAGCCCACCAGGAGAATGAGGAATGGGCCAGGAGTGGGAGGCCTCAAATGAAGGAATCGCCTGGTTTCCTTCACAGGGCAAGGGCCACAAGCCCTGTGGCCGGTACGCGCATACAGGTACCCTTCCTTCTCCGATCCATTTAAATTGACGAATGTGAAGCACTAATTATGTATCTGATAGTGTTAGGTCAGATAACAAAGTGCCCTTAGCTTACTGGTCGGGGGGGGAAGGGGGGGGCTCGCAAACCCGTCCTGAAGAAGGGGCCAGGCGTGGGTGTATTTAACTGAAGGAATCGCCTACCGGTAGTATCTTTGCTGGTTCTGATTCCATTTATAGGCTAAGAGGAATAGCGGCTGTCAGACTATTAAAAGTCTTAACCACCCACCCAGGTTATACAGTCAGCAAGGTATTAAAGTGCCTGCTCTGAGGTGAGAGGACAGACTGAGCCTGATACCCACAGATGTGCTCCATAGGTCATAAACAAAGTTTCGAACCGAAAGTCAATGAAATCAGCCAGGAGAGTGGACAAAACCAAGAAGCCCCTACTCCCACAGCCCATCGAGGCTAAGCAATGCAATGCCATTAGCAACCCCGGAATAAATATGCTGAGATGGTGAAGATGAACTTAAGGTGAAGCTGAGCCATTGTGTGTAGCAGGAGTGACATCATCTTGGACTGTTTGCAAGGGCACAGATGACACCTCGATTATAAATTCCCAAGGCAAACGTGGCGATCTCCGAAGTCCATCATCCGGGATAAACTTGAACTATTATGAAAGAAACTTCCAAAGGTTAAATAGCATACAATATTAACCAGGCTAGCATCACACACCCACAGGTGTCCGTGAGGGAGCCCTAATTGAACCAGATAATGTGGGAGTACTTTGCAATTGTCCTGCCAGAGAAACCTCAAGAGCATAACTTAAGAAAAAGACAGAAGCTCATCTGATGTACACTCACAGGAGCAGGCTCTAGAGCAAAGAGTGAATCTCTAACTTATCACGTTCCGGGCAATAACGTTAGAAGGGGACAGAAGCCCATCTGATGTACACTCACAGGAGCGGGCCCTAGCGTCAAATGTAAATCTCTAACTTATTGTGTTCAGGGCGAGAAAGCAAGGTCGGCGCCTGCTCCAGGAAGTCCTTTCAACCATCAACACTTCGTTTGGAAATATCGAATGGTAGACTCAGCCTGGATCTAATTTATTAGAATGCAAATGTTACCCGAATGATCTGGTGTGCATGTGCACGGTGGCATATGGGCATTCTAACCTTCAACTGAGTACCATAAGAAGGATGCTAACCTAACCATTGATCTCATACTGATAAGCTGGAGAGGTAAAAGGAGGACATATAACTGAAGCCAATGGCTGACTTTTATCTTATTTTCACTTAAAAAATTACTATTATTAATAATATGATTATTCTGTGTTTATGTATTTCTTTATTTCTTTATCTTATAATTGAAAATGTTGAGGTTATTTATTTATTTATTTACCTTTGGGGGGGGGTGCAGCCTTTTACATACGTGGACTAACCAACCAGCAGATGTGTGGTATAGTAATGCATGTACAGTACTGCCACTATTGCACTGGGTAAAGGCAGACCAGCTTTCCCATATGGGGATTGAACTTGAAACCCTGGGATTATCAGCACTCATTATCCCGTCAACATAGAAATAGTACCTCAGAATTTTCCTGGTGGTCATTTATGGCACCTGCAGCCTTGGTGTTATCCAATCCACTATGAGACCCTGGTGGTCACCTGTTCCAACCCCCTATAATGCAATAATATGCACCTATCCCATATGGGGATAGGACCTGGAAAAAACTTGGCTTGTCAGTACTACTATCCTGCCCATCCAAACGGTACCTCAGGGCAGTGCTCCCCAACCTTTTTATCACTGCGGACCAGTCAACGTTTGAACATTTTATTGCGGGGGGGGGAGGTTTTTTGTTTTTTTTGTTTTGTTTTTGGCGGCCCGCTGAGGGGGGAACCTTGATTGTTTATATTTATTTAGATAGTTTTGATTTAATAATTTTAATTTAGTTGTATTTAATGTTCCTTGGGTAGCCCGGTACCAATTGATCCATGGACCGGTACCGGTCCGTGGCACGGGGGTTGAGGACCGCTGCCTCAGGGTATTTGATGCAAGAATATGCAGCTCTCCATATGGGGATGGAACAGCAACCTTGGGGTTATCAGCACTAATTATCCTGTAAACCCAGGAATAGTATCTCAAAGATTTCCCTGGCGGTCGTCTAGTGGAACTCCCGTAACGCAAAGACATGCAGCTTACTCGTATGGGGATAGAACCTAGAACCTTGGCGTTATTACACTGTAGAGTTGGAAGGGATTCTAATCCAACCACCTGCAGTACATTTGGTCTCCCATCCAATTTTAAACCATACTGGACGCTGCTTAGCTTTGAAGCTGTGCTAGTAATTTTAATTCTGCACCACTTCTGGTCTAACAAGTTTCACGAAGAAGATTCCCAATCCTACCTAGAAATATCAGGGACACAAAACAGATTATCTTGCACTGTGGTACAGCTCCAAGATTAGGTTAAGTAATTAGGCCAAAGGTCATTTAGTAATCTTGACGATTTGCCGGAGATTTGAATATAATTATCATTGATTATTTGATTATTTATTTATTTATTTATATATTAAGTATTTTATTATTTATTAAAATTATTACTACCCCTACTACTACTGATTATTATCAAGTAAAAACAAACAAACAAACTACTGTTTATGCAAGGTAAGCATAAACCAAGGGTCCCCAAACTAAGGCTGGGGGCCGGATGCGGATCAATCCTTCTAAATCCGGCCGCGGATGGTCAGGGAATCAGCATGTTTTACATGAGTAGAATGTGTCTTTTAATTTTAAAATGCAACTCTGGGTTATTTTTGGGGCATAGGAATTTGCTCATTTTAATTTGCTCATTTTAATTCTATTTATTTATTAAATATAGTCCAGGCCCCCAACAAGATCTGAGGGGCAATGGACTGGCCCCTTGCTGAAAAGGTTTGCTGACCCTAGCATAAACTAACAGCTACGAAATTAAAATGTTAAATGAAGTAATATCAGGCCAACTCTCTGCAATGCAAGAATCTTATGCCCAATGTGGTGCCTGAACCCACAACCCTGAGATTAACAGCCTCATTCTTTACCAACTGAGCAGGGTTACTGGCCGATGCAATGATTATTATCGAGTAACAATTACTGTTTATGAAAGGTAAGCTTAAACAAACAGTTAGGAAATTAAAATGTTAGATGTACGGTAGTAATATAACATTCAGAAAATTTACAGGATGCAAATGCAGCTATGATTTTTTATCAACTAAACTTTACCATTTATGCAAGGTAAGCATAAATTAACAGCCACTAAATTAATATGTTAATTGCAGTAATATAGTTTAGAAAATACACAGGATGCCAATGCAACCAAGAGGGTAAAATAATCAAGCAGCAGAAACACAAGCAAAACAATGTTGCAACATACTGCTCAAGGCAGCAACGAAATAACCCTCATAGAGGTTCAACTAAATGAGACCATACATTAACTAAGGGGAATATAGGCAGTGCTTTTATTGACTTTATGAACTTCTGTGTCAGGTGAGCACGTGTTCCCCTGCTACACACTTAATTAATTCCTACAATAAATCTAATTGCTGTGGGGTAAATTAAGAGAGGCTCTAGATAGCCTGATGAAATGATTTATACCGCCCTTAGAAAACCCCCACAGTGTGTTGCGGCAGTTAAAACAAAGGCCTCTCTCTCGCTAGTCTCACAGAAACTTTTGTCCTAAACAAATGCCCAATTTTTATTTATTTATTTATTTATTTATTAAAACGCAAGTACAGCTCCAGCACACTTATTTGTTTTATTGTATAAAACATTGGGGTGGTTGTAATTTGCAACCCACCAGAATAGAAACTTAGTCACGGTTAACCCTTTTGGAGAACTAGGCCAGCCTTGGCACTCTGGCGAAACTTAGCTATAAACTGCAAGGGGCAACTGCAAATGGAAACCCCTAGAGGAATTAAAGCCACCTCTATTTTATCTTAATTATTCTAATTATTATAAATAGGTTTTTATTATTATTATTATTATTCATTTATTTATTCCCGGAGGCGGCGGGACCAATCCTGCTCGAATAAGGTCAGGTGGAATTTCCTCTCCGCCGAAAGCCACACTCAAAATATTCTGCGCACGTGGTTCGATAGGAAATGGGCACCAGTTAGGCCTATTTTAGCCCTTCCCATAATGGCCGCTGCAGCAAGAACAAAACCCCACTTAAGATGGCGTCGTTCACGTGGGCAAATTCAAAATGGCGGCCCGCACGTTACCCTGACAACCAAACACACAGGCGACAGAACCGCAGAAAAGAGAATTCCTCCCTAGGACAAACAAGACAAACAAGAAGCCCTGAAAGGCAGTGTTATCTCCAGAGGCTCCAAGGGTCCCCACATAACTGACCTCCAGCAGGCTCTGCTGTAGCGCGGGCTGCGATAGCGGCTGTGGCAGTGGGAGCACGATCGTCGGTACGAAGCAGGAAGGCGGGATCGCGGCAGCTGCAAGGGCCAGTCAGCTGTAATTCGGGCGCCCTTAGCTCAGCAAGGCCGGCGGCGTGCTCCTAAGAGAACAAAAGGACGGGCAGCTCCACCAAGCAAAGGGTAAAGGCTGGCGACGATCAGCCTGGCCTCGGCAACAGGCTCGCCCCTGCGGGGTAGTAAAGCCAAGCGGGAAGGGAAAATCTCGCTGATGCGCGGAGGCAGGAGGAGCATCCTTACAACGTGGCCTCAGACCCGCAAAGGCGGCGTCTGAACCGGCGCTGCAAGCGCTGAGCTGTGCTGTCGACCAAGGGCGGCTGTAGAATCAGCGGCGAGAGCGACGAGCGGCAGATGGCTTTTGGGAGAGCTTCGCAGCGCCGCAGACGCTAGAAGTAAGAAGAAGGTGGGGAGAGAAAAAAAAGGGGGGGAAGGGGGGGTAAACAGCGGCGGGACGAAGGAGCCGGCAAGGCTCGGTTCCTGCCTAGAAAGAAAGCTGGCGTTTAAAAACGCCGGTTATGCGATTCAGCCGATGGTTCACCAACCGCGGATCCAATCGATGAACGACGAACACAGGAACGCAGGAGCCGGCCGTGCGGCCGCTCTCTTCCTGGTCGCGTAGTCGGACGCAGCTAGCAAGGAAGGAAAATGGCGTTTAAAAACGCCGTTTTTGTGATTCAGCGCGGGAGCTCAGCTGTTGGATCCGAGAAACGCATGAGCCGGGTCAGGAAAAAAGAGGACGATTCCCCGCCGCGCGCTCAGTTAAAAGCCCAAGCCACGCCCCCATGGGGCACCCGGATTGGGTGCGCCAGGGCGCGCCGCGGCGGGGGAGCAACCAATGGGCTGGGGGGAATGCTAACCATTCCCCCCCACGTGAAGTCCTCGTGGGCCCACAACATCTCCTCCCCCCGAGGAGGGAAGAGATTTTGCTCCGATCCAGCTTTAAAGAGCAGGTTTTAACAGGGAAAGCTCTGGAATGGAAAAAAAGGCGGGGAGCTTGGTCCCAGAGCTTTAAAGTGGCTGGAAAGCAAAGAAGAGGAAAGGTAAGCCCTGAGTCATACATGGAAAGTCAGACTTTTGAGATTGTTTACTGTGAGTCTGGAAAACCTGGGCAGGGCTTAGCAAAGTAAGGACAGAATCACCTCTGCATACCGTCCCACGACCCTCTCTTGCTGATAACATGTCTCAGCTTTATTGACTGTGTCACAAGAGGGGGGGCAACTAGAGGTCACCTGACTGCCAAAAGGCAGATACAATTGTTGTGCTGGCTCCACACAGGGCACTTATAACCTTGCACAAGATCACATGCAAACAGCCAGTTGGAGACTTGAAGCAGCACTGCCCACAAGCAGCTGCGCCTGGCGGATTTACAAGCTAGGAAGTGCAATCAATTCACCTCTTCAGGTTTGAAATGAGATTTCGCTGCAAGTGTCTCTTGGCCCCGCGGTAGTGATGTGACAGCCAGTGACCCTTGAGTGCATCCATCACAGAGGGCTAAAAGCAGCAGGATGGCAGGGGCACTTAAGTGGCGCCTTTTGAATAAATATGAGGGCCAGGCCTGGCTGAAAGAGGAAGGGGGAGAGCTTTTGTGGATGACCAAGCTGAGTGATAGGCATGTAATTGAGCATGTCACTGACAACCTCATCCCTGAAGCCTGCTCAGATCTCTCACCCAGAGCATTAACTTTCTTTTCTTATTAAAACCTTTCATGTTGGCAAAATGGCCAGATGAGAACTTCTCAAGTAGTTCAGCTGACATCTAACTCGAGATTGCTCTCAAGGTCTTTCCAGGTTGTTGACCCTGGGAAGAAAGATTACAGATACATTCTGCTTCGCATCAGTGGATCTATCCCATTGACAGGGAAACAGAAGACGATGGCTTAATACAGGGGTCCCCAAACTACGGGCCCCGGGCCGGATGCGGCCCAATCGGCCTTCCAATCCGGCCCGCGACGACCCCCGCCGCCCGCTGCCGCCGCCCGCTCTCACAGCGCGCGGCGCAGCGACGATCTAAAAAACCGGCAAAAAATCGCCGAAAATCCTTTGTGCGCATGCGTATGGGCCTCTCCCGACCCGGAAGAGGTCATTTCTGGTGCACTTCCGGGTCGGGGGAGGCCCATACGCATGCGCACAAGCGATTTTCGGCGATTTTTCCCCGCGCGTGTGCGTGTGCGCATGCGCACGGGCGCACACTCCCCCGCCCTCCGCCCCGCTGCGCGCGCACTCCCCTGCCCTCCGGCCCACTGCGCGGTCGGCGCGGCGGGCACCGGCCCGCCGCGCGGTAAGTCTGGGGACCCCTGGCTTAATACCATAGTACAACATCTGTCTAATACATATGTTCATGTTACTATGCAGCCTAAACTCTTTGGCGATCACTCATAGCCGAGTAAGATTGTCTTCCATTAACACGGTTTTAACAATGGGTCTGTAAGTGACTGTGGAGGCCAATTCTGGATCCACACGTCCTTCCACAGTGGGGACATTGGTTTCCGGGCGGGAGCTGATCACAGTGTGGATTTGCCAAGCGCACCTTCCTCTTAGCACGTTTCTCCCTTGCGTCCTGAGATCGAGTTTCTTCAAAGCCCATGACACCTTTGTCATCTGGATAAAACGGCACATTCACATGGAAGTTGTGCGTATATCTGCAGCCTAAACACTTTATAGACGAGCAGGCAAATGGAGTTGAAAATTGGAAGTAAACGTTTCAACCAGTTTGAGCAGGCCACTGTTGCATTTGGGCCTACAGAAAATTTGTATGAACCCAGTGACGCAGGAATGTTTGACGCCTCTGTGGGACATCTCATGCAAGGGATCAAGATGCTCCAGAACAACTACATGAGGGCTCTGCTCACCCTGCTGCCATTTGTCATAGCTGCCAAGTTTTCCCTTTTCTCGCGAGGAAGCCTATTCAGCATAAGGGAATTTCCCTTTAAAAAAAGGGAGAACTTGGCAGCTATGCCATTTGTGCAACTGTGGTGGCTAAGGAAGGGGTACCATACTTGTGGGAATCCTGGCAGATATATGCACAGCTTCCATGTGAATGTGCTGTTTTATCCAGATGACAACTCCACGTGAGCGTCTTTGAGTCAGCAGCTTTGCGGTAAATCAGTCTCAGAGAGGAGCTGCAGACTAGTTTGAACTTGCCCTGCAAAGATGTCCCTGTCTGTTACAAACCCATCAGCCAGAGACCCTCAGCTAAAATTCAAGCTATAGATACAAATGCATGACATTTCCCTTGTGTTAGCAAGGATGGCAGGCACCAGGCCTGTAGGGATGCCAACAAAACTCCCCTGTGAGTGATCTTTGGAGGCTCGTAATGCTCAGCTCTGAGAAGAGGCAGACATCATGTCCCTGAATTCTTCCTGGCTCGGTTTAAAATACGAGGCAGAAAAGAATTACTTGCTTACATAGTCTCTCCTGCCCAAGCAGCAACTCACTTCCCAACTGCCCCCATCCCCATTTCCTTTTAGCTGGCATTTACGGATTCCAGACATGGTACGAAGGAGGGAGGTTGGGCCCTTTTAAATGTGGTTAAAGGGAAAGGGGCAGAGGTTGGGGACTTTAAAAAGTATGTATCCCTGGCCAAATTTGGCCTGAACTGGAAATAAACCAAGTAATTCCCACAGAAACGGAGGTCAATCCAACTGGAGGGGAATGTGTTTAAAATGAATACGATAGGGAAGGAATGGGAAGGATCATGCTACATGTCACACTTCAGTTTGCCTCTTTTAAAGTAACATGCATATTGTGCATAGAATCATAGAACTGTAGATTTGGAAGGGACCCTGAGGGTCATCTAGTCCAGCCCCCTGCAATTCAGGAATCCTACCCACAACTGTCCCTGGGTGGGATTGAACCACCAACCTTCCAATTAATAGACAAAACATACTGAGCCATTGAGATGAATATTTTTGCTTCCAGTTGTCCCCTCCCCACATGTAGCAATGAAAGTTGGGATGGGGGGGGGGGGCTTTTCAGGCATTTGCGTCTTCTTCTTCTTGGTTTCCTTTTTCTTAATGTTTCATTTCCTCTACTGAAATATTTGCTGCAGACCACATACAGCTCATTGCATCTGTGGGGATTTCTTCTTCATAATATATCATTTCCCTTTTGCCGTTTTCTCCTGTGGTTTCAAAATACATCCAGCTGCTATTCTTAAAGGCACATTTGCCTTTTGATCAAGTGGTCTCCAAGACAATTGTTATTCTCCACACATCTGTTGCAGTTGGAGCAGAGTTCTTCAGCCAGGAAGAGGGAAGCAAGCTTCCTACAGCTGCTTGTTCCCTGGCTTATGTCTGTGGCCATTCTGGTCTTCCCACTGCCATTATCTTCCTTCTGGTACAGCCTCACACTGGAACTTGTTCCCCTTGCCCATCTCCATTTTATGCATTACATTTGGTTTAATGGGCAGGTCTCGGTTTTTTTTAAAAAAAAAAAATCTAGAGCAGCTCTGATAATTCTGGGATTTGACCATTTAAAGCCACACTCCTATTCACACAGACCTGATAGTAAGTCCCATTGCACTCAGGGGGACTTCTGAGCAGAGCTGTGGAGGATTGCACTGTAAATGTGCCTTTGATCATCATCATTTTCCTTATAATACATGGCTTAGATTTACTGCATGCCATTATGTCTCAAACAGCACTATACTCTGTGGCTTATAGACATACTTCATAGGTCACTTCCAGATAGTAAATTGAAACTGATTTCTGACATCTCTCCAGCTACACTAGTAGCTACTCATTTTCCAGCACTAAATTGTTTATCATAGAAGAACGTAACTGAGTAATTGGAGAAATGAACCCTGTATTTCCTCTAAAAATATACATTCTTTTGATCTGTTCTGCTGCTTTTTCTTTTCTTTTTCTTTTTTTGCTTTTTTTTAGCCATCATCTTGTCTAGCACCATCACATAGCCTGCTGTGTACATGGAACAAGGAAGCAGATTCTAAAAATGGGAACAATGGGGAATCATGGGGAAAATGTTTAAAAGTATCTTCTAATTGTCAGTCTGAACTATTTTCATTGCTGTTCCCCTTGTAGGAATCTGAACCCACCATGTGATAAATCACCCTGTCCTATCCTGCCCTGCTGTCAAAGTCTCTGTTTGGCCAAGGTTCTTCCCAAGAGAGATGTGTGGAGCCCAATGTTTGATCAGCCAGTGGCAAATGCACGGAAGACAAGGCAACCTTCTGCACCCCATACAGTTATCTACTGTGTCTTCACCTGAGCCAGGACCTGCTTTCTTATGAAGTTGGATGTAGAGAATTATGACGCAAGGTAGCTCAAAGATTGCTTGAAGGTTGTTGCATCGGGTGCACCATCTCAGTCTTCTCAGGATGGTTCGATAGGGGGCTTACTATGCAGGGACTTCGATTTCCCTGAAAGACTCTTGACTATAAATGAGGTGTGAATCCAGAAGTACTTGGAGATACATACCTATAGGATTATATGTCCACATATAGGACAGGAAATAACTGTGGGTTGGGAGGAAGTGACAAAAAGGAAGGACTTCGTTCTTTTGGGTATGGTCATTGCACTCCAAGGCGTTTACTGCCCTGTTATGTCATATTTATGCCCTGAGGATATTTCTTGCATTGACAGTATTCAATATGGAGTCATCTTGCATTTTCAACATAGTTTGTGGTTTCCAAAACATCTGATAAAGTGCATTTGACAAATGTTTTGAATATTTAATAAACGTTAGCTTTCAGGATTCAACAGTGTTTGGCTTCTATTTATCAAGTCTTCGATTTGGTCTTCAATGTATTTCTATTCAAAAACAGTAGGGGAAAAGAAAGAGAGGAAGAAACAACAGAGAAGGTATTTTGCTTAAATGTTAAGTGGCATTGTACCTTTTAATGTTTCATGATAGGATGACATACACTTTGCACCCGGATACTTTTGGATGGTAGAGTGTGAAGGCCTTTTGGGGGTGGAATGGGGATGCTGGTGTCAATGGGATGCTATTTTCAAAGACAAAAAAATTATACTAAAATATCCAAACAGCTATTTAACAAGCACTATTTGAAGAGCACACAAGGTGTGAGAACAAAGTATCCCATACACTTTGGAATGTGTGGGATGTGTCTACATTTCAAATATGATTAATAAAAAACTTCTGAAGATGTGAAGAATGGAACTCTTACCCTGCTGAATGGCCACAAGGCTTTCACCCCTGAGGCCGGTTGTTCAGTGTGAGCACTTCAGGTCTCACTACCCGGCCCTTGGAGCTTTTTCCCAGGCCACACACCCCGCTCCTGCCACACAACTCACCCGCCCTCTTTTGCACCACCCTTGAGTGTTTGTTTGTTTTGAGCGGAATGAGTCCTTGAACTTTGATAATGCTTCTTGCTTGCCTGGCTGGGGAGGCATGTACGAGTGTGGAGGGGAAACTAACCTACTGTACATAGATTTGCACTGGCTGTTATGCCCACTTTTGCCTCTGGCTTTGCCTACCGCTGGCATGGGGTCCCCAGAAGGTTGTCCAGAGCCAAAGTGACCCTTGGAGTGAAAGGGTCTGCTTTAAAGAGGCAAAATTACCGGTAATTGGCCAGCTTTCAGGTTTGGAAATCATGAGTAAAAACTTGCAATGAAAGGCTTAGCAGTGCCACCTACCTGCCAGATCCATATTTTTTACTCCCCGCAAACCTGGCATTGCTCGCTCAATACGTGAGACTTGTTTCCTCAGGTCTCCCAGAAACTGCAAAATTATTGTCAATGGAACAAAAATAATTCTGATGAATCAGGAAGAGAAAGAGAGAGGATTTTGTTTTGTCAGTTCTTGGGAATGTGTTGTAAATTTTGCCATTGAACAAACCTTGAAGCTACAGCGAGGCATGAGACCTCAGATTTTATCTAACCTGGTGGAATTTTTAATATGTGATGGAATACTCCAAGGATCTCTCATATAACTATTGCAACTTTTTATCTCTTTTTCTTTGCCAGGAGATTTATAGGAATTCAATGTTTTGTTCTTCTTGGAGCTCTCCCAATTCCTTTTAGCAGTATGTGACCACACTCTCTTGACACCTGCTGACATACTGCAAAATACACACAAGTTCATATAATACATACTTAACAATTGCATGGAGTGTTAATGCTTTTTGTATGTAGAGGATCTTTTCTCACGAAGCAGTCCTCTGAGCCCGAGTCCACAGGCTGCATTGAAACTGGATAGACCAGCTCACTGTTCATAATGAATGAATGTGAGTGAAGCAGGTAGTCTAAGCTCAGAATCAGCAGCTATCTTATTTGAGTGAACTGTCTTGATCAATGTAGCTGCAACACTTGTGTGTACAAGTTTTGGAACCAGGGCTATCTCCTTTTCAACATCCTTCTGCTGTATTGAAGTGTTGAAATGTCATCAATTCCCAAAATTCATAGAGCTGTTTTAGAATGGGGAGGAGAAACACAATGAAGAGAATCATATTTTCCCACTTTCTCTTCCTCTGCTAATTCTGCTATTTTTGATGTCACGTAGCATGTTCTGTGCCCAAAGTTCAAAAGTGAAGATTCAGCTCCTACACTATTGTAACCACAAAGGAAAGCGAAACATTTCCTCATGCCTTTGTCTCATCTTTACCCCACCCACATGGTTCCTTTAGACTGGTAGGCCTTAGCAGAGCATAGGAACATGGGCAGCTGCTTTAAATCAAGTCAGACAACTTGTCTATCTAGATCAGTATTGTCACTACTGACTGGCAACAGTTCTCCATGGTTTGGGGCTGTGGACATTTCCAGCTCTACCTAGAGATGCCGGGAAATAAACCTGGGACCTTTGACATCCAGAGCAGATGCTCTACCACTGAGTTATGGCCAGGGCCGTCATAAGCATATCCGGCGCCATGGTGCAAAGATCCCTCCGGTGCCCCCCCCCCGGTTCCCCAGTTTTGGCTGGCGGGGTGGCATGACGCAGGCCCAAGACTCGCGTGATCCATTGGCTCTACCAATGAAACGCAGAGCTGGGATGAGGGATGACCCTGGCGCTGCAGAGCGGAACAGGGTCCTAGCACCTCTGGATGGGCGCTGGAGGTGCGAAGGCACCAAGCCCCCACTCCACCTCACTTACCCCCCGCTCTCCCCTCCCCGGACTCCCCCCGGACTCTCCTCATGGCGCCCTCCACAGCTTGGCGCCCTGATTCACAGCGCCACTACGCCAAATGGTAAAGATGCCCCTGGTTATGGCCCTTGGGAAGCACTCACTGGTTAGCATCCTCTAAACTTCTGTGGTCATGTATACAGTACATGGAATCTGATCACTTATTATTATTCTATTATTTAGTTGTAATTTGTGCATTGCAAGGGGGATGGACAAGAGGACTCTACAATTCTGTGGTTCTATGATTCAATAGGCCTAGTTTAATATAGATGCTGGTGTGTGTGTGTGTGTGTGACTTTTAATCCATAAGGTCCCTTTAGCTATTATAGTATGGAGACTTCTTTCCCCTGGCTTCACCCTACAGTGCTGCCCATGTGATTTAGCAGGGTTTAATCACATGTGTACTTCCCACCAAACCCTCACCTGCAAATCCTGATCAGGTAATGAGTGTGTGGGAAAATCTGTGTGGTTGACTCTGTTCATGTGGTGCCATGTTTTTAAATATTGCAGCAGCCATTGGATAAAGGTGCAGAAAAATAACTCACACATTGTCAGGCTTGGGGCCTAGCTTGCAACAGACTGTGATTGAATTTGAGTCTGGCACAAGGTGATGGTTACAGAAACATTGCCATGCACAGGCTGGTGTGTGTCTTCTTTGGTGATCACTCGTAGCCAAATAAGATTGTCTTCCATGAACACACAGCTGTGGAGGAAGGGGCTTCGGTACCAGGGGCATTGGGGGTGTGGCAAGTCACACGTGGGGGCATGGCACATCGCAAGCAGGGGTCATCCCAAGGAGGCGGCGCCTGCCTGAGTGAGCATCCCAAGGGGGAGGCGCCTGTCTGTGCGAGCTTCGTCTCAATGGGGCGGCCCCAATCCGGGCAAGCATTCCAAGGGGGAGGCACCCACCCACGGCAATGTTACACCCCCCGGCTGGCACCCGGGGCCACCCGCCCACCCACCCCCTTCATCCACCACTGTGAACACAGTCTTAACAGTGAGTCCATAAGTGACTGTGGAGGCCAATTCTGGATCCACACGTCCTTCCACAGTGGGGACATAGGTTTCTGGGTGGGAGTTGATCATGGTGAGGGTTTGCCAAACGTACCTTCCTCTTAGCACATTTCTCCCTTTTGTCCCAGGTTCAAGCATCTTCAAAGTCCACAACACCTTTGGTAAAGGCTGTTCTCCAGTTGGAGTTCTTGCAGGCCAGTGTTTCCCAGTTGTCAGTGTTTATACTACATTTTTTTTTACATTTGCCTTGAGACAGTCTTTAAACCTCTTTTGTTGACCACCAGCATTGCGCTTTCCATTTTTAAGTTCAGAATAGAGTAGTTGCTCTGGAAGACGATAATCAGGCATCCACACAACATGACCAGTCCAACAAAGTTGATGTTGATGTTGAAGAATCATTGCTTCAACACTGGTGTTCTTTGCTTCATCCAGTACACTGGCATTGGTTCGCCTGTCTCCCTAAGTGATATGTAAAAATTTTCAGAGACACCACTGATGGAATCTTTCAGGGAGTTGGAGATGGCATTTATAAGTGGTCCACGTTTCACAACCATACAGTAAGTTGGTAGTACAATAGCTTTGTAAACAAACATATTGGTTTTCCTGTGAATGTCCCAGTCCTCAAACACTCTACACTTCAGTCGGAAGAAAGCTGCACTCGCAGAGCTCAGGTGATGCTGGATTTCGGCATCAATGTTCGATATATGATTCCTACTCTGGTGGGGAGTTTCCCTTTGACAAAGTGTAGGATCATGGCAATGAAAATAATAGAGTTGGGGCGATAACAGAGCCCTGTTTAACACCTGATCCCACTTTGAATGCTTCACTTTGAGAGCCATTGTCATCTGTGATTGTTGCTGTCATATTATCATGGAGGAGCTGAATGATGTTCACAAATCTGATGTGTGTATCAGGTACCAGATGAAGCAAACTGATATGGAGGGCAAGAAGGAAGAGACATAGTCACAGACAGGCTGGATGTCAAATGCTGAATAGGATAGATGACTGGATGCAAGATAAAGGCAAGGCACTGTTGTTACTCAGTGAGACAAGTTGCTTAGATAATGGGGCATGCAGCTTATCCCAGAAGGAAAGGGACTGCATCTCATGCCTACTACTACAAGGAAATGGTAATGTGCTGGTGCAAGGAGCTTATTGGAAACATCTGTATGATATAATGGACCCCACCAGACCCTTAGCAATTAGGAAGGGCAGGACTTCAAAATATCTGTGAAGTTTCTTCCCATTCTAGCCCATGGGAAATCATTCTGACCCCCAAATAAAAAAAGAAAATGAAAAGGCCTGCTACCTAAGATAACAATTACAGACTAATCTAATTGCAAAAATAATTGCAATTGAAGTGTTTAATTACCGTGCAAAGCAAAAAAAAAAAAAAAGGTTACAGCAGTTCTCCTGATTCATCAAATCAGGTTGGGGGGCTTGGTCTTGGTTTTTGATTATTAGATTGTAGCCCTGGGGGATGAAAAGATTTGCTAATTAGGGTCTTGGAAAAGAGCTCCCAATTCTGAAATGTTAACTTTTAATTTTCATACTAATGCGCTTGCAAAGGGGCAGGCTGGGAGAAATCTGCAACATCTGTGCCAACAACTGTTTGTACTTGTACTGGCCCAAGCAAACCTCTCACCCACAAGAAAGGCATGCTGACTTCTCTGCAGCAACTGACTCTTATTTCTTGCTGCCCACAACTCCATTCCATTCCAGTCATTTCACTGCCAGTGTATTTTCACTGCTGGAGCAGTTCTGCCTGCAAAGTGTTCCCCTGGCATATCTGGATAGTTCCACTGATGATAAGGGGCTTCCACCAAATCCCATAGCCCTTTAGCCAGCACTCAAGTACAGAATTGCACGCTAAATCATGTATCCATTATAAACAGTCATTCGTTGTTGTACATGAGTGATCTGGGATATATAAAGCATTATTCACTACGGTAATGATGAAAAGAAAGTGAGATAAAATTGAAATGAGGACATTTAGTCAGTTTGTAGAGCACTTGACTTACACAAAAGATCTGATGAAGTGGACTCTAGCCCACAAAATGTTTGTGACATAACAAATGTCTTTAAAGTGCTACAGAACTATTTGTTATCAGTGTGGGAGAAAGAAATGACCATGATCTAATAGAAAGTTCAGCTTTCCTTTCATATGCCTGACCCCTTGTGGGCAGAAAGGCGAATCATGAATACTTTTAATAAATAATAACAAATCATACCAGCTGAACTATAAATGGGCTGGAACATCCTGTAATAAGGCATTCACTAGCATTATCTGTAAATTTGAGTTAATGCCCCGTTTCCCTTCACTGCTGTAAGGCTGCATTAAAAATCGACAATAAACAGGAGTATCAACCCACAGAAAATGATGGTGTGAAGTAGTGTACTCACAGATCCACAAGGGGTCAGACGTATGAAAGGAAAGCTTTCTGTTTCTTGGAAGCTAAGTGTTTGGGAACAACCTGCACAACTTAAGACCTGCTGGTTGACTGCAAGTCACTTATCTGGGGAAATTCCAAATAGCAATTGGGTATGGTCCTTTCTCACTGTTGTTGGAACATCCAAGCCCATCAAGCATTGGGATGGGGCTGGAGCAATCCCTGTATCACTCCTCTGAAGTACGTGGGGGAATTGAAACCAGCCATTATGTGATGGTGTAGAGCAGGCATCCCCAAACTTCGGCCCTCCAGATGTTTTGGACTACAATTCCCATCTTCCCCGACCACTGGTCCTGTTAGCTAGGGATCATGGGAATTGTAGGCCAAAACATCTGGAGGGCCGCAGTTTGGGGATGCCTGGTGTAGAGACAGGAGAGATACCACTACCAGTTACAGGGAGGGAAAGGGAGGCAATGTGGGATTCAGAGAGACCTGTGGGATAGAAAAGAGAGGAAGTTTCCTGTTTTGAAATCCAGTGGAAGCATGTTGTTTTCATGGCAATTGGCCAATTACTTAACTATTTGATTTATTAGCACCATAGCCGCTGCTTCCAGTTGCTTCAACGACACTAACTCCTGGGAACCACTTAAGATTAGGCCCATGGTTGCCACCACTCTGGTCGATTCCAGCAGCAACTTTGGTTACGGTCATTTAGCGGAACAATAAATTTCACTTCTTTGTCATGACTGGAACACGTATGTAGCCAATCTATGTAGAGTAGTTGAAGTCACCCATTGCTACAATAGCTCATCTTTTCGATGCTTCCTTGATCTCAAGATCTACTTGAGTGTTTTGATTGGGGGGGGGCAGTAGCACAATCCCAATACTATATTACTATTGGGGGCTGGAATCACCACCTGCAATGGTTTCGTGGAGGAGTATGCCACTTTGGGCATTCCTAGCTTGCTGGATTCGATGCCCTCTTTAATATAGAGTAACATCACGTGGTGCTGTGGGTAAACCACTGAGCCTAGGGCTTGCCAATCAGAAGGTCAGCGGTTCGAATCCCTGCGATCGGGTGAGCTCCCGTTGCTCGCTCCTGCCAACCTAGCAGTTTGAAAGCACGTCAAAGTGCAAGTAGATAAATAGGTACTGCTACAGCAGGAAAGTAAATGTGTTTCCGTGCGCTGCTCTGGTTTGCCAGAAGCAGCTTTGTCATGCTGACCACATGACCTGGAAGCTGTACGCCGGTTCCCTCGGCCAATAGAGCAAGATGAGTGTCGCAACCCCAGAGTCAGTCACAACTGGACCTAATGGTCAGGGGTCCCTTTACCTTTAACACCACCTCCAGTGCATCCTTCCCTGTCCTTCCTATTGAGTTCATATCCTGAGAAAAGGTTGCCCCATAGGTTCTCTCCACTCCACCAGGTTTCCATTATGCTCACTATTTATTCCGATATGTGGGCTCCTTGTTGGGCTCTGCGTGCTCCTTGTCAGGACCAGAATAAGGCGAGTGGTGTTAAAGGCAATTGCTCACTTGGAGCTTTCCATGGTGCTGCAGTTACCAACTAAGGCAAAGGTAAAGGGACCCCTGACCGTTAGGTCCAGTCACAGACGACTCTGGGGTTGCGGCGCTCATCTCGCTTTACTGGCCAAGGGAGCCGGCGTACAGCTTCCGGGTCATGTAGCCAGCATGACTAAGCCACTTCTGGCGAACCAGAGCAGCACACAGAAACGCCGTTTACCTTCCTGCCAAAGCAGTACCTATTTATCTACTTGCACTTTGACATACTTTCGAATTGCTAGGTTAGCAGGAGCTGGGACTGAACAACGGGAGCTCACCCCGTCACAGGGGTTCAAACCACTGACCTTCTAATTGGCAAGCCCTAGGCTCTGTGGTTTAGACCACAGCGCCACCTGCGTCTCTTAGTTACCAACCTACCTTGCCCCTATTGTCCTGAGTTGTGTTCATCAAGACCAGGATAGGGAGGTGGTGTTGGAGGAAGTGGTTCACTGGGAACTTTCCATGGTACTGCAGTTACCTGTGTACCTTGTCCCATTGTGCCCTGTGGGCTCCTTGTTAGGAGCAGGATAGGGAGGTGGTGCTGAAGCAATGTACTAATTTTTTAGCTTTCCTCATTCCACTGTACCCTGCGGTCTTCTAGTCAAGGTCATGAAGCCCCTTACAAAATCCATATCTTGGTACATATCAACGCTGGTTCAGTCTGGCTGACATTTGAAAGCACTGCATAGCCTAAGCTGGAGGAGGCTAATCGCAAAACTGTTGCATTAGTCACAGAACCTTTGTTACCTCACAAGGAAACTTTTAGTTTTAAGCACTTCACACTAGGTTTTCAATTACAGCAGCAAATAATATAGGCTAGGAGGAAAGCATGTGTGCGCCGATAATAGTTGTGTAGGAGAAGGAGTGTGGACCGCTACAACTTGGCACCCGAGAATAAAAATGTGGACCACATTGCAGGACTGTCATAAGTCATTCTCTCTTAGCCATAACCTTCCTCCCTGATATGAAATACAGAGATAACAGACTGTTTGCATTGGAATTTGCATTGATCAGGTGATTTTTTAAAACTGCTTTAAAAATAAACTTTTCACGTGAAATAAGACCTGTGGTTTTCTTTTAAAAAACAACAACAACAACACCTCATGTCTCTGCTGCTCTCTCTCTCTCTCTCTCTCTCTCTGTGTGTGTGTGTGTGTGTGTTGTTGTTGTTGTTGTTGTTGTTGTTGTTGTTGTTGTGTGGACACAATGATGCCCAATCACAAACATGTTAGAATTCTGGCTTTCTCCATTACTTACTATGTAAGTACTTACTTACTTCTCACTTTCACCCCAGGGGAAATTTAAAACTGTCTTCCAATATAAACCCAGAGATTCTCTATCCACAGATGGATCATGGTGTTCTTCTTCTATCTGTGTGGATGAGAAGTGAGCCAACCAAGGGCTTTTTAAAAATCTGTTGAAACAACAGTGGGGAGGGCAATTTTGTGAGATGGGGAGAAAAGCACCTGCCTCCTTCAAATAGTAAAGGTAAAGGTAAAGGGACCCCTGACCATTAGATCCAGTCGTGACCGACTCTGGGGTTGCGGCGCTCATCTCATGTTATTGGCCGAGGGAGCCGGCGTACAGCTTCCAGGTCATGTGGCCAGCATGACAAAGCTGCTTCCGGCGAACCAGAGCAGCACACGGAAACACCGTTTACTTTTCTGCTTGGAGCGGTACCTTCAAATAGTAGATGGTAGGAAATTGGAGCTTTCTAAGCAATTGTTATTTTACAAACAAATCTTCAGTACCATGCCAGCTGAACTTTCTGAGCTTGTTGTCAGTTTGTGTGTGAGGGGGAGGGGGGCTGAGCGCGCGCGCACACACACACACCAGCTTCTTGACCCAGGACTCACTTTTGTTTTCAATGAAATGAAAGACAACTTTAAAGTGCCCTGTACAATCCTGCAGACCACATCTCACTCCACTGGCTGCTTAATGCTTTCTGAAATAAACCATGGAAATGGTTTTGCTCTCTTTGCACCAAAGGTCAATCCATTTCCAGTGCCAATGGGACCTGTGGTTGACATTGTAAGCGCAAGCTGTGCTGCTGGAGAATTTTTTTCCAGAAAGCGCTTTTCAAAAACCCATGCCCTGATCTTACCAGCAGGCAAAATTGTGTGGCTGGGAGCTTTATTAAGATCATTTTTTATAAGTGGATTCAGCGCATTCACTGCGTCTCCTGAGGCGCAGCAAGTACATTGCTCACCCAGCCAAGAGAACCGGAAAAGTGTTCAGGAGAGGGATGTTAATCTCAGATATCAGGGCCCCTCTAGAAAATCAATTGGAGGAGGGCCTGCCGGAGGGCAGCTAAGTTTGCCCAGGTTCCCTTGTGTGCTCCTTGAACATTATCACTGGATATGCACAATCTGAGCAGCAGCAGCGCCTGTCGCAAGTGGAGCCTGGAAGTGAATGGCTCTCCAGTAGCATGGCAATAATTCCCTGCATGTTGAAGTGGAAATATTTCTAATGCCAGAGACTCACAGCTGTGGGGAAGCAGCACTGAGAGGAGTCACCCCGGCCAGAGATGAAACTTATGTCTCCCATGTGCCAGAGCAATGTGTAAGTGGCCAAGGGTATTATTCAGAGTCACATTAAACATGACACACATCTGTGTGCATCTTTTCCACACTTCTTCTGAACATTATGCTTGGAAGGCTACATGTTTAAAGGGAAGGCGGGAGGGAAGGGGGAAAAGGAGGGGGGGTCTTATCCTTCTGACTACCGTATTTTCTCAGTGCTTTTCTAAGCTGTAGAACAAAGTGTCCTGGGAGGCTGTAGGCTCTCATCTGTTGGGTGGTATTACCTGAGCACAGGCTGGGTGACTATATCTGAATCTTATATTGCAGTTCCTGCATGGTCTCCAAGGTATTTTCTAATGCTATAATTCCCATTAATTCCATGGAAGACATGTGTGCATTAATAACCGCTTAAAGCACAGTGGCCAGATAATACAATTTAAGAATGGATACAGGTGTCCAAATGTTTCTGTTGTAGCAAAGAGCTCACACTGAGTTCTAGACCAGCGTTTCACAATCGGCGGCCCGGGATATTCTAAGGGGGCCACAGGTGAAAAATGTGTGAAGAGGCTAGGGGGCCACAGAGGGAAGTGAGAAGTGAAGAAAAATCACCCTGATTGGCTGGCTATCCGCTTGGCCAATCACAAGCGAGTAAGGGGGCAGCCCACCATGGCCTAGTCCTCCTTTTTGCCATGTGCATCTTCTTGGAGCAGTCATGGTTTGTTTCTGTTGGGAGAGGGAAATTGCTGAGGGTCCCATTTTGACCAGTAGAGCCTGCAATCCAGAACCCCCAGGTCAGGTAAGTGCGGTGGTGGGGTGGCAATGAGTAGGGCAGGGCAAGCCGGAGCTGCTTGTTGCTGCTGCCAGTGCTGGGCAGCCTGAGCCGAACTCTGCAATGTGCAGGGTGCAATCCACCCCAGAGCCCATTGGATCAGGGCCTTTGGATGTTGCTGAAGGGCACAGGGGCCGTCGGCAGTGTTGTCCCAGCTCTGCAAGGCTTGGGGTGAAATCCATTTGGTGCTGCTGATTTGCATCTAGTAAATAACAAAGTGTCTACTTGGAAGAAAACCACGCTGAGTTCAGTGGGCCTTACTCCCAGGTAAGGGGGGGCTATAGTGTTTTATCTAGGCAGCCAGGGCTCCTCCAGATGACAAGACCATTTTGCACCAGGTCAGTGAGGACCACTTGCTTTTTAAAATTCTCCCATATATACAGAACTCCCTGTGTGCCTTTTGGGCTGTATTTGTAGGTTTTCCCTTCTGTGTCAAATAACTATGGTCAAAAAAGTGTTGTTTACCTTTAGTAATACATGGAAGATGGATCTCCCTCGGGAGGTTCTGGACTCTCCTTCCTTGGAGGTTTCTAAGCAGAGGTTGGATGGCCACCTGTTATGTATGCTTTAGCTGAGTTTCCTACATTGCAGGGGGTTGCACTAGAAAAGTTGAATTGGGGGGTCCCTTCCAGCTCCATGATTCTATGTTTTTCTGCTTTAACAATATTTCATTATGTTCCTATCACAATGGAAACAAGGTCAAAAGGGGGCCATGGTCAGAAAAAGGTTGGGAAACACTGTCCTAGACCATGGGAGAACAATTAACATAAAAACTTCAGCTGCCAAAATGGCTAAGGATTCATTGCCCTAAAGCAGGAGTTGGAACCCTGCCCCCCCATGTTGTTTGACTACCATTTCCATCTTCCCCTGTCATGGCTTTGCCACCTACAGGGTGGAACTGCTATAGAATTGCCCCTACAGCCTTGTAAACAGCCCCTACCTGGAAGAGTGATGAGATAGAGGAATGTCTGCCTGTGCTGGTTTGCAATCTGCATCCTAGTTCTGCAAACACCTGAAATGATACGAAGTGGGGGTTGATTTGTGATATTTCACATCCATCTTAGGAAAGCCACCTGACTAGCTATCAAACCCCCATCATAGCATGAAACTAAAGATCACAGCACAGCACTTACAGAACCTTAGCTGATACTTTCCTATGGGAATGCAAAGCTAGTGAGAAATAGCCCTCATATTTGGAATACTGTACAACCATGATAGCAGAAGTACTTTTAGCATTCCCTATACATAGTATGCTCCCAGAATTCACTCCACCAGCCACTGTGAGCTTCAGAAACATGAATCATAATCTGAGTTTAGATCTAAGCATATGACAATGCCTCTAACAGCCTCCTCTGTTGCGTCTGTGTGTTGGCAATCTGTATCACTGGGAACAAGAAGAAGGATCAGCTTGTGTCACAATGCCTTCCCTACGGTTAAGTGTCAATAGCCAAAGAAATCACCGAAGGCTCCAGCCAAGGAAGTGAGAGTTCCTGAAGATGAAAGTCATATCTGTATAGTAGGGGAAAGTATCCTTCTGACACACAGTAGCTCATGGCTTCCAAAGGGGTCTGTGTGGCTTTATCCAATGGTAAGTAATGACCTGGGATGGGGGAGCATATGCAATCCAAGTGAGCAGCTATCTGAAGATGACAAGGCAGACCCAAACAGCTCCTTGTGAGAAGCGTCGCCCAGGAACTATGTCATCTGCGGAGCAGACACATCCTGTCACAGTCAGCATTCCAGCTCCCCAAACCCCGTCAGCTCTGGGGAAGCTAATATGAGGAGACAGCTAGTGCATTAACTGGGGTCATGATGTCAAACGAGAGCTTGGGTAAGCAGGATCCTTGAGAGCGCAGTCCAGCCTAACTGTGGCAGAGAAGAACAACAAAAGGTGCTGCTAATCTGAAAAACCAACTGCTTGTAAAAAGCAATGCCCATGTTAGGAAAAATTGATTCAGTTCCACTTCCCGACTTGGCATTTTCAAAGAAAGTTCAGGCCCTCTGATTCAAATTCTAAAGACTCAGTGTCAGAACTTTGAATGTGTGAAGCTGACAACATTTTTGAAAGGAATTTAGAGTTTTGGTATTGAGAAACACTGAACCCACTGTGATTTAGATTGCCTGTGTTCCTGACCACCGTTGTTGTTTTTTCCCCTCAGATTTGGTGAAGCCACATAAAATACTACCTTTTGCACAACTCAAGAGAACTTGCATAAGGTAGAACCAGCATTGGTTCCCCTCCCCACACCCCAAAAGTGTCAAATCTGGTTCTTTGGTAATAAATAACATTTTTTTATCTTGAAAGTCCAGTTTCCAGGCCTCTGCTACAATGAGCCAATCCTACAATGAACACCTTCATGGGCCTGTATTCAGTATGCTTGACTGGAAGGCAAAATCTGCACGCTATCCATCACTGTAATATTACAGCTCCTAACAAACCTTTCTGCTTCAGGTCCACCTGGGGAAGTCTGACAGACAAGCAGACAGCTCAGGCATGGAGCCATCTAGTACATTTCTGAAGACCTAAAGCGGGGAGCTTTCTTCTTTTCTTTCCAGTCTTGTATTCCAATCAATTTCCCTCCCTTCCCTTGTCTCTCCAGCAGTCATTGCTTTGATTAAAACCCTAAAACCAAACCAAATGCTATTTGTCATCAAGATGGATGTCAGCACTGGCCCGGGGGGGGGGGGGGCTTTCAAACTCAGTTCCTATTTTTGGTCTCTCATCCCTCTCCCAACAAATACATAGCCCAAGTATCCTTAAACATACATGTACGCACAGCTTTTGACACATGCATACTTTTTATGCATAAAATTATGTATGCACATGTATGTCTCCATCATATTCCTGTATTTCCTTTCCCTTCCTGTGATATTTACTTATTTTTCCTGCATTTATATCCTGCCTTTCCTCCAATTTGCTCAAGGCAACCCTGTGAGGTAGGCTAGGCTGAGAAAGTGACTGCCCCATGGTCCCACAGTGAACTGTATGGCTAAGGGAGTGATTTGAACCTGGGTCTCTCAAGTTCTAGTCCAACACTGCACCAAACTACTTCCACAAATCTCTGTTGTTTCCTACATGTGAATTGTAGAAGAAGTTACAGTTTTCTCTTCTTGTTGGACAACCTCCACATCCTGCTCCTGGAACATGCCAACATGGGAGTTTACTGAATTTAGCAACTGAACACAGAGCCCAAAGGTTGCCCATTGGACTTTAAGACTGAGTGGAGATCTGATCCTGGGTCTCCCAGGCCCTACTATAGCACTCTAAACACTACGCCACACTCTTTAGCACAGAGGTGGCTAACCCATGGCCCTCCAGATGATGTTGAATTCCTTTCAGCCCCAGCTAGCATGTTATCAGAGCTGTGGGTGCTTTGGTCCAGCTACGTAGGAAGGACATAGGCAGCTGACTTATACAGAGCCATCTGTCTCAATATGGTCTGCACATTGCCAGCGGTTCTCCCAAGTTTCAGATGGGGGGCATTCCCAGCCCAATCTGAAGACTGAACCTGGGGCCTTCTGCATGCAGAACACATGTTTTAATTCTGAGCTATGGCCCTTCCCCATCCAGAACAGCTACCTGTAGAAGTCCACAACTTTTCTGCCCTTGCTTTAGTGAATCAGTTCAGAAACTCTATTAGGTAGGTGCTGCCTGAGTGAAGATACAGGTGGTGAGAGTAGACGGACCTGTAGAGGTGGAATAGGGAACTTGTAGCCCTCTTAGTATTATTGGATACCAACACCCAAGCAGCATGGCCAGTCATCAGGGATCCTAGGAGCTGAAGTCAAACAACATCTGGAGGTTCCCCATCCCTGTATTAAAGGGACCCACCCAATAGAATTCTCTTGTCGGATTCTTTTGCTGTATTGTTCTCAGCTAGAAGCCTCCTAGAGCTTCATCACAGAGCTAGGTATTACATTTGTACACACACACACACACTTTATCAGACAAAGCCTTTGGAGACTTTCCATGTCCTGGCTACACTGTTAAAGGGCAAGGAGGATACTTCCAAGAAGAACATACAGTGACCTTCAAAACAACATTTGGATATAATTGGCAAGTTGTTCCTTTCTCTGCTATCTTCTTTCCACCTGGATATTTGAACAGCTGGTCCATGTGTCTCCTGAGGCCAGTGTCATTTCCCCTCCCTTTTTAGTCTGCTGTCAGCATAGCAATGGCTGATAGATGAGAAGATGACAGGTTGACATCCTGGCTATCCCCAGATGTGAGAAGGACAATGTATGCACTATGGAACGTTTTGTCCTCCTGTCTTCTATATCAGAGATAGGGAATCTCAGGTCTGATGCTAAATAGGGCCTCCAGAGGTCTCTTTGTGGCTCTTGGTACTCTCCCTCAGCCATGCACTTTCCTCAGCCACACACACCCTTTCTAGGATGTCTCCTTTACCTTTGCACCCTCCTTGCCTGGCTGGACTGTGTCCCTGAACTCTGGTGATGCTTGTTGCTTGCCTGGATGGAAGACAGAAAGAATTGTGTGAGTGTGTGGAGGAGCTAGTGGACAAAGGTGAAATTCACATTTATTTCTCTGCCCTCTGTCTCTTCTGTTGAGTGACCCCTGGAAGTTTACCCATTAGGAAGTGTGGCCTTCAGGCTAAGAAAGCTTCCCCATCATGTTCTGGGCAGTCCTTCTATGTCCTATAGAACTAGGGCTTTGATGGAAGGTTTCAGGTCTCCTTAAGCTAGCCTAGAGCCTTTGGAAACCATAAGACAGAGATGGGGAACCTGTGGCCCCAGTGGTGTAGCGTGGGTTGCCAGCACCCGGAGCTGTGGTGAGAGGGATGGGAGGGAGGGAAACAGATGCAGGACACATGCATATTCAGCTGCCTTATGGCATCCACGTCACCCAGGAGATTGCAGCTGCAGAGATAAGAGAAGAAAAGTCGTTCCACTGTCAGGGGGAGAGTCACTTCCGGGTTTGCATGGAGAAGTGATTTTCAATGGAGCTCAGCAACAAAATTGAGCAGCTGTATTGAGGCAACACTGGGTGTTGAAATTTTGCACCCCCTAGCAATCTTGTGCCTGGGGCAACCGTCCCTGTGCCCCCCCACACTACACCACTGTGTGGCCCTCCAGTTGTTGCTGGATTGCAGCTCCCATCACTCCAAACAATGGTCTCGCTGGCTGGGGCTGATGGGAATTGGACATCTCACAATATCTGAAGGCCCACAGATTGCCCACCCCTTCTTCAAGAGATTGTAGCCGCCGCCCCCCCCCAAAAAACTTATTTATTTATTTATTTAATAGATTTCTGGTCCAAGTTGCAGGGTAAAAACAACCCTCACAAAACAGATCACTTCAAAAGACAGGTCACATAACAAAACAATTAAAAGCTATGAACAAGCTGTGTCCGGATCATTAAAGTTACAAACAAGAAAGCAACAGCAGAGGAAAAGTCTGTTTAGCAGGACCCTAAATCGAACCAGACTGGAATGAAGAAGCCCCATGGGGCAAAAAGCGGAAACAAGGAGGTTATTCCAAGGAATGCAGGGACACCACAAAAAAGGCACTGCCCCAATACTTGCTAATTTCTCAGCTCTTAGCTTCTCAGGGCCTCAGAAGCTTTTCTCAGAAAGTAAATCTTTTTATTTGGAAGAATAATGTTTCTTCCAAAGACCTCTTCATAATCGCACCAGCCAAAGACTGCACCAACCCCAGCCTTTTACAGGTTAATAGAGCCATTAGGAAAGACTTAAGCCTCTGCCATGTTAAAGCCCAGAAGAGGGGGGAAATGCTAATCCTCTTGTCAACCTTAATTACACCCTAGAATACGACTCAGCAAATATGTCTTTCAGGCACTGCAGGCAATCAGCATCTCAGCGTGGAGCCAGAAGGAACAGGAGACAGAACCGACACAGGCAGGGATGTGGGCCGTGATGGTGGCTTGAAGGCAGGGCTTTGGAATGCAATGCTTTTCTTCCCTTAACAGGTAATGAATACCACCTTTTAAAAATCTGCCCTTCTCTTAACAATGTGCTAAGAAGCCATACAGAAGATAGGCTTCAACTTTCTGCAGCAACAGCTGAATGAGCTGGAATGGTGGTTGGCATGTCAGTCTGGGCCTGGGAGAGGTGGGTTCAAATCCCAACTCAGCTATGAGGCTCACCTGTTGACCTTGGGCCAGTGGCCTTCCCTCAGCCTAGCCTACCTCACAGGGGTGGGGTTTTTTTGAAGATAAAATGGGGAGGGGGAGAAGAATGTGTGCCACCTTCAGCTCCTTGCAGGAATTGAAACAATCTAAAAATGTAAAGGACCCCTGACAGTTAAGTCCAGTCGCAAATGACTCTGGGGTTGCAGCCATCACCTCGCTCTATATCAGTGATGGCGAACCTATGACACGTGTGTCAGCACTGACACGCACAGCCATTTTCGGTGACACGCGGCCGCATGCCAAGACCTCACTTCTGGCCGGCGGCGGAATGCCTCAGGCGACACATCTCTGGGGGCCTTGTGGACTTCCAGCGAGGCAAGATGGCGGTCGGCACGGAGCCGCGGAGCTCCTGAAAATGACCAGCGCTGCAAGAGCTGCCGTATGGGCTCCCGAGCCACCGAAACCATCGCCGCCACCGCCCAGACACTGGGGGTCACCAGTGCAGCAACCAGGGAGCTGCTGGGACCCTGCGAACCTGATGGATGGCCCCCGCCCCCGCAAAAAAGAGGGAGAAAAGAAGGGAAAACAAGGCAAAGAAGAACAGGGGTCCGCTCACTCCGTTGCCGTCCCCGTCGCCCCCGCCTCAAGGGAGAGGAGGAGCAAGGCACAGGCCCAACCCGAGCCCACCTCCCCAGCAGCAGACCCGTTGGAGGAAGGCCTGAGCCCAGAGTCCCACTGGGAAAGTCCTCTGGGTTTTGCCTACCCCCCCCCCCTTTTTAATATTTTTTAAAAATAATTTTAAAAAAACTTTAGTAATTTTTTTCCTCCCCTTTTCCCTTTTTTTAAAGGGGAAACAATTATACATTTTTGTTATTTAAACTATAAATATCGTGAAATTATGGGGTTTTTTCTCGAAGTGACACACCACCCAAGTTATGCTCGGTTTTTTGGCGAATTTTGACACACCAAGCTCAAAAGGTTGCCCATCACTGCTCTATATGCTGAGGGAGCCAACGTTTGTCCGCAGACACTTTTTCCAGGTCATGTGGCCAACATGACTAAGCCGCTTCTGGGGAAACCAGACCAGCGCACAGAAACACCGTTTACCTTCCCGCCAGAGCGGTACCTATTTATCTACTTGCACTTTGACATGCTTTCAACTGCTAAGTTGGCAGGAGCTGGGACTGAGCAACGGGAGCTCACCCCGTCACGGGGATTCGAACCGCTGACCTTCCGATCGGTAAGCCCTAGGCTCAGTGGTTTAGACCACAGCACCACCCGCATCCTTGAAACAGTCTAGTGACAATTAAAAAATAAAACACTTAAAAACAGCAAAATAAAAAAGGAAAGAAACAGCCACTAAACTGGTTTTCATTAAGACACCTTCCAGCATATTTAAAATAACTTTTTTTTCCTTTAAGGCCAACATGTTGAAGCCAGAACAGCTCTGCCAGAAGGTGGTGTGATCCTGTTTTTAAGCATGTGTGTGAGGGAGAAGTGGGCATTGTCATTTCAATCTTTTGTTTTTTTATTAAGGTGCAAGAGCTAGCGAGGCCACAGTAAGAAGCCCACCTAAATATAGTCAAGTATAACATTCAGAATTAGAAGGCATGATTTAAAGCTATGATCCAAATCCACAGGAACTCCAAGCCAAGTAGCACAGACAAATAAATGAATAAAGAAATCCCTAGAGCCATACATCAAATTGAGTTTGTGCCATCAGTTGTTTAGTATGGAACCAAGGAGGGGGACTTGCTCCAGATTTGATTAATTAACTTGGAGTGCAAAAGTGTGGTCCTGTGCTATGTCATGTTTGAATAATGTCCTGGCTGCTGAACTGCAGATATGAGGCTGAATGTGTGAAATGATATACAAGATAAGAACTCTCTTGAGGTGGAGGAAGCTGCCAAAGATAGTCTGACTCCCCATAACTTTCTAAATGCAAAGTAAGCTGTATGCTAGAATCCCAGCAGTGGCTGACAGTCTGATGGCACCCAGTGTCTATCTCCAAATTGCCACTCCGCTCTTTCTCCCCTTGTTTTTTGCCCCTCTATAACCTTCATGGGCGCTCTGTTCTCCTCACCCCTCCCCCCCACACACATAGGTCTTTAGCAAAGGTCCTTGTCACTCATGATAGCTCACATGCTTCCCCTTACATTGCACTGAGGCTCTTCCTTCTAAAATTGCACATTGTTTGCTCCTGAAGCAAACACCTTACTAGACCCAGCAAGCCTATGTCAGCTTAAAAGAGTTTCCAGACCTGGGGATCTGCACGTTTATTGTGAAGCTGTCTGGGGGATAGTCAGTGACAAAATCATTTGTGGTTTGGGTTTTTGTTTTTTGTTTTTTCCCAGTTCTTCATGTGTACTTTGTGTGCTGTAAAGAAGAAGAAATATAATGGACACTGCAACTAGGTGCATTTAGGAAAAGATTTATTTAGAAATATAAGGTGGCTTGCTTAAGCATTGCATAGATACCTTGTACCTACTTTGTTATGAGATACTACTGTTTTGTGACCCAGCTTCACACAATTGCAGTCCTTAAGCTGTTCCTAAGTCTCTAGCCAACGTGTGAACATCTTTGCATAGGGTAATGGCATCCCTGCCCAATCAGCATCCCCTGGGGCTTACACAAAGAGAAATACTGTAAATTGAAGCTGTGCTGATGTGAATAGTTGAGGGGGGGGAAGAGAGCTGTGAAATGCACTTCACTGTTTGCTAAGGTGATAATCAATGCCTTGTCGTGGCGAAGGGGCTTGAACTCGGAGAAGCTATGAGCTATGCCATGCAGGGCCACCCAAGATGGACAGGTCATAGTGGAGAGTTTTGACTAAACGTGATCCACCTGGAGCAGGAACTGGCAAGCCACTCCAGTATCCCTGCCAAGAAAACTCCATGGACAAAGACAACAGGCATATAAAAGTTATGACGCTGGAAGATGAGCCCCTCAGGTCGGAAGGCGTCCAACATGCTACTGAGGAAGAGCGGAGGACAAGTACAAGTAGATTCAGAGCTGATGAAGCGGCTGGGCCAAAGCCGAAAGGACGCTCAGTTGCGGATATGCCTGGAAGCGAAAGGAAAGTCCAATGCTGTAAAGAAAAATATTGCATAGGAACCTGGAATGTAAGAACCATGGATGGAGGTAAGCTGGATGTGGTCAAAAATGAGATGACAAGAATAAATATCGACATCCTGGGCATCAGTGAACTAAAATGGAAGGGAATGGGCGAATTCAGTTCGGGTGACTATCATATCTACTACTGTGGGCAAGAATCCTGTAGAAGAAATGGAGTGGCCCTCATAGTCAACAAAAGAGTGGCAAAAGCTGCAATGGGATGCAATCTCAAAAATGACAGAATGATCTCGATACGAATCCAAGGCAGACCTTTTAACATCACAGTAATCCAAGTTTATGCACCAACTACCGGTGCTGAAGAAAGTGAAATTGACCAATTCTATGAAGACCTACAACACCTTCTAGAAATGACACCAAAGAAGGATGTTCTTCTCATTACAGGGGATTGGAATGCTAAAGTAGGGAATCAAGAGATAAAAGGAATAACTGGCAAGTTTGGCCTTGGAGTTCAAAATGAAGCAGGGCAAAGGCTAATAGAGTTCTGTCAAGAGAACAAGCTGGTCATCACAAACACTCTCTTCCAACAACACAAGAGACGACTCTACACATGGATATCACCAAATGGGCAGCATCGAAATCAGATTGATTATATTCTCTGCAGCCAAAGATGGAGAAGCTCTATACAGTCAGCAAAAACAAGACCTGGAGCTGACTGTAACTCAGATCATCAGCTTCTTATAGCAAAATTCCAGCTTAAACTGAAGAAAGTAGGAAAAACCACTGGGCCAGTAAGATACAATCTGAATCAAATCCCTTATGAATACACAGTGGAAGTGAGGAACAGGTTTAAGGATTTAGATTTGGTGGACAGAGTGCCTGAAGAACTATGGATGGAGGCTCGTAACATTATACAGGAGGCAGCAACGAAAACCATCCCAAGGAAAAGGAAATGCAAGAAAGCAAAATGGCTGTCCAACGAGGCCTTACAAATAGCGGAGGAGAGGAGGCAAGCAAAATGCAAGGGAGATAGGGAAAGATACAGGAAACTGAATGCAGATTTCCAAAAAGCAGCAAGGAGAGACAAGAGGGTCTTCTTAAATGAGCAATGCAAAGAAATAGAGGAAAACAATAGAATGGGGAAAACCAGAGATCTGTTCAAGAAAATTGGAGATATGAAAGGAACACTTCGTACAAAGATTACCATAATCAAGGACAAAAGTGGTAAGGACCTAACAGAAGCAGAAGACATCAAGAAGAGGTGGCAAGAATACACAGAGGAATTATACCAGAAAGATATGGAGGTCTCGTACACCCCAGGTAGTGTGGTTGCTGACCTTGAGCCAGACATCTTGGAGAGTGAAGTCAAATGGGCCTTAGAAAGCACTGCTAATAACAAGGCCAGTGGAAGTGATGATATTCCAGCTGAACTATTTAAAATTTTAAAAGATGATGCTGTTAAGGTGCTACACCCAATATGCCAGCAAGTTTGGAAAACTCAGCAATGGCCAGAGGATTGGAGAAGATCAGTCTACATCCCAATTCCAAAGAAGGGCAGTGCCAAAGAATGCTCCAACTACCGCACAATTGCGCTCATTTCACACGCTAGCAAGGTTATGCTCAAAATTCTACAAGGCAGGCTTAGGCAGTATGTGGACCGAGAACTCCCAGAAGTGCAAGCTGGATTTCGAAAGGGCAGAGGAACCAGAGACCAAATAGCAAACATGCGCTGGATTATGGAGAAAGCTAGAGAGTTCCAGAAAAACGTCTACTTCTGCTTCATTGACTATGCAAAAGCCTTTGACTGTGTCGACCACAGCAAACTATGGCAAGTTCTTAAAGAAATGGGAGTGCCTGATCACCTCATCTGTCTCCTGAGAAATCTCTATGTGGGACAAGAAGCTACAGTTAGAACTGGATATGGAACAACTGATTGGTTCAAAATTGGGAAAGGAGTACGACAAGGTTGTATATTGTCTCCCTGCTTATTTAACTTATATGCAGAATTCATCATGCGAAAAGCTGGACTAGATGAATCCCAAGCCGGAATTAAGATTGCCGGAAGAAATATCAACAACCTCAGATATGCAGATGACACAACCTTGATGGCAGAAAGCGAGGAGGAATTAAAGAACCTTTTAATGAGGGTGAAAGAGGAGAGCGCAAAATATGGTCTGAAGCTCAACATCAAAAAAACCAAGATCATGGCCACCGGTCCCATCACCTCCTGGCAAATAGAAGGGGAAGAAATGGAGGCAGTGAGAGATTTTACTTTCTTGGGCTCCTTGATCACTGCAGATGGTGACAGCAGTCACGAAATTAAAAGACGCCTGCTTCTTGGGAGAAAAGCAATGACAAACCTAGACAGCATCTTAAAAAGCAGAGACATCACCTTGCCGACAAAGGTCCGTATAGTTAAAGCTATGGTTTTCCCAGTAGTGATGTATGGAAGTGAGAGCTGGACCATAAAGAAGGCTGATCGCCGAAGAATTGATGCTTTTGAATTATGGTGCTGGAGGAGACTCTTGAGAGTCCCATGGACTGCTAGAAGATCAAACCTATCCATTCTTAAGGAAATCAGCCCTGAGTGCTCCCTGGAAGGACAGATCGTGAAGCTGAGGCTCCAATACTTTGGCCACCTCATGAGAAGAGAAGAATCCTTGGAAAAGACCCTGATGTTGGGAAAGATGGAGGGCACTAGGAGAAGGGGACGACAGAGGACGAGATGGTTGGACAGTGTTCTCGAAGCTACGAACATGAGTTTGACCAAACTGCGGGAGGCAGTGGAAGACAGGAGTGCCTGGCGTGCTATGGTCCATGGGGTCACGAAGAGTCGGACACGACTAAACGACTAAACAACAACAAGGCGATAATATGAACAGGCTTGCAGCTATATTCTATATTTACAAATGCTGATTCAGAATTTGTAACAGGAAATTCTACTAATAAAACAAAACACAGCAGCTCTATTCTACTAATTGAGTTCTCCAGCCACTCCCATGATTTAAACCAGGATTACTGGAACTTCCATGTATGGCTCAATACTATAGTAAACGTAAAGGGACCCCTGACAGTTAAGTCCAGTCGCGAATGACTCTGGGGTTGCGGCACTCATCTCACTTTACAGGCCGAGGGAGCCGGCGTTTGTCCGCTCTGCAGACAGTTTTTCCAGGCACAACTAAGCCACTTCTGGCGCAACAGAACACCGACACCAGAGCAGCGCACGGAAACACCATTTGCCTTCCTGAGAGCGGTAACTATTAATCTACTTGCACTTTTTGGGGTGCTTTCAAACTGCTAGGTTGGCAGGAGCTGAGACCAAGCAACTGGAGCTCACCCCATCGTGGGGATTTGAACCGCCGACCTTCTGATCAGCAAGCCCTAGGCTCAGTGGTTTAGACCACAGCGCCACCTGCGTCCCTGTAGACCAGGCACCCCCAAACTGCGGCCCTCCAGATGTTTTGGCCTACAACTCCCATGATCCCTAGCTAACAGGACCAATGGTCAGGGATGATGGGAATTGTAGTCCAAAACATCTGGAGGGCCGAAGTTTGGGGATGCCTGCTGTAGACCCTGTATATAATGAAGTGTGAGGCTGTGCAGGTTTGCAGTTACCCAAGCCCAGCAGATATTTATTTTATTTTATTTATTTCATTAAATATATATATACAAATTATATAGAATTTTCATTAAAATTGTATTTATAAATTTTATATTTAAATTTATAGTTGACAAAATATAAAACAATAAAATAAAGGGGGGAATCACAACCATACTTTAAAACACACAAATGTTAAAATAATAAAACATTAAAATTATGTCAACTTTCCAAGCATCTAAGAACAGGAACTACTCACCCCCGGATATGGGGCTTCGGAGCCCCAAACCCCTTAGTCAGGAACTCTGGAGTCTGTACTATGGGAGCTTGCACTCTCTCCTTGGGAACTAATCCTGCATGCCAGGGATTCATATCCACAAATCACAAGTCACTCCATAAAAACAGGCAACATGCTAGGAGGAACTTACTGGAAAGGAGAAGTACTATATCCCAGTCTTGAGGGACAGAGCCTGGGAGAATGATCTGGCTGTGGGAGCAGGGAAGCTTTCAGTCCAGCCTTATGGCTGATTCACATTTCTGGTTGTCCCATGCCTAGAAAAAATGGGTCCAATTGGCTTTGGCTTTGCCCCACTGCTTTCCCCCAGAAAAGCCACTCTTTAAGCACTAAATCAGAACAAATGGGATTTCACAGGAAACCCAATACTGTAGCTGTTTGTTCCAGCTCAGTGCTAAAGATTGGGCTTCCCAGAGGAAAGCAGTGGGGCAAATGGAAGTGTGGATAAGACTTCGTTGGAAAAAAGTTGCTCAGTGTGGAGCTTACCTAGGTACTGAAACTACCAGCAGGCTCTGTTGTCTTGACCTCTCATGGCTTGTGGGTCCTGCTGTAGAAAGAACAGCTCAGTATGTAGGTACCAATCACTAACACAGAGACAATACCTAGCCCATTCTTCTTCCTTTCCCTCCTCTTAGAATCATAGAATCATAGAGTTCAGAGGCACCTGAAGGTCATCTCCTCTAAGCCCTCCTCAATGCAGGATCTGCAATGCAGGATGCAACTACAGCATCCCTGACAGGTGGCTGCCCAGTTGCTGCTTCAATACCTCCAGCAGAGACCCCACCACCTCCCAAAGGCAATCTGCTGAACAACTGGCACCATTAGGAAGTTTCTCTTCATGCTGAGCTGAAATGGGCTTCTCTGCTATTTCCACCCACTGCTTCTAGTCCAGCCCATTAGAGCAACAGAGACTGTCTGCTTCAGCTTCTTCATATCTGAAGACCACTGTTGTGTCCCACCTTGATCTGCTTCTCTCCAGGCTAAACAAATCCAGCTCTTTCAATTGATTCTCAAAGGACTTGGTTCTTCTCACCTCCCTCACCTTCCTGGCCACTCCAGAACTTCCTCTTTTGTCCACCTAGAAACCTCACCCTAAAGATCAGTGACCAAACAACACTGGAACCCAAAGCTCTTACAGTAAGAGACACTAATCTCCTCAAACCCAAAGGGAGAGTGGTGACAGATGCTGATTGAGCACAATGTCAGCTCTGGTAATTAATTCATCTGAAGGAGGAATTACCACTATATTCCTCCAGCTTGAGAAAATCCCCTTGTTTTGTTGTCACAAACGTCCCTCGCTGCTCCTCTCGCATCTCTATTTCCTTGCACTGGAAACAAGGGAAAAGGAAAAGAAGCCCCTCCATCCAATGAGCAACTTTAAATGCATGCTGTTCTTTGGCTGTTAGCATCCTTCACACTACTTCTCCCCATTGCTTTCGGCCCAGACACCCCAGGGAAGGGCAGTAGCAGAGCACATGCACTGCATTTCAAACACTTCTCAGGTTTATTCCCTGGCATCTCTCTTTCTGAAACCCTGGAGAGCCACAAGCCAAACAACTGGGAACTAACTGGATAGATCCGTGATCTGGCATGGCATAGGGCAGCTTCAGATTTGCCTTCTACCTTAGGAAACACATTTGTCTGTGAAGCTGATGCACGCAATTATCCCATCCATGTAGAACAGGGTTGGATAACCTGTGGGCCTCCAAATGTTGCTGGCATGTCACTACCATTAGCTCCTGCTAGCATGGCCAATGGTTAGAAATGATAGTTGTCGCTTTAACAACATCTGGAGGGCCACACAGTTTCCTCATTCCTGCTGTAATATGATCTAGGTGTCTCATCTACCTGCTCTTTGTCCTTGGAGCCTTTCTGGTTTCATTTCCAAGAGACAGTTGCAATCCAGCTCTCCCACAGCTATCCTATATGGTCCCAGGCTGGTCACTTAAAGCATCTCTCCATGCAATGTGGGCTGACTATGGAAACGCCTTACACTACCAGCTCATCCTTTCACTCAAGCTATTATGTTAATAATAATTGTTGTTGTTTAGTCTTTTAGTCGTGTCCGACTCTTAGTAATAATAATAATAATAATAATAATAATAATAATAATAATAATAATAATAATAATACCTGGCAATGATGGGAGAGGATCATTAGGTGCCAATCTTTGACATTTCTTCTGTGCAAGGGGGCTAAGTACAGAAGCACTGTGAAGACCGTCTGGACTGCGTGTGAATGTGAGTCGTTGATTTCCTTCAGGGGACAGCACAGGAGCCTATAAACCTCTGAACACCACTTGCTGGGAAGAAGCATTCACAGAATTGTAGAGTTGAAAGGGACCCAAAGGTCGTTTAGTCCAGGCATCCCCCAACTCAGCCCTCCAGATGTTTTGGGACTACAATTCCCATCATCTCTGACCACTAGTCCTGTTAGCTAGGGATGATGGGAGTTGTAGTCTCAAAACAGCTGGAGGGCTAAGTTTGGGGGTGCCTGGTTTAGTCCAACTCCCTGCAATGCACCTAAACATCTCAAAAGCATAAGATAAAATTTGGGTGCTGGGCTGCTAAATAGATTTTTGGTCCAATTCAGAAGGTTTCTCCTTATGCTTTTATATCCACTCCGATGCTTCTCCTCAAATATATGTGCCTGGTCAACAGTTAACAGGAATGCACACGTCTCAGATTGCTTTCATCAGCACTAAGGCTGCAACTCTGAACACACTTACCTGGGAGTAAGCCCCATTGCATTCAGTAGGATATACCTCTGAGCAAATGTGATTAGGAGTGTGCAATTCTGAATATGTTTACCCGGGAGTAAGCCCACCTGAACTCAACGGGACTTGCTTCTGAGTAGACATCCCCAGGATGACACTGTAAGTTTATTTAAATAAAGAACATTGTCTACTTGACATCATTCAACAGGAACTGGCTACAAGGCTGGCTGATTCAGATTTGCCATGTCATCCCTAGCATGGCCAAACTGTAACTTGTTTTTGCTGGCACTACTGCACACAAAAAAGCATATATATAATGTGTTATATCTCCCTTTCAGCTCTGGTAATACAAGGCAGAGCTCCAAAAGACTTCCAGACAGCCTTACCGCACACCACCACAAATCCTTTATTCTTAATGGAAGTCATTTTTCTGTTTCTTTTCCTTTCCCTTCTGGAAATGAATGTGGCTTTCTATGCAGAATATGAAACTGCCCAAATAAATAGTCCCTTTTGGCAGATCTCTCTCCTCTTCCCCCACAAGCACAGAAAATGAAAGCTCCTTCACTTTTCCCTCACTTCTAATTCATTTCTCAACACACCTGAAGAGCTTTGATCAGACCTGGCATTAAGTAGCTAGCCTAGCCATTGCACCTTGTCCACAAAGGTGCAAAATATTTTTGCTTGAAGTCCACCACATCACACTGGATCACACATTCAAAATATAACCTTTTTTTTTCTTCATCCCATCCATAGTCAGAACCGGCCCTCCCATTAGACAAGGTAAGCCCCTTGTCTCAGGTGGTAGATCATGTAGGATGGCAAAACAGTTGCCCCTAGCAATCAATCACTGCCTCCACCCACTCACAGAACCACCCACCATCACCCAACACACAGTTGCACATGGAGCCTCTTGCATGCTGAGGTCGTGATGTTTCCAGTTAGTGGCTGATCCTGCAAGCTAGGAGGGGAACTGCCCAGTCACAACTTAAACTGGGCGGGGAAAATTGACTTCAAAGGACATGCAGCCATGTTTTTTATGCCCAACTTCCACCACCCCTGGATGATTGGAGACAGTTAAATGGGTTACACCTCCCAGTGCAGAAGCTGCCTTTCCACATTGCATTGCAGACAATGGAATGTGCACAGCCAAACTGGCATTCCCAAACCATTGATACATACAAGTGGGATCTGCAAGAAAATGTTGCAGTGTGGCGTGCTCCCTGTTCAGGATTCTGGTCACTCAGTTAGTATTCTGTGAGCACCTAGGCTTCACTTAGCACACTTAGGCTTCATCAGGGGGTTGGGTGGGTGTCTCCCGGCTCAGGAAAAGAACACACACACACACACAATTTTCTGCAAAAGTACAAATCTGCCTTTTGTGTATGGATAGCATTACCTATTTTGGTTACATAAGCACATAAGCAACAGTGCTCACCTCTGAACATCAGGAATGGAAGGAGTGGATATAGATCACACACACACACACACACACACACACACAGAGAGAGAGAGAGAGAGAGAGAAAGAGAGAGAGAGAGAGAGCAGTGTGTCAGCCCTGGTTTTTGTTTTTCAACTCTGGTCCATATATCTTTTTAGTAGCCCAATCTGAGAAAAGAAATTGTTGAGCGAGGAAGAGGCATAAGCTGAAGCCATCTGAGATGATTAAGGCATGCTTTAGAAGAATATTGCTAATGGGATTCCTACCAGAAAAGAAGTGGATCTTTGGCTCCTGAGCATCAAGTGCCTATCCCACATGCAAAAATGTTGCCTTGGCTCAGGAAATCAGACTTTGGGAGTTGAGGATTAACTGCTGCCTTGGTGCATATGCTCTAACTCAAGGGAGCGCATATCTATTTCTGGCTATGCCAATGCTCAATCAAACTGACAAGCAAGCCTAAGAAAATGAACACTTTTTTTCTAGTGGAAATGAAGAGTCAGGTATGCCACAGAGCTCAGACTGAGTGTCTTGCAGTCAAGCATTAGGTCTTGACTCCCTGCACTGCTTGGGCTGCTGATCAGAGGAGGGTTGTTGTTGTTGTTGTTGTTTAGTCGTTTAGTCGTGTCCGACTCTTCGTGACCCCATGGACCATAGCACGCCAGGCACTCCTGTCTTGCACTGCCTCCCGGTACTGCCAAGCAATGTTAGCCAGGACATTATCTCCACAGCCCAGTTGCATAGGTCAGCTACCAAATCTACCCAGAGAAGCCCCCAGCCTCTGCATCTGGCACCTGGGTGCCAGAGAGGGAAAGAGAGATTTTCACCAAGTGCCACCTCAGTGTCAATCCTTTTCAGTCCAGTGCAGGTTGCACAGGAGCAACACACCACAAACTGCGCCAATTTTGAATATGTTTGTTTGTGACTACATTGCAGAATATATTGGTGGATGCTAGCTTTCAAACAAGGAGGAGTAACCTCAGGCCTAGGGACCAAATGCCATCCTCCCAGGACTCTCTGGCTCTCAGGACTCTCCCCAGTTTGTCCACACTTCTGAGCTAGACCGCTCACCAGGCCTGCTTGCTTCACACCCTCCTTGAGCATTTTGGCCTAGCTAGAGCATGACCTTGAACTCTGATCATGCTTATTGCTTGTCTGGATGGACACAGGGGGGAGTGTAGAAACTAGCCAACTCTACAAAGGTAAAATGCACAATCCTTGATCTGCCTGCTTTTGTTTCCAGCCCTGCACATCACAGGCATGTGGCGCCCAGAAGGGAATGTGGCCCTGGAGCTGAACAAGTGGCGATGTGCATGACAAAAATTCACTTGACTTGGATGCTCTTTAGCCCAATTAAGTGATGTATTCATGATCAATGTTTAGCATGTAATATCCTTATGATATTCTTTTTTTAATCGGTCTCTGAGAAGTGCTCACAGGTGATGTTTAATGTTCCAGGGCTGGTGCAGCTGGGCAATTAAAGCCGTGACGCTCCAAGTATGCCCAGCCTTAGTGCCGCTGATTTTGTGTCTGTCAGAAACCAATTTACAGGGCCTCCGACATCTGCTCCAACTCTGCGCAGGGGCAACAGTAATTAAATACAACAGGTGGGAGAAACAAATCAACCTGAGGGAAAACAATGAGGTGTTGTAAACTGAGCTTCATCTTGTGCATTAAATAATTGGAATAATACTTTTCTTGCCTGGATACTGCAGGCTGGTGTTCTGAGCCTTTTTAATTATGCCTTGCATAATATTTCATCCTTAAGACTCTTCTTTGAAAGCCAGTTCAGATGTGTAGCTGCTTATATGATATAATGCTTTCACATGACTGAGCCACTTCAGAATGCCTGCAGGATATCACTTGTCTGAGAGCATCACACACATCTCCCTCCACTTGAGAAGGCTACAGAAAAGGCTCCAAAGGACAGAGGTACTTTCAAACAAACAATTTCCCACATGCATCTTAGGCGACACAATCATGTGAGTTGATGGCACTGTGCACATTGCTCTTGCAGATTTGAGGCAGCTTCCAGAAAGCTGGAAGAAGAAGCTTAGAGCAATCATTTCAGCAGGCTGTCCAGATGTGGCTGCTCCCATCATCCCTGACTGGAGCTGATGGGAGCCCAGCAACATCTAGAGAGCCACAGGCTCCTCCCCCCTAATTTACCTTGGATAAAGACTTCCTAATTGCTTCTGACCAATGAGAGAGTAAGTTGAGCTTAAGAGGGTGGGACTGAAGTAACTTAATAAAACTTGCATCATTTATGGTATTCTCATGTATGCTTTGTAGGCTCTATCTCAGGCATCCCCAAACTGCGGCCCTCCAGATTTTTGGCCTACAACTCCCATGATCCCTAGCTAGCAGGACCAGTGGTCAGGGAAGATGGGAATTGTAGTCCAAAACATCTGGAGGGCCAAAGTCTGGGGATGCCTGCCCTACACTGACACCACCCACTCACCACACACTCACACTTAAACAGCTAGCCTCTCGCAACCCTTAGAAATTCCTCATCTTAAAACATGGCTCCAAGGCTAGTGCTCCCTCTCGGAGAAATGTGTCTGCTGCTTCAGCACGTCTGCAAAAAGACATACCAGGTGTGTTTTTACCCTTGAGAAAAGGAGCAAGAAGGATCATTGGGAAATGATTGGAGGATGAAGGGCATCAATGACTCACCTTGGAGCAGCAGCTTTGTGAAATAAAGCAATTGAGAGTGATTGTGTCTGGATAAGTAGAGAGCAGTATAGGATAAGGAGTGCATCATGCTGCATATTTGTCCTTATATAAATGCAGCTATAGACAAACCCTTCTTCAACAGGGGGGGGGAGATATCAGGATAATGGCTGGTTTCATTTACTTTCCCTGCTCTGTGATTCAGCCATGTCCATCCTCAACTGTTTGATTAATTAAGCTATCATCATTATCTGGTACGTTGCTGGCAGCCACTGACAGCATCATGCCAGCATCGCTTGGTTTCCAGTAGTTACACTAGACTTGATATCCCTTTTACCAGCCTGCTCCCAACCCACAGAAATCCTTGGAGGTGAGAGGAGCTTAGCTGGCCTTCCTGATGACTAACACAGTGGGACGCTGAAGGAAAAAGCAAAAGAGATCACTCTACAGCACAGGTGGGGGAAATCAACATTTTGTGGTCCGCATGTCGGTTTGTTGTGGGCCGACCAGAGGCAAAAGTGGGCAGAGCAATTGATGCAAATATTACCTTTGTGTTGTGGGTTAGCCACACACTCACATTCTCCACCCTGCTTTCCATCCAGGCAGGCAAAAGCATGCTCAGAGTTCAGGGACACATTTTAGCCAGGCAAAAACACTCGCAGGTGGTGCGTAGCAGGACCAATGCCAATGAGGGGTGTGGTTTGGAGAAAAAGGGTGTGGCTGGGGAGGAAGCCTGGGGAGAGTCTTCAGGGCCAGAGAAGAGAGGCATGGAGGGCTGCATTTGGGCCCTGGGCCTGAGGTCCCACCAGTGCTTTACAGTGCCTCTCCTTCCCTTCGTGCCAGCACAGTGCACTTCCTGTGCAAGTTTGATTATTAAAACTGAATAGTTTCCCTAGTTGGCTTTCAGCTTTGAGTTGGCTTTCAGCTTTGTGTTAATCATATAACTAACAAAATGGGTGGGGGCATTTTAATCTAACTAAGAAAATGCTCATCTTGAAGAGAATTTTTTAAAACGTTTATTAATATCTGTCAAAGGTATTTTTATGCCATCCTTCGGTTCTATGTTCCGGGCACTTTATGGAAACAACAAAACAACTAGCATGTAAGCACAAAAGAGCTAAAACCCACAAAATTACTCAAACGGTAAGCAGGAGTACATCTACATCTGAAAAACTCAGGGTTTGTTTGTTATTTGTAATGGGTGGTATTCAAGTAAGTTTTACTCAGATTTAAAGATTTAATAAAAAGAAAAGAAATGTTCATCCATTTCAGCAAGTCTGTGCTGTGTAAAGCTTTTGACTACCTGCCTCACATGAGATTGTGGAGGCTCCCACAGGAGGTCCTCTATTGAAGATGTACGTGCAATATTAATAGCTGCAATAGTGGATTGTTGCTATTACTGCTGTTCATTACATAAGGAACACTGCCTGTCCTTTTCATTTACCTCTAAGCTCACTGTTTACCATAGCCACACAATTCAGGATAACACTTCATACACTGCCATCTACAAAAGCTGATATTAACCTTTGCCAGAACTCGTTAATAATAAACTTAAGAAATGAAATTAAAAGAGAGCGTATAAAAAACTGCCAAGTCTGCAGACCGTGGTACATTTGCAAGGTTTCTGAACCAATTACATGCCATTTGCTATAAAGAGAGGCAAGGTCTCCTTTTTCTCCAACTGTAAAATCTGAAGGACTTGCTGAGTGGCATAGTTTTAAGCTATTTGCATGTCACTTCTTGATTAGTTAAGTCACTGCAGTCTGGGGATTGGAAAGGAAAGAAGAGAGGAGAGACTTTGGCTAAGTCCACTGGGAAGCTAATTCTCTTTTGTCAAGGTTTATGTGTGCAACTGGCAACTGTCTGCTCAGGGAGATTTAGGAGAGAGCAAGCAGCATCTCTGCCAAGGAGGCTGCTTGTTTTTCCTGGAATATGGCTGAGTTGGGAAAGCATGTTATGCACCAAATACAAAATTCATTTCTTTTCTTTGCCTCTCTTGGAGCCCATTTAAGGGCCTTGAGAAACACTTTAGCATACTCCTGTTTGTATGAAAAGCTATTTATTTTATTTTATTAAAATACATTACGATCACCTTTTAGAACCAAACCCTCACAAGGCATCATATAAACTTTATGGGTTTGGGATGCGATAAAATATTAAGTATCTGAATGTAGTTACCAAATTAAGAGATCATACACTTCATATATACCTTCATTCCAACATTGTTTTATTCAAGTTCCTAAAACAAAGTCCAAGGAGTTCTCATTTTGACTTGATACTTTGAGGCAGGTATGGGAAATGTTTGGCTTGCCAGATGTTGCTGAACTACAACTCCCATCATCCCTATCCATTAGCCATGTTTTCTGGGGCTGGTGGGAGTTGTAGTCAGCAACATCTGAAAGGCCAACCACTCCCCATACCTGTTTTAAGCCAGAGATGCTCAACTGCATGGCCACAATAAGAGTCAGTGTGGTGCAGTGGTTAGAGCCCAATAGTACCCAAGGGCCACATGTTTCCAATACCAGATTTGCAGAATTGCTATAGGCAGGCAGTAAAAAAAAAGGAGGGGAGCATGGGGTCATTTAATTTTTTTACTAACTGGTGTTATTAATGTCTCCCTCTCTAGTCATAACAAAAATTATAATGTGATTTGTGTGAGCGTGCACACGCACACCCCTTCTGGAATTTCAGCAGTTGCATTTCCAGCTGTGGGTGATACAAATGCAGCTGCACCATTTATATTATTAGCACTTTTTGTTTTTATTAGCATGACCCATGGGAATGTGAGCCTAGAAGATGAACACAATGAGCATTTGAGAAAACTCACCCTCCCATCCCCACCCCAGTACTCCTCTTGTCTCCACCTTTTCAGGTAGATTTTGCATACCCAGCATGCAGCTGTCAGGAGGGTATCACAATCCCAAGAGACTTCTTTTTTATACAGAGAGAAGGCAGGAAGGCAGGAAATTTGCATTTCAAATAACAGAACTCTCAGGTGTCACCCAAAATGACCCCCCCTAAATAAACAACAACAACATGATGGAACTAACATTGTCTGATGGAAAGCAGAGGGGGGAGGATAAATGTAGGCAGGAGAGTGTTTGATTTGGGATTAGATTAAGGAAGCAAGTAAATACCTTTGCTACCTTCTCTCTCCCCCTCCCTGACAAATATGACACTCACAAGAACAGGTGGCTATGATTCAAGCCTCACAGATCAAGCGTTTTGTAAATTCCATGCTGGAAATTTTGTTTACACTCTTAAGACTCAGAGCTCTCGCTGCCCAGAAGTGTAGGTTGACGCTTGCGGAGGGATTAGTGCTCCTAATGCAGCTAGAGTGAGAGACTCTGAATTTGAAGGGAGATTCAGAGAATTCCCCACATTAGTCACTATGCAAAAGAAAAGATCCATTGGCTCTGCTTGACAAAAGCCACACGTCCCTAAGAGACCTGCCTGCCACAACCTCCATATGAAATGTACATGCACAACGGGACTATGGAAGCAGGCTGCAAGATGGGTTGGCCCACCATGAAGGGGTCATCATTCAGGCACATTGTGACTGCCATTGTCTCCATTAGTGCCTACCTGCCACTCTTCATGCAATGAAAGAAAGCCAGGAGGAGCACCACCATTTTTATATTGCCAAAGCTGTACCGTCCATACCCAGGAGGGAGGAGGATGTGAAATTCCAATGTTTGCAGAGGGAGAGGAGGGGAAACAACACTCAGGTTAAGGGAACTGAAAGCAGATCAATTAGGGCAGTCAGTGGGTATCAAATGCTTAGTATCTGTTGGGGAGGTTGTTGGAAAACAGGAAGGGTGGGAGAATGAAAGGGCAGGTGGAAAGCAGGCAAAGTAGCATCCTGTAGGAAGGCATGGCTGGCACTCTAGGCAGGGGCAGCACTCGCTTGTCCCTATTCTGATTCTTCCCATGTATTTCATCATGATCTGGGTTGGAACTAGGGCAGGCTAACTGGGGAGCTAAGAACTGGCTGGCGGAGGTGCCTCAGAATAGCTGGGTTGGAGCCCAGGAGGGGACAGACAGGCAGAGAGTCTTACCGTTCAGGGACCAATGGTGTCCACCTGGGTGTGGGATGATGCAGCTATGGCTGCTAACATAAGAAGAGCCCTACTGGATCAGGCCAATGGGCTCTTCTAGCCCAGCATCTTGTTCCCACAGTGGCCAAGCAGATGTCCATGGGAAGCCCACAAGGAGCACCTGAGCACAACAGAAGTCTGCCCTCCTGTGATTGCAATTGGCATTCAGAGACATAATGTTTCTCTGACAACGGAGGTGGAACGTAGCTATTGCGGCAACTAGCAGTCGGCTAGTTGCTGGATCAATACAAGATGAAACTGCTGTGCAAAGATGTCCTTGTCTGGGGGGGTGGGAAGGGGTGACAAAACGATGATAATCATAATGATAATAATTGAAGTCACAAACATATTTGTTATATCAGGTTTACAATTATGCGCGCTCTCTCTCCTGTCACAAACAACAATGCTAATCTCTCAGGACAGCGGGAATAAATAAATCAGATCGATCCCTGCATGAATATCTGTATAGGTTCTTCCACTTTGAATTCTTTTCCCACCTCAGCTTTCACACAAATCATCAGCAATTTCTCCCCCTGCAGATAGATATAAAAAAAGACCCTTTTCATTCTGACAATGTTGTTCTGCGGGAAAGTGCAGTGGAATAGTGCCAAACAGTGGGCTGTTTCCTTATGATTTTTCAGACTTGATCCCACAGAGGTTTTGCCATCATATTCCCTGTGGGGAATATAATAATTTCCTTTATAAATCAGCTCCCCGGGAATGCTTGTGAAATACGGGAAGGGAGGGGGGTAACACTGGGAGGGGGAATCTCTGAGCCTCTGTATCTCTGACCTCTTTTATGGAAATGTTTTCTCTTGTGTTCACCCCATGGCGTTCATTGTAAACCAGAATATCTGTTATCCAGGGGGTTTGACATTATAGGTTGTAGGTGATAATCTAGTGTCCTCCAGATGTTGCTGAACTAAAACTCCCATCAACCCTAGACATCAGCCATGTTTTCTGGGACTGGTGGGAGTTCAGCAACATATGGAAGGCCAAAAGTCCCCCACACCTGTTGTTGACTATGGGGCAAAGTGAAGAGGAAATGTTGGCGTACTCAGGGAAAAGAACAATGTAAGGAAGTCAGATGTTATGGCCTTGTCAAGACTGCAGACAGTCCTACAATTCGGCAGAGTGAGGTGGCTGCTTCAGGCCAGAGTGGCAGCAGCCTCCCTCCCCCCCCAAAAAAACTGTTCCCCTTAAGTCCTCTAATCTAGCCTGCTGCCCTAAGCTATAGTGGAAAATCATAGAATCATAGAATCATAGAATCATAGAGTTGGAAGAGACCACAAGGGCCATCCAGTCCAACCCCCTGCCAAGCAGGAAACACCATCAAAGCATTCCTGACAGATGGCTGTCAAGCCTCTGCTTAAAGACCTCCAAAGAAGGAGACTCCACCACACTCCTTGGCAGCAAATTCCACTGCCGAACAGCTCTTACTGTCAGGAAGTTCTTCCTAATGTTTAGGTGGAATTTTCTTTCTTGTAGTTTGAATCCGTTGCTCCGTGTCCGCTTCTCTGGAGCAGCAGAAAACAACCTTTCTCCCTCCTCTATATGACATCCTTTTATATATTTGAACATGGTTATCATATCACCCCTTAACCTTCTCTTCTCCAGGCTAAACATACCCAGCTCCCTAAGCCGTTCCTCATAAGGCATCGTTTCCAGGCCTTTGACCATTTTGGTTGCCCTCTTCTGGACACGTTCCAGCTTATCAGTATCCTTCTTGAACTGTGGTGCCCAGAACTGGACACAGTACTCCAGGTGAGGTCTGACCAGAGCAGAATACAGTGGTACTATTACTTCCCTTGATCTAGATGCTATACTCCTATTGATGCAGCCCAGAATTGCATTGGCTTTTTTAGCTGCTGCATCACACTGCTGACTCATGTCAAGTTTGTGGTCTACCAAGACTCCTAGATCCTTTTCACATGTACTGCTCTCAAGCCAGGTGTCTCCCATCCTGTATTTGTGCCTTTCATTTTTTTTGCCCAAGTGTAGTACTTTACATTTCTCCTTGTTAAAATTCATCTTGTTTGCTTTGGCCCAGTTGTCTAATCTGTTAAGGTCATTCTGAAGTGTGATCCTGTCCTCTGGGGTGTTAGCCACCCCTCCCAATTTGGTGTCATCTGCAAACTTGCTCAGGATGCCCTCAAGCCCATCATCCAAGTCATTGATAAAGATGTTGAACAAGACTGGGCCCAAGACAGAACCCTGTGGCACCCCACTAGTCACTACTCTCCAGGATGAGGAGGAGCCATTGATGAGCACCCTTTGGGTTCGGTCAGTAAGCCAGTTACAAATCCACTGAATGGTAGCATTGTCTAGCCCACATTTTACCAGCTTCTTTACAAGAATATCATGGGGCACCTTGTCAAAGGCCTTGCTGAAATCAAGATAGGCTACATCCACAGCGTTCCCTTCATCTACCAGGCTTGTAATTCTGTCAAAAAATGAGATCAGATTAGTCTGACATGACTTATTTTTCAGGAACCCATGCTGACTTTTAGTGATCACAGAGTTTCTTTCTAGGTGCTCACAGACTGTTTGCTTAATGATCTGCTCTAGAATCTTTCCTGGTATTGATGTCAGGCTGACTGGGCGGTAATTGTTTGGGTCCTCTCTTTTCCCCTTTTTGAAAATAGGGACAACATTTGCCCTCCTCCAGTCTGCTGGAACTTCGCCTGTTCTCCAGGAATTTTCAAAGATTATTGCCAGTGGTTCTGAAATCACCTCTGCCAGTTCTTTTAATACTCTTGGATGTAGTTCATCTGGCCCTGGAGACTTGAATACATCTAAACTAGCCAAGTATTCTTGTACTACCTCCTTACTTATTCTGGGCTGTGTTTCCCCTGCTGAATCATCTGCTCCATATTCTTCAGGTCGGGCGTTGTTTTCTTTCTTGGAGAAGACTGAGGCAAAGAAGGCATTGAGGAGTTCTGCCCTTTCTCTGTCCCCTGTTTGCATTTCACCATCTTCTCCTCTGAGTGACCCCACTGTTTCCTTGTTTTTCCTTTTGCTACGGACATACCCATAAAAGCCCTTTTTGTTGCTTTTAACCTCTCTAGCGAGCCTGAGTTCATTCTGTGCTTTAGCTTTTCTGACTTTGTCTCTACACGTGCTGGCTATATGTTTGAATTCCTCTCTGGAGATTTCCCCCCTTTTCCATTTTTTGTACATATCCCTTTTAAATCTTAACTCAGTCAAAAGTTCTTTAGATAGCCAGCCTGGCTTCTTTAGGCACCTTCCATGTTTCCGTCTCATTGGTATTGCCTGAAGTTGTGCTTTTAATATCTCCCTTTTAACAAACTCCCAACCATCATAAACTCCCTTCCCTTTTAGTATTACTGTCCATGGGATTTCACCCAGCGTTTCCCTAAGTTTTCTGAAGTTGGCTTTCTTAAAGTCTAGAATTTGGACCTTAGTATGCTTGGTTGCTCCTTTCCGCTGGATAATAAACTCCAGAAGAGCATGGTCACTCCCACCTAATGATCCTGCCACTTCTACCCCACTAACCAAGTCATCACTATTGGTTAGGACCAGATCTAAAATGGCTGATCCTCTTGTTGCTTCTCCCACTTTCTGGACAATGAAGTTGTCTGCAAGGCCAGTGAGGAATCTGTTCGACCTTATGCTCTTGGCTGAGTTTGACATCCAACAAATATCAGGATAGTTGAAATCCCCCATTACTACTATCTCACTTCCTTTGGAATGCTTGGCCATCTGTTCCAGGAAGGCATCATCTGTGTCCTCAGTTTGGCTTGGGGATCTATAGTAAACTCCCACAATGAGATCACTGTTGTTTTTCTCTCCCTTAATTTTGACCCAGATACTCTCAATTTGGCTTTGAAGTTTTAAATCCTGGATCTCTTCACAGGTATACATATCCCTAACATATAAAGCTACTCCTCCTCCTTTCCTGTTTGGTCTATTTCTCTTAAATAGATTGTATCCCTCTATTACTACATTCCAGTCATGAGACTCATCCCACCAGGTTTCAGTGATGCCTATTATGTCATATTTAGTTTGCTGTACCAAGAGCTCAAGTTCATCTTGTTTATTTCCCATGCTCTGTGCATTAGTATACAGACATTGAAGACCGTTTATCATTCCCCCATGTCTCTTATTTAAGGATATTTTCGTCCCACCACTAGGTCTGCATGCTGCTTGCTCCATTTGGTCCTTGACATTTGGATGATCATCTTCAGCATTTGATAGACTCCTACCTTCAGGACCACTGTCTCCCTCCCCCACATAAGTCAGTTTAAAGCCCTCCTGATGAGGTTTTTGAGTTTTGTGGCAAAAACATTCCTCCCAACTTTTGTGAGGTGCAGTCCATCACTTGCCAGAAGTCCATCTTCAAGAAACTGCAGACCGTGATCTAGGAATCCAAACCGTTCCTGTTTGCACCATTTGCGAAGCCAGTTGTTCACTTCCCCTATTTTTCCCTCTCTCCCTGGGCCATGTCGTTCAACTGGGAGGACAGAAGAGATGACAATTTGTGCATCTAATTGCTTCAACTTCCTGCCCAGAGCCTCATAATCATTTTTGATCTTCTGTAAGCTATGGCTTGCAGTGTCATTGGTTCCCACATGCACCAAAAGGAAGGGGTATTTGTCGGTGGGTTTTATGATTCCTTGCAGCCGTTCTGTTACATCTTTGATCTTGGCCCCAGGTAGACAGCACACCTCTCGAGACATCTTGTCAGGCCCACAGATCACTGCTTCTGTACCCCTCAGTAGGGAATCCCCTATCACCACTACACGCCTCTTCATAGGCTTGGTTGGGATTCTTCCATGTGCTGTCCCTTCCAAGGTTACCTGCATATTCCCGGAGGACTGACTTTGCTGCTCGTCTTCATATTCCTCATCAACTGTGATGAGGGAGAGATCCTCAGGTGGAGTCTGTTCCTCGTCTTCCATGAGCACTTCAAAACGGTTGTGTAATTCTAAGCACTCAGAGCGATCCCTGGGCCTTCTACTTCTATGAGTCACGTTCCTCCATACATCTGGCTGCTGTGGTGGGGAACTGACCTCCTCCTCAGGGAGATCCCCTGTCTCCTCCTTGGTGCAGACAGTGTGCTCTGCTGCATCCAAGAAAAGCTCCAGCTCTTTAATTCTCTGGAGCGTAGATACATGCCCCTGAAGCTGCTGCACCTTCTCTTCCAGAAGGGCAACCTTGTTTTCTAGTAGGGCAACCAACTTGCAATTGTTGCACGTGTAGCTACCCACATCCTTTGGCAAGAAAACAAACATTGCACAGGAATTGCAGGTGACAACGGTTGTTCCCTCCACCTCCATCTTGAAAACCTTGAAGTCAAGGGGGAAAGAGGAAGAGGCCTAGGTCCCCCCTAACAAACGTTTGAGACTTGCTGCCCTAGATCAAAAAGATGGGTCAAACTGCGCGCGCCACTAGGCGCGCGCCGCTGCACTCAAAGCTCTGACTAGCTCCGCCCACAGCTAATCACCTGACCCTCCTGACTCACACTTCTAGGTGAAAGGTCACAGCCAGAAACAAACAAGGTCACAGCCAGAAACAAACACCCACACAAGCCTGGACAGTCACCCAAATCCAAGAGGCAGCAGCCCTAGAAAACCAGCACAAGCACACAAACAAGTAAGAAAACAAATAAGCACACAAACTTACTAACACACAGCCCCAAAAGACAAAGCCACAAAACCTACAGAGTGTCTCCCAAGCTCAGCTCACTTTCTGCTCCTTCCTCAGTCGCTGCACTCCAAGCTCCAAAGGTTGTCCCATTGTCAAGGTTAAAGTAAGATGCAGCTGCCAGCCCTGCCTGATACTCCATACTGAATAGAAGGGACGCCACATTGTTTTTCTTCCCCTTAAGCAGCAAAATGTCTTGCTCTGGCACTGCAAGACTGGCACCAGTGGAAAATTCTTCAAGATAAGGACCCAAATGGCATATAAACCCAAAAAGCAGACAAGAGGAATGCTTTCTGAACTAAGGAAGCAGTCCTGCAAACTAAGTGCACAATCTAGGCCAGGCACCCCCAAACTCGGCCCTGAATGCCATGAGTAAGAAGATGCCTAGGCATTTCTGGTCCAGGTTTCCCACTCTGTGTTGTCGAGTAGACAGAACCCCTTTCCTTAAAACAAAAGCAGAAGTGTGTGTGAGGGTGGAGGATGCATTGTAACTTTCCTGCCCTGGAATATATTTTGTGAAGGGCGCTGCAGAAAAGTTCTTAATTACTAAAATGCTTAGAGACATCATGAAGAAATGTATTTTTTATTTTTTGCCCTGATCAGCACGAGTGTTTGTGATTGATCCACTTCTTCATCTCCTTGCACAAAGCGAAAGAGGTTCGGCTCTATGTGGCAAAAGGGAATGTGATGAGGCTGGTGCTTTTACTGCTCACCAAGGCCCCTAGCAAGGAAGCTTGGATCTTTGATCCAAGTGGTGAAAAAGCCTTGGGCTAGCCATGAGCAGGGTTAGGGCTGATCCAACACCTTTTCAAATCTGGTTGGAACAGGGGGGGAAAAAGTAAAATAGTGAGGAACTTTGGAACCAGCAGCAAGAATCATTTTAGAGGTGCTGCATTTGTGTGGGTACTTTACTATTCATGATGCTAGTTCTGAGTCCCTTTGTTTCTTACTTCCTAGGTATCAGAAAGAGACAGTAAGAGCTGTTCGGCAGTGGAATTTGCTCCCAAGGAGTGTGGTGGAGTCTCCTTCTTTGGAGGTCTTTAAGCAGAGGCTTGACAGGCATATGTCAAGAATGCTTTGATGGTGTTTCCTGCTTGGCAGGGGGTTGGACTGGATGGCCCTTGTGGTCTCTTCCAACTCTACGATTCTATGATTCTATCCTTGTTGCATCCGTCTGTCTCGAGAGACAATAGAGTGCACCTCCAGGGCTGAATTCAAACACCTGGAGAATCAAAGCACCCTGTGGGGTTGCAGAGACCGGTAATTCGTGACGTGTAAATAGAGGTCCTAGGCTGCCCATATGACAATACCCCCTCTCAGCCTTGCTGAGGTGGTCCAAAGGAAAGCAGAACAATAGGTTTGGCACCAACTGGGCTGCAAGTGTTGCTGGGAGGAGGCATGCAAGGCACCATCCAACCGCCTTAGGGACTCCACTCCAGATTTGAAGATGTCCTGCAAGAGTTTTCCTCAGAGTTTACTCCTGAAGCCTTTCTCATGAATGAGTATAGACACAAGCTGAACTACCTTCCCAGGTTGATGAGCCACATCTGAGCCCATTTACCTCTACCGCAGATGCAGACACCACCTTCTTGACCTCTGGACCAACTATTGGTCTTGTCCGCTCAATCTGCCAAAGCCTGTCTCCACATCCAGGGAAGTCCCTATATCACGGAGGGTTTGAGACCCATTGGCTACCCTCACCTGGTTTAGCCAGCCAGTCAAAACTATTTCCCAGGGTGTAGCCACTGTTGCATGCTGACAGCTTCTAGGAGCCACAGATGAGAGCTGAGTGCAGGGTGGGGACCAAAGGTGGACAAACTACCCTTAAAGGAGCACACTGTGTCCCCCACCATAGCTACTACCTCTTTCCTAACATCCTAGTAGTTTAATAACAATCACCCCTCTACCCCCAAATAAAAACCCAAGACTCAGAAGACAACACCCCACTTCTTGGACTTATTTAAGATTGAAATTTTATTTTGCTTCCAAAATGTACCTACTTACTTATGTGAAAGCATATTTTGGAAACTCTTAACATTTAAAAATATCTAAGAGCCATACAAAAACACAATAAAATAATATCATAAAAACAGAAATACAACATTAAAAGCCTGGGAAGCAAAAATTGGCTGCCAGGAAATTGGCTGGGTCAACCCCATACAGCTAGAAAAATTGTTTTCCTTGTTGTGGAAGCATGAGAGTGCGTGTACGAGGCAGTCACATGCATTCCCCAGCTACCACATGGCATTTGGAGGAAGAAGCCCCTGCCTGAGAAGAGTGGTTTTGATTTCCAGCAGCACCAGCCAGACGTTTTCCTGCATGCTTGCAACAAATCAGCAATTGAATCAGTTGTAGAGTTATTCAGCAGGGGGTGGGCAGAGAGAGAGAAATAAGGCTCTGGAAGCCAATTGTGCGGAGCAGACTACCTCCTTGGCAAGTCACATTCATATTTACTCCAATGTTGCCTTTCACCCTACCAAAGCTCTGTCATCTACCCCAAAGACACACATACAAACCTAGAAATTATAGCAATGTGCCAAGAAAAGGAAAGCCAATGCAGATAGACCGCCCACAATCCTGTGATAGCAATGCGCAGCGGAAGGCAGTGCTTGTTTGGGCATACATGATGTCTCCATCCTCACTACAGAAAAGATTAAAATGTGCAGCCCCAAGAATAAAGCAAAAGTTGACTTTCAAGCTTATCTGACTGCCTGCAGTTCTTGGAACTCTTTTCTTCCAGTTTTCTCTCAAATATTTTGAACGTGGTGCTTTAATGAGACATCAAAATGGATGTTTTGGAGCTGTTTACAAGAAAGTATGTATGTTGTAATGTCTGTTTGGTGGTATGCCTTGGTTTACCATTCCGGAAGTCCGTTCTTAAACTAAGGCGTGCTTTCCCATAGCAGCGGGGGGCTCAATTTACAAATGGAACACATGTTCTGCTTCCAAGGCAAAGTTCACAAACCAAAACATCTACTTCCAGGTTTGCAGCATTCTTAATCCAATTTGTTCATAAACTAAACTGTTCTTAAACCAAGGTACCACTGTTTATGGAAGAATAAATATTGTTTAGTGTTACTAATAAAAGTTTTTACTAACAAGAGTTTTTAAGAGAAATATGTCAGTGAGGGATGTTTATCCTGAGGGCTTTCTTTTAAATATGATTTTTGAAATAGTTTTTAAAAATTTTATGTATATAGCATGGTTTAGTGATTGCTGTCCTCCCCCCCCTTTTTTTTCTTTTCTTTTTTAAAGAAAAGCCTCCAAGGAAGACCTTTTTTGGCCAAAGCATGCTGAGCATTACTCTTCAGACTTCTTGAAACTAATTTCCCTTTTTTGGTCACTTCACACTACAGGAGAACAATATTGCTGGAAATAGAACATAACCTTTTCATGTCCCTCAGAGGAGCTGACAGAAGATGGAAGGGGAGACACACTGGTTAATGGGCGTTTCTTGGCTGTCAATCCCTCTTGAAGGAGGGAGGGAAGATGTGCCAGCCAAGGAGCTTATACTGCGATGCTGAATTTCTCATTTTTCAACAGAGCCCCTAAAATGGCCATTGCCCCCTTACTTATCAGTATGTGCCATTCTGAGGAGGGGAGTGTGGAACTGTGTGTTCTAACACCCAAACTGGGAAACTCGAGCCACATTTTGCCAGGGACTTCAAAAGCCCAATCTAGCCCAAATCCCTGTGCTGAAGCAGGATCCACCACAAATCTTTTTAAGGGCATTAGAAACAAAACTTGGGGGTGGGAAGTACTGCTGTACATCTGTGTGACAGGAATGAGTTATGGTTGCCATGGGAACCTTAACTTTTGAGGTCCCAATTTTGAGAATTGCACAAGCGTATAATTTGCCATTGTCATGATTGTATGAGAAATCGTTGGTGCTGTGCACACACAGAAACAGTCAAACATTCGCACTGATGGCTGGCATTTTCAGGCAGCATGACTTGGGCTTGTTATCCTTGTGAAAAGAGAGAAGGCTAGGCCTCCAGGCAGAGGCCAAGTTGAGATTTGACCTTGGCTTCTTAAGCTTTTTAACAGGAGATACATTTTGAAGGCCTAAAGGGCCCAAAACATTGGCTGTAGTCACCAACTCATTTCTGTGAGAGTCGGCACAAAGGCAAAAAGCTATTTATCACCTCCCATTCCAGGGTGAGCAGCAACAGAGACTTTGACTGAATTATCATGTTTATTATTATTTCTTATTACTAATCGCCCACCTTCGCTACAAGCTCCAAGGATGGGTCACCACAATATAAAAGCCAGGAATGTTTCTGGTGGTTGGGGGTATGTGAGAATTCTTTGTTAATAAATATTTCCAGAAAGTGAAAAATCAAGTTTTGAAAAGCAGTATTAAAATTAGTTAAAACAATTGATATCAGATGGATACGGCTTCTATTTTTGTGCCCCATCCTCATGGTGCTTTAAGTGTTTTCTTTTAGAATTTTTAGAATTTTGGTGGGTACGAGGTTTTGAGCTCACTTTATCATTGTGAGGTGGACAAGAGTGACGTCTCTGTGTTTTTCTCTCCTGTAAGCATTCCAGTTCTCCGCAGCCTCCCTGGCTGCTCACAATCTTCTTCTATTTAGATGAAGTCTGATTCTTCCTGATCTGAAAAAGCCCCATAGGAATAGTGGGCACCTAGGGAGGCTACAGAGTTCAGGTCACCCATAAGATTATCTGTAGAATGAAAGGAGGGATGCCTGTAAACACCCTTTTGGAATCCTCCAAAAGATATGCCCTCCAAAAGCATTCACATCCCCACACATGAGAAGTTCGCCAACATTTTCTTTCACCTTTCATACTTTTCAAATGCAATTTGTTTCCCCGATAATTGGCGAAAATTAGAAAAAAAAATTGATTAGAAAAAATACAGGAGACATTTCTGGTCTAACTCATTGCAACTCCCCAAGCTCCTTTCAATGGGAGGTGCCAGTGGCCTCCTCCTTCACAGTATATGTCGTCTTCTTGGGAGAGAACCATAATTCAGGAGTGGAGCATTTGCTTTGCATACAGAAAGCCAAGGTTCAACCTCCAGCATCTCTAGGTAGGGCTGTGAGTGTCTGAAATCCTGGAGAGCTGATGCCGGTCATTGCAGGCAATACCCAGCTAGATGGACCAGTGACTTGACTCAGTGTAAAACAGCTTCCAAGGATGCGGGTGGCGCTGTGGTCTAAACCACTGAGCCTAGGGCTTGCTGACTGGAAGGTCAGAGGTTCGAATCCCCGTGACGGGGTGAGCTCCTGTTGCTCGGTCCCAGCTCCTGCCCACCTAGCAGTTCGAAAGCACGTCAAAGTGCAAGTAGATAAATAGGTACCGCTCCGGCAGGAAGGTAAACAGCATTTCCATGCACTGCTTTGATTCGCCAGAAGTAGCTTGGTCATGCTGGCCACATGACCCGGAAGCTGTACACCAGCTCCCTCGGCCAATAAAACAAGATGAGTGCCGCAACCCCAGAGTTGTTTGCAACTGGACCTAATGGTCAGGAATACCTTTACCTTTAAGACAGCTTCCAATGTTCTAATATTCTGAGACCTACCTCTATGTGCCTAGCAGGTGCTTAAGTCCCCCTCCCTTCTCATTCAGGGTTTGCTTGCCTGAACCAATGCAGAAAATGCTTGGGAATTAAGGATGATTTGAGAAGAGTCCATCTCACAACAGCGCAAGGGAAAGTGCTACTAATAGACCAACATTTATTTATTCCTGTTCCCATTTGCATGCTTCACTGGACTTGCATCTTTACAAGTGATAAAACATGCTTAAGGGTCCACTCCGCTCTGTTTTTTTATGAGCATGGCCTAATGGGATTCTCGTCTTAAATGTGTTTCCATTAGGAACCTTCAAATGACCTTTCTTCAAGTGATTCCAAATCAAATCAAAGGCACATGGCAATGCTGCAGCCCTGTACGTATGGTGGCAAAAGTGTGCCATGCAGCTAAACAGAGTTACGTAATTTTTTTAAAAAAATATTTGGCCGGAGCGGAGGGTGGGATGAGGGAGTTGTAAAGAGAATGCACTTGCAAATCTGCTTTTAAAATGGCAGGATCATCATCTCCTTTGGGCGGCACATTGCATTAAGGGCTTTATCTCCCTCGATAATGTCATTTTCAAGCCATTCGCAACTGATCCTGTTATGAAAGAAATTCTTAATAAAGAAAGCAGGAAATGGACTGTGGTCACATTTTTAAAGATACAGGATTCTGTTCCTGTACACACTTTTCGGCTCATTGGGTTGCATTCATTGTTGCAGAAGCAACTCAGGCAACCGATCTTTCCCTGCCCCTTCCCAAAAGGTATCTGCAGAGGTTCAAGGAATCGACTAACCATTGTGGGCTGTGGCTTATGAGGCTGCAGTTGGTGGTGGGTGCTTGGAATTGGGAACCTTGCACTGGCTGGCTGCTTAAGCTAAGTTTAAGGTGATGTTGTTAACTTATAAGGTGCTGTTGTTAACTTATAAGAGCTTAGGACCAGACTAACTGAGGGGGCACCTCCACCCATATTCACAGAGGTTATAAGAGGAGACCTATCTAGTTGTGTCAAGTCCAGCAGAAGATTTCTCTTGTAGGGACTGGAAGGAAGGCCTTTAGTGAACCCCACTATCCATAGATATATAAGAAGTGCATATGATATCATGCTGGCTGTTTTGCTGCTTGGTTAAAAAAACCAAAATACACACTACCTTTTCATGTGGGCACCCCCAGGCACTTGTCCTTAGGTACTGGCTTTACTGAAGTCTGGTTATTCTGGTTTATGCTTTGTTGTTCTGGTTTTATCTAATAAACCATCTTGGTATTTTACACAGTGAAAGGTGCTCTAGAAATAATTATAGTTGGAGAAATAATTATAGTTGGCACCTGTCTGTCTCGGGAGACAATGGAGGTGTGCACCTTTGGGAGTAAAGTCAAATCGTTGGAAGGTTGCAGCGTCTGCTGTGGCTGTAGAGACCGATCCGGCACAGACATGTTTCTTTGCAGCTGGGGCAGATGAAGGCGTCTGGTTGTGCAGATGCAGATGCACCATGGTGTTATTAATAGATAACGAAAATAAGATGCCACTGCCTGGTTTTGGCAGCTCTCCCACCACCACCACCACTGATGATGAAGTCCCATATGATGAAGTCCACAATCTGCTAGAGGTTTTCCAACTCTATTCTTTTGGTAGGGTATAGGAGGCTCCAAAAGGGGAAGAGAAAGATAAGTTGCACAAGCTGTCTTCCATTTACATGACATTGGATACAGCCCATAGTGGGGAATTGGTATGGAACAGCTGTACATGCAATATATTTCTGAGACAAATGGACTGTTCCAAAGGCTGAATAAGAATAATCTGGTTTCCATCATCCTGTTATGTCATCTTCCATTCTCACTTACTATTTTTAAACAGAATAAAAAAATTCCTTCCAGTAGCACCTTAGAGAACAACTAAGTTTGTCATTGGTATGAGCTTTCGTGTGCATGCACAGTTCTTCAGATACCTATTTTTAAACAGGTGATAACTGGTCAGTGTCTGTTGCCAAAAAGTCCTAGATAGCAAAGCACCTGCTGATTCTTTCTTTCTTTCTTTCTTTCTTTCTTTCTTTCTTTCTTTCTTTCTTTCTTCTCATCACAGAGACTACAGCAACTGAACAAGTGTGCAAAGCATCATTGATGAAAATATGTCTGGTCTATGAGATTTTCACCCACACATTTCTGTAGCATAAAAACTTGAATTGGTGAGCTTTGCTCCCCTCTCAGCACACATTATTAGGAATACATGAAAACTATGGGTGGGACGGAGCGGAATCCATTGATAATTCAATTATCTTGGTTCCACACCAAGGAACCTCCAATGGAAATCCATTGAACAAATAAAAATCATGCTGGTTCCATGGGGTTTCCCTTTGTTTCTGCTTCCTTGCCTTCTAGCCCTTATATTTTTTGTGCATGCTTCTTTATTCATGGTTGCAATGCACCATACATTTTGTAGTCTGAAAGGTACAAACATTTAAGCTGCAATTCTGAGGACATCTGCTGAAAAATAGTAAGTTTCATTGAACTCAGTGGGATTTATTTCTGTGTAAACATGCTTAGGATTAATAAGGTGTTTCTATTCGCTTATTCAAGTGAATTAGGATTCACCATTTTAAATGGGTCCTGGTGCATGCAAAAGTTTTTCTTGTAGTACAGCATTTTAGATTTTTTTAAGAATATGATTTGATCCCCAGGGAATTGAAACACTGTAAGAATGACAATATCATGACAACATCAAATGTGCATTGACATGGCTCTAAACACTGTAGAAAAACATACCACACATTTTCTGGAAATGCTTCATATTTGACTAAATCTGTCTTGTCTCCTTGGAACACTATCCTGTATGTTTTGCCCTTTTTAAACGATTTTTGGAAGCAAATCTACATATGATGACACCAGTCCAATGGAGGTTAGATGTTGATTGCGACAATGCAGCAAACCAGCTGCAACTAGCCGCGATCAACAACTGGAAGAGGCACATCTGCAATTCCTGGGAGATATAATTGTTCAGTCTTGGACTTGCCTAAGACAGCTCAGCCTCCTTTGCAAATGAGCTTTCCTTTTGCTGCAGACCATATGTTGTGTGCACCAAAAGTGGCTGTGGAGGAGTGACCTGATTAGCAGCCCCAGCATTGAGAGAATCCATATCCTTTGCTACCAGTTTTTCAGCATGCAGAACAGGCACATTTGATGGCTGTCCATGCTTCAGAAATGAAACCACTCTGGTACCCCTGTATGCACATCAGGGGGTTGGCAGGGTCCTGGATGTGCAAAAGTCACCCACCTCTTTCCTGTAGCTATCAAGGCCTATTGTGGCCCATTCAATGCCATGAGCTTTTTGGAAAGAACAGCTCCTCCTCCCTCTCTCCCACCCACTCCCTTAAAGCTTCTTATACTAAATCTATACAGACACAATTAGCATTATTCATATTCCATATGCACAGGTCGTTAGTTATGAATATTAAATTGTTTTCAGCCGCCGGGCATTTTTAGATAACAGCATTGCACAGAAATGTGCTGGAACAGCAAAGAGTGTCTGAAAGCAGCGCGGAGGCTGCCGGAGGATCTGTCCTCGCTTTCTCTCGAAGGAGAACTCTGCTTCTCAGTGCAGTCAAACTTCAAACAATGCTCAGACATTTGAGGAATCTGTTAAACCTTCATCTCCTGACCTTGCTTTTCAGGGCACACTCAGTTACCCTTATCATCCCTGACTCCTGGCAAGGCTGACTGGGGCTGATGGGACTTGTAGTCTGGAGAACACCAGGTTGACTTCTCCTAAAGCAGAGACTTTCCCTTGTGAGGTCCTGGACTAAGCAGATCTAGGGCTCCTCCATACTGACATTTAATGTAGATAGTATGCATCCTGTACTGCCATTAATTCTCCATTGTCCTACACACTGCTTCGCTAGAGTGATAAATGCTTTGGTTATCTCCTGCTTGGACTACTGCTATTCGATCGATGTTGGGCTACCTTTGAAGGTGATTCAGAAACTACAACTAATCCAGAATGTGGCAGCTACACTGGGGCCCGGGAACAGCTGCGGGTGCCACTACTGAGAAGTCCTTCTGGCAGTTCCCTCAATGCAAGTGAAGTTACAAGGAACCAGGCAGAGGGCCTTCTCAGTAGTTTCTAATATTTTGCTGGGAGCAGCTCAGAGTGGCTGGGGCAACCCAGTCAGATGGATGGCTAATAATAATTCATTCTCCTTTAAATCACTGCCTTCCCACACTTCCCCCTCCCTCAGTCTTGATTTTCTCATACTAGGGATACTTTGAAAAAGAGAGGGCATGAGAAAATCCAGACTGATGGAGGGGGAAGTGTGGGAAGGCAGTGATTTGGAGGAGAACATCCTCTGGACAACAAAGAATCAATGTCTGCATTGAACAACAGTATGGATGAGAACCTTAATCCTCCCAGTCTCATAATGTATGTTAATTGTTCCTAGGAAAACTCCCTCCCTATGAGGGTCTCCGTAGGAATTGCTAGAAATAGCCTGTCCATGCTCCCCCATACTTCTTTATTTCTTTACCATTGTTGAGCTCAGAGAAAGAGCTCCATCCTATTTTTCTTTTGAGTCTTGTTGTTGTCACTCAAAGGAGCAGCCCTCTAAGCTGCAGCATGGTTCTTGAGTTCCCTAACGATACTCCACAGGGGTGTGCTATGAGTTTAGGTAGCCCTGTTCTTCCCCACCCTGTTATGATCCCTCCATTCTTAAGGACAAGACTGGAGAGGCTAATTATTTTCCTGTGTTCCACTGTAAATTCTATCTTTAATGGGAGCATGTTAATGGGCGAGGCAATTAGTTCCACTTGGAAAAGCTCAAACAAGCCATATCTGCACACAGGGAAGCTCATTCGATGTTTGACAACCGATCATCTTCACTTTGAAGGCAGGTGGTCTTTAACTGAGGGATTGTGGGTGTCAATTTTCTTACAATTTAACAGCACCAAGCTGAGACTGCAAATACTGGAGCAAAATGGGAAGTAGGAAATGCCAATGCAATACAATGAAGTCCAGTCTGATGTTAGGTTGCCTGCTCTTGATGGGGTTATGCTTATTCTGAAGGAACAGGTACATTGCTTGGGGGCTACTTCTGGTTCCTTTGCTGTCTCTTAAGGCTCAGGAGGCCTTGGTGGCGCAGAGTGCCTTCTATCAGCTTCAGCTGTTGGCCCAGCTGCACCCCTATCTGGACAAGGATAGTCTAACCTCTGTTGTCTATGCTTTGGTAACCTTTAGGATAGATTACTGCAGTGTGCTATATGTAGGGCTGCCTCTGAAGACAGTTCAGAAACTCCAGCTGGTGCAGACTTCAGAAGCCAGCCTGTTCACCGGGACAAGACGGTTTGAGCATATCACACCAATCCTGGTGAAACAGCACTGGTTGCCAATTAGTTTCTGAGCCCAATTCAAAGTGCTGGATTTTACCTAAAAGCCATAAACTGCTCAGGAACATAATACGCCAAGGACCACCTCTCCCCATATAAACCAACCCAGGCCCTGCAATCATCATCTGAGGCCCTTCTTCATGTTCCCCCCTCCATGAGAAGGTGGCAACACAAAAACGTGCCTTTTCTATGGTCGCTACCCATTTGTGGAATGCTCTCCCCAGGGAGGCTCACCTGGCGCCTTCATTGTATATCATTAGGTACCAGGCAAAAACACTTCTTTTCAACCAGGCCTCGGGCTGATTAATATTCTATTGCCCTTTAAATCTGTATGTGGGAGGGGGGTTATTGGTTTGTTGTGCTTTTGTTTTGTTTTATTATGTATTTTGTGTTTTCATTTCGCATTTTTTATGTTGTGAACCTCCCTATGATCTTCGGCTGAAGGACAGTACACAAATTTAATAAATTTAATAGTCAACTAGGAGTTTCTTGGGTATGTATATCTTGATTGGCCTTTCAGTAGGTCTTTTGCCTACTTTGCACTGGTCTTAAGTCAGTTGGCATTGGGTTGTTATTTGGTTGTTTGGCTGATTTGGCAAGTAAGTGGTGCAGAAATAACGGAGCCGACACGGGAGTTGGGATGCAAGTGCAGGAGCAAGCGGATTGCCAGCTTAGCAGAGGCTCTTTTTATTAGCAAGATATGCAAAACCAGCAAGATACATTCAGGGCTTTGCCCTTTACACTTCTCCAATCCCGAGCCCCCTGGGTGTTGCCTAGTTATCTACACAACTTGCTCCACCACATCATGTTCCTATTACAGGGGGAAATGAGCAATACCTTTGCAAAGGAGGTAAAGGCCAGGGCACGGAACACTGCTGAGGAGACAAAAGGTCAAGGAGTGGGCATGGTGGCTAGACAGCTGTGGCTTGTCTTATGCTGCGGGGGAGGGTGTGCCCTCACCCTGCAATGCCATCCCTACTGATTAGCACATGGTGGGCACCCTGTGGTATACTGGGCAGAGGGCACTTCACTAACCACCTCCTATTGTCAGCCAGCTTAGGAGGATTCTTGGTTTAGTGCTCTTGGAGCCTGGTAGGTGCTACCCACTGATCGCTGAACAGTGGGGGCAGCTGTCACCTGCCAGGTAACATACCCATGACTTCCATTTATGAGAAGATGGCCATTTGTCCCCCCAACAGGCCAGCTTGGGTGATGGAGTTTACCTATGTCTGTTTATCCCTTAGCTACAAGCAGACATCTTTTCCCTTGCTGCATTTCGATATAGACAGTTTTTCTACCAATACCTGTTGCCGAGCCTTCATTCCAGACTCACAATTTTGCCCCTGCCTTCAGCTGGGATTCCTGCATTGGCCTTTAGGTCCCTTCCAACTCTACAATTCTATGATTCGATGTATGAAGAGCTATACTGAGCGCTCATGTCTCTAATAGACGTCAGTGTGGTCGTATTTTAAGATCCCTGTCACGAAATCCTGTTAACATTTTGATGGAATAGCAGAGGACTGTTTCTTCTTTCTGTCTGACATTGGCGTGGTAGTCTCCCTTTAAAAGGGGGAGGTTGTTCTTGCTGGCTGGTGAGACGTAAAAGGGGAGAAAATGTGAAGAAAATAATTTTCCTTTCTTCCGCGAAAGTCTTGGACACCTGCCTGTTCCTTGGTAGACTGTTCTCATGACTCCCACACACACTGCCACCGGAGGATACAAGGGGCAGCATCCCCTGAAGAGTGCAGGGGAGACCTGCCATGTCAGGAATGTGCCAAGGCTTCTAATGCCACCGTGATCTAGCTGAGCCTGTAATTAATATGTAATCTGCAGTGTCTAATTAAGTTGTTCTTTCTCTCCCTGCAATTGATGAAATGGCAGCTGGATCGTATGTGTTTTATTTCTGCTATTTTACCCAAGGAACTGTTTCTAGCTGGTCTACAAAGGAAAGGTTCTCCCACCTCTGCTGGGCTGATGTGATGGTTTTAGATTAGAACTGCACTTTTCTTAGGCAGAAAGCAATTGAAACAACCTGCTGTGAGCTCCTCTTGGTCTCTCTTCAACAAAGGTAAACAAAACCTTGTGGGCTCCGAACGGGTGGATTCAGACGTGACTTGCATACCCACCCATTAATGTCCAAACAGGAGCTTCAAAAGACCCCTGCTAGATCAGACCAAAGGCCCATCTAATCCAGCATTCCACTTCCAATAGTGGTAGATGAAGTACACCTGAGAAGCCGACAAGCAGGACATGAGGGCAATTGCCTTTGCCTGCTGTTGCTCCTCAGCTATTGGTATTCACCACCCGCCACCCACCCAGACAGACTGTGGTTCCATTGCAGGTGTATTCTGCAATGTATTCATGACACAGTGCATCAGCGGTGGGTTTATTCTGCTTTCTTCGTTGTTCTGCAATGCTTCTCCAATGCTAAAGATAAACCCTCAGAATGTTTGCAGTATGAAACATTAAAGGTCCTCAAGCAGGACCTTCTACAGTATGCACTGATTGGAAATGATACAATATGACACACACACACACACCGGCTTAAAAAAAACAACTTTTGCAAATAATCTTGAAAGTGGGATTGTGCATAACTGCACTGAGAGCACCATGAGCACAAATCATCATGAATGTGCAATAAAAAGGCATGTCTTAACAGGGACAATTTACCCACTTCTATTTTTTAATATCTACAGTCCTGCCTTCTCTAACAGATTAATATCTTAGGGGAACATAGCATTAATTATAATACAGAGAATTCCAGGAATAGACTATGTTGCATAAATAATTTTCTTTCCTTCTTCTTCGTCTTCTTCTTTTTTTACACATACATAAGATGGCAGAATTTGCCCTGAGGGAAATATTCCTATAACAATTATCATTGCACCAAATCCCACTTAAAACTCTAAAGAGATCCTTAGTTTTTGCTCCAAGTACTGCAAATGGGTTTAAGCAGCCCCACAGCAAAATGTTCAAAGCAGAATGCACAGCAGAAACCAGACAGAGGTCAGCATATAAATGGATTGATGCCGATTGATTGTTTAATGCCTCCTTGCAAAGGAAGGAACAGGTCCTCCTGGGTAAATTGAATACACACCCACAAGGAAAGCATGTGCAGGTGAACAGCTTTGTGCAATTCATTGTGGGCTGGTAATATTCATTGTACTTATCTGCAAAACTGCTTGGGTCAATTTTTTAAAGGGCATTGAACCAGTCACCAACGATCCTGAACACTTTTCACCCGGATAAAATGATGTCTCAGGAGCCAATCTTATTAGATTAGGTTATCCACTCTCCCAGAGAGAAGCAACAGTGATATAAAGGCTGTATCTTCCTATATTCAATTCAGGATAGGGCTCGTATTCATTTATTGGTTAGGTGGAGCAATTTCAGTAAGCAAAACTGAATACGAGGTTGGATCAAGCTCCAAAGCTCCTATCATTTTGTGTTAACATTTCCAGTTCTTCCTCTAGGCCAGCCATCCACGATCTGATGCCCCCCAGGTGCTGTTGGACTCCAACTTCCATCAGCCCCAGTCGACAAGGCCAATGGTCAGGGGTTATGGGTGCTGCAGTCCAAAAAACAAAAGGTTGCAGAAGGCTGCTGGAGCCTGGGATGGTTGAGGGTGGGCAACCATGTTTCGCCTTCCCTTCTCCCTTTGAAACCTGATTGACTGCTTAGCGAAGATTTCCTCCCTTTACAGCACCCTGACTGATATGGTTGTCTCAGCCTCTCTGGAGACACCCATGCAGGTTTGCAAAAAAAAGCCCACACAAAATGCTAGCCTGAAGAAAAAATCTACTAGCGTGCTGGGAGCTGGAGGGGGGGGGCTGAACCTTTTTTTGCAAGTGCTTTACCCTGACCCTTTGATACTTGAGATATTTTAGGACCCACCATATTCTTTTGAGCATATTATTAAATGGGTTTTTTTTAATATTGTTGCAACCTGCCCTGGTGGTGGTGGTGATACTCCCCCAATTGCTTCTCCCTCTTCCCCCCCCCTTGACCCATTGAGTTCCAGATATGTGGGGTGGGAAGGGGAGGCATATGCATCGGTGTGCCTAGTTTGTTGCTTGGATTAATAGTAAGGAGTTGAGGAATGTTATCTCTTGTGTGCCAGGATTCTGAGAGAAGATTGGGGTTGCCGTTAAAATGAATATGCCTGTTGGCAGATGGGAAGAAACAAAGAAGCGCCTCTGTGCTTCAGATCTGGGATGCCGTGTCTCTCTCCTCCTTGACATATTCAGCTATTTTCCTATCCTGTCAAGCTTCTCAGTCAAGCTGTGAATTGTCTAATTTGGAGTACACAATTTGTCTCTAATGTGCAGTTTAACAGCCAGATTTTGTTTTCAGGTGTGTAATTAATTTCTTAACGCGATTACTCTCCTAGGAAACTGTGAACAAACAACTTCTATATTCCTAGCTTAGAGAAAAATACTACAGATGCAGGCCAACAAATAAAAAATAGAGGAATCCACAAGGACTAGGTGGGGAGAAAGAGGGCAATCAACTGCTGAACTGCTCTGACTTTCAACACTTCAGCAAAAGGATCACCTGAGCTCCAGATATTGAGAAGCAAAGGTTAAACAGAGCAAAGCCTATAATATGATACAAATGATACAAATGACTACATTGCAGGATAAATCACAGAAAAGAAGTTCTATAAGCAGTCTCATATGCAATTATATATATAACACAATGGACTGGATTCAAGCTAAGATACGTTTAGTTCTCATAGAAATTAATGGTGCGTGTTATAACTTTCTCATTGATTGCACTGGGACCTAAACTCAGTGAATGGGCAGAGCAACTTGCACCAGGCTGGGGGGAGTGGATTGGATGGAGGTATCCCTCCACTCCTCATGAAACCAGCTTCTCCCCCTCTATCAAGCATCATTCAGGCGGTTTGGTCCTCCCCCTTCTGCCAACTGAATGAGCAGGTGGTCCATTTGGCAGTGTGCCTGCTGGCTGTAGCCAATGGAAATCCCTGAAATGGGCCTGTCTAGAGGTGGGGAACGGGTAGGACTGAGCTGGCCCAGGATCCATTGGATCCTAAAGCAATCTCATTGGTGTCACACGCGTACATCAGGTCTGGTCCAGGTCCAGTCACTGCAGGCTATTTCAGCAATCTTGCTGCCCCTCCACCTTCCTCTCTGGTCCCCACATGTGGGAGGGATGTGCATGCAGCTTAAGGTCTGCTTAAAGTCTAGCCAGTGGGAGGGAGAAGACTTGGACAGCAGCCTTAGGAATAAGTCTCATTCAGCTCAGTGGGATTTACTTCTGTGTAGACAAGGAGAGGATTGTACTGTTTGGATCCTGCCTGGTATATAAAACAATGGATGGGGTTCAGTCTTGTGCTTTTTATTATCTTTCCATCCTAACAAGCATTATAGCTCGCCAGAGGGAATGATCCCCCTTTTCTCTACCATATGCTGTTTAGGGGGTTCTGCACCCCACAATATATATATATATACCCCAGAGCCGTTTGTGGGAGTTGCAAGGGGAGGAGGAATGCCATTGCAGATGTCCTTGCCCAATGGCTTCCACTGACACAACTCAGTACTGTAGTTGTATCCTTCCCAATATAACAACACTGTAAAAGGTAAAGGTAAAGGGACCCCTGACCATTAGGTCCAGTCGCGAAGGACTCTGGGGTTGCGGTGCTCATCTTGCTTTACTGGCCGAGGGAGCCAGCATACAGCTTCCAGGTCATGTGGCCAGCATGACTAAGCCGCTTCTGGCGAACCAGAGCAGCGCATGGAAATGCCGTTTACCTTCCCACCGGAGCGGTACCTATTTATCTACTTGCACTTTGACGTGCTTTTGAACTGCTAGGTTGGCAGGAGCTGGGACTGAGCAACGAGAGCTCACCCCATTGCGGGAATTCGAACCGCCAACCTTCTGATCGGCAAGCCCTAGGCTCTGTGGTTTAAACCACAGTGCCACCCACGTCCCTATAACAACACTGTAGAGACATATAAAACATCACTTGCTGTGAATTTTCAAAAAAACCAATTTATTAAAGATTGCAATAGTGTTCAGTTCAAAGTATGCTTTGGTCTATTACAATTGACTTGCAATTCAGTTTTCTTGCTTCAGTACCACTTCCAGTATACAGTCAGCTGTTTGGCTCTGTGCACTGAAAAGAGATGGAATACCAAGCCATATTTGAAGTGAAATGCTTGTATTGGAGGTGCAGATTTTTAGAATATTCAGTTAGGGAACTAAAAATTAATGGAATCAGGGAGAGTTGGTACAGATGGGAAATTTAAACCTTTCCTTCCCTGTTGTCCTAAGGAAAATCCCTCTTCTGGTGGGGATCCCCCATTGGCACAAATGTGGGCTTTTCCATACATGCACCCCAAAAAACCCAAACACCACCTTTAGACACCCCAAATCGATTAGCAAGTACCTTAAACCCCACAACTAGCTTTATTTGGATTGAGGTCATAGATCATTGCCATGTAAGGCTGTACCTTTTCCCCAATTCAGCTCAAAACTGTGACCAGCATTTTTCCCCCTTTCCCAAGCAAATCTTCTGATCACAGGTTAAGTCTTTAAATGAGAAGCAGTGAAAGCCTGAATCCCATAGTGCTTCTTTTTGGGTGACTTTAGACACTGACCTTTTCACAACCACTTAAAGAAAATGAGAATAAAATTTAAGGCACACTGTAATATTTCCACTCATAAAATGTGCAGCATCTACCCATATTTCATTCCTTTTATTACTGTATCTGTTGACTAGGAATGCTTCCAGACTAGGGGGGGTGGGGTGGGCAGATTCCCTAATATTATATCAACTATTCAATAGTATTAGCACCTTTTCCAGTCCCCTTGCAAAGGGTGCATTTTAAGCTACTGCACACATTTTCTCTTTCCATTCACAAGTCATCCTCTGTTTCCTCCCCACTCCTGTATACTCACAGTCCAGATGATCCAACGGTTAAGGCTATGTGCATGGATACTTTTGCAAAGTTAAAATTATGCTGATCATCTTTTTGAAAATAGAAGGAAAGGGGTGGGTTTAGTCTTATTCCCTGTCAGGCAGTTGATTTCAAGGCCTGTTTAAATGGCCCTGCACATGGTACAATGATGTTGCTGGACCATTGTTGCTGCTCCTGCTGCTCTGAGGGGTATGGAGTGTTTGTATTACATTTTGTTCAAAGAGCCATTTGTACTTCCCTGTGCTAGAACAAACAGAAATAGATCCAGGAAAGAAAACAGACAAGTAGAGTGAAGCAGACAAGAATGAAAGGCACTGCAGATTGAAGTTGGCAAGGGATGTAAAAGCAGGTAAGCAGGTGGCTAAAACAGAAGAGCAGGATGATGCACTGTCGACAAACACATCAACAACCTCAACTCCACATCAGATGAGGCAGTCACTCCCAGAAAAACCTCTTGCATCTGAACAGATTCCAATGTGATTGCGGCAGAAGTCGTAAATAAATCAGCATTTGGGGGGAAATGGGGGATTGTGTGTGACGGGGTGGGACATAAAAGCAACAGTTTGGGCTGAAGTTCATCTGCATTCTCAGGAACAAATAAGTAAATGAATGGTGTCAGTACTGGCAAAAGGGACTGGTCTATAAGCATTCAGTGTTGACCAGCTTCATGCTGGAGCCAATTTGGTTGATTCCCTCACTGCGAGAAGCCAAGTTACAGGGAACCAGGCAGAGGGCCTTCTTGGTAGTGGCACCAGCCCTGTGGAACACCCTCCCACCAGATGTCAAAGAGAAAAACCACTACCAGACTTTTAGAAGACATCTGAAGGCAGCCCTGTTTAGGGAAGCTTTTAATGTTTAATAGACTGTTTTATTTTAATATTCTGTTGGAAGCCGCCCAGAATGGCTGGGGAAACACAGCCAGATGGGCGGGGTATAAATAATATGTTGTTGTTGTTGTTGTCTTCGTCGTCATCATCATCATCATCATCATCAAGTTTTCTAAGCTATGCACATTGTATCTGGAACATTTTTGTATATTATTCCAAACTGCCTCCTTCCCAAAGATGTCATTGGGTATTAAGATAAGCAGAGGAGGCCCTTTTAGTAGTTCTGCCGCCCTCAAAAGTTAGGAGGTGACAGCCCATGAAAAGACATTCTCTTCATCCTGACCTTTGACTCTATATACAGAGAGAGAGAGAGACAGGGTAAGGGTGGGTAAGAAATCAAATTCCTTGTCATCATCCCATGAAGTTTGGTGTTAATGAGTGAATTTACCAAGCTCTATGGACTGAGCAAATGTAGAAGCCTATTGATAGGGTCAATTCAAGTTCAAATGGACATTTTAAAGAGTGCTGTAAATTAAGGCACAGTGGGCACTTGCTGCTGTTCAGCATTGCAGATAAATGTGCTCAGACTCAGCTACCAAACCTGCCAAATGAAACACAGAGAGAGTTGGCACTGATTCTGATTCTGTTCCACTTCTTTACTTTCACATCCAGTCATGTAAGCCCAACACTTGGCAACCAATATGTAAATGTAGTTTACTGTGGGGAGAGGGGAGAGAAATGGAAGGGAAACTTGCCACACTCAAAGTGATCTTTCCAGGGCTGATGAGATGAAGCTGTATGGGAAGCAAGATAGCACAGATGACACATGGAGAGTTGATTTGATTTGCCTCCTGGACCAGGATAACATTTTGCCTCTCGTCCTTTTTCTTCTTCTCGGCAACGGGCAGCAGATAGTACTAGAGACAATCAGCTCTCCATGGTGCTGTGCAGGCCAATAACATTAAGTAGCGTATCTCTTGTTTCATCCCATTACAGCATTTGCAAAACCAGACTGATTGAAAGGGATTATCTTGGATTCATTGGGGCTTTACTAGATTCCTTTGAAGCCAGCCTATGTGTTCCACTCCTTTTCCAGCTGTCCTAAGAAGACCGCTGTGCTTGGGGAGCAGGGAGCTTATGATCCAGTTATTAAAATACCCAGTCCTAAGCTTTGTGTGGCACCATGCCCCTTTTAAGTGGTGTGTGTGCTACATATGCACTCATTTCACACAGAGGCCTTGAATAATAAACTTGCGAGGTTGTCTACCCTGCCTTCCCGTGTATCGTACACATATGAGATTCCCTTGCTCAGCATCTCTTTAGCAGCATCTGCTTTAGAATAAAAATGTACGTTTAAAAAGGAATTTGGTCTGCATCAAAAAACTAATCTTGGCATCAAGTCAAATTTTCCATTTAATTGCTTTCTTTGTTTTCATCGATAAAGTTACTTTGCTAAGTCTTTGGCAGAATTTTTTACGAGCCAGTGTTCCAATACCTAATCAATTTGCCTTTTCATTATTCTATTCTGCCATCGTGGCATCAAAGCAGGGGACCCAGCAGTAAATAAATAAATAAAATCAAAATGTAGTGACCTCAGCCATCTGTCTATCGCTCTCCCACTATACCCTTTTCTATGCCACCATTTGACTTCTTGCCATATACCATAGCTAGTGTAGCTGCCCAACGTATCTTTGTTTAAAAATCATCATCATCATCATCATCATCATCATCATATTTAATGAGTTTTATTAAAGATACATATCAGGAAAAAGAGTTAACATAAGGATTGGTGGACAATGGACTAAACAAAATAGAATAAAAAACAAGATGCATCTAGCTGAGGTGGAAAACTCAGGATAAAGATGCAAGATCGTAGTGGTAGATATGAGTAGAGAAATCTTCCTCAGCACAACAGGATACAATGTGTAAAAGATCAATAAAACATTAATCCCTCTCAGCCAATAACCTGCCTCCCTCTGCTTCCTCAGCTTTATTATTTATCCATTTTTATTATTTTAATTTATATCCTGCCCTTCACCAATTTTGTGATCCCAGGGAGAGTTACACACAAAAAACAACAACCTGGATTTGATTAAAACAATAAAACCATGAATCTAAAACAGTTGCACAAACCTGACTTCATTGAAAAAGGCACACACAATTTTGTTGCCTTGGTATATTTTCTTTTTCATCAAGAGACTTACAAGGGGTGGGGGCAGGGGCAAAAAAAGGAGGAACCATATATTGTTAAAGCGTGTTTTTTATGATAGGCTGTCCATGTAGCTGGACTGAATTCAGTAAGACAATTTCCTATGTTCCAGTGGAAACTTTTGAGATAGATTAGCATTTGGCTGCTCTTTAAGCAGAAGGGTCATAGCTCAGTCACAGAACAGATGTTTTGCATGCAAAAGGTCCCAGGTTCAACATTTCCATATTGGGCTGGAAGAGACTCCTGCCCAAAATCTTGGAGAGCCACTGCTAGTTGGTGTTCACAATAGTGGGCTAGATGGATCAACTAGATGGGACATTGGTAGCGCTGTGGTCTAAACCACTGAGCCACTTGGGCTTGCTAATCAGAATGTTGGTGGTTCGAATCCCTTGTGACAGGGTGAGCTCCCATTGCTCTCTCCCAGCTCCTGCCAACCTAGCAGTTCGAAAGCATACCAGCGTGAGTAGATAAATAGGTACTGTTGTGGTGGGAAGGTAAACGGCATTTCCGTATGCTCTGGCTTCCATCACGGTGTCCTATTGCACCAGAAACTGTTTAGCCATGCTGGCCACATGACCTGGAAAGCTGTCTGTGGACAAATGCCAGCTCCCTTGGCCTGAAAGCAAAATGAGCACCGCAACCCCATAGTTACCTTTGGCTGGACTTAGTCGTCCAGGGGTCCTTTACCCTTTACCTTTACCTACTTAGATGGCTCAGCTGTGAGTTCTCATGAATAGGGACAGGAAGGGACACCAAAATCAAAGATGAGGAAACATTTAAACCACAGAGAGGCTTTATTTTACTGCTGGAACATGGCATTCCCCTCTGACTTCACTATTAACCACAACTCCTTTGGCTGAGTCATCTTCATTCCCCCTAGGCATGGGAGTAATAAATGCCCATTTATATATGTATACAAGAGTCCTATATCAGTAACAGCCGAAACCTGACTTCTCACTTATTGCCATATTAATCTTGGGGGTTCCAATGCAAGTTCATAAGGAAAGGCTGAGAATGTCCTCAAGTTGCTGGATCAATCTGTTGGGAATTACCATTTTTATTAAGACTTACCCGTGTCTCTGCCTGCTAGGAATTTGATTAGCTCCCAGAATGAGATTAGGTTAGGGAGCTGGTGGTGTCGACTCCAGAGTAAACATTGGCAGAGTCTGTTTATCTCTCTTTGCAGCCCTCTTGGTTTTGCTTTCACTCCCTTCATTCGCCCCTGCACCACACACACACACACACACACACACACACACACACACACCGTAGTCTGAGGAAGCCCTGCATGGCTTGTTCCTGCTAGCAAGTCTGAAAGTAACATTTTTGCCTGTATCAGCACTTGCTCAACATCACCAGTGGTGCTCAGGGACATAGTGGCAGCTGAAAAGATAGCAAACATAAAAGGAGACCTAAAGCTGGGGTGGGAATGATTTTCTACTTGGATAAACCATGCATACCTTGTCACATGCAATGAGTGTAAGTGCCTATTTTATTGCGCAAACATGGGGAACCCATGCATGGCAAGGCAGATTCATATGCTATTCTGAAAACTAAGTAAGCAATATGGCTGGGGCACAGAGGAGGGAAACCAATTAAACGGTATATTATTACAGTAGGCAGATAAGGAGAATACGCTTTTTGTGGCACAGTAGCATCGGCCATGATGTGTCACACACTAGGTGTTGTTAAATTCACAATGGAATAGGCAAGTATTAATGTAAACTGTAATAAAGAAAATTCATAAGATTCTGAAGGCAGCAAATCAAACAAAAGTAAGACAGAGAAAGTGGTGCGTCTTTTTTAAAATGAGAGATTTAAAGGTCAAAATAAAGAAAACACTCTAAGTTTGCAGACTGGGGATTAGAGCAAATGGTGGCTGCCATTGGGACTTGTGGACCTTGCTTTTTGCATTACAGTGGCTTAAGTTCACTAGACTTAAATAGGTTACATTTCTTGCAGAATTTCTGTGAGTTCCAGCCCTTTCTTGTCTCTTGGGGAAGCCCCTCCTACAGTTATAGCAGATTTTCTTCACACAGCAAGGCAGGAAGAAGAAGAGAGCAATTTTTCATCCAATATGCAGCTAATCAGTGTCACTGTTTTCAATCAGCTGTGGGAAATGTAAAAATGAAAATTAAATATCACTCGTGAAAATGGCTCGTGTGCAACCCTTTTTGGGATGCTACCCAAAAAAATGGAACTCTGATTCGCATTTGATGCAAGTTTCATCCCCACCCCCCACAAATAGCCAGATCAGGACTCTGAGGAGGGGTAGGAGACTTTAACCCCTACCTCCCACTATAGTTCCAGTCTGGATCGGTAATCCTGCACCTTTTCTTTGCTTGGAGGGGGCTCCCTTTGTCTGGTTTGTGGGCTTCTTTGAGGCTCACAGGGCAAGCAGGAAGTGTCCAATAAAGGCAAATCGATCAGTCAGCAGGCAAGAACAGGACCTTGGACAGCTCCAAGGAGGCCCAGCTAACTGGAGCTCCCAAAACAGTTAAGGGAAGATTTATCTCAGCAGGGAGCTATAGGAGAGCTCACTGAAGGTCACTGACAAGACCAGGAATGTAGCACTCCAATGACTATTGAAATTTCATGTTTGTCCCTGGGTTGTGTACCTCCAAATCTGCAAGTAGGAGATGTCCTCATGTGTCCCACTCAATACTCAACCCCTCTTTACTACATCAAAACAAAGGAATCTAAACCAAGTCAATTGGTGGTACATTAAATGGGGGTTTTATGTCCTACCTTTTTGCTCAGGCTGAGGTTGGCTTACAGTATCTTAAAACAGTAAAAATATATATGAGAAATTGATAAATTACTAAGATAATACCATGCTGACTTCCAGAGGTCTGCAACATCAGAAACACCAGGTCTTTTATAATCAAAACAAAGACATTCAAGCCTGTTTCTCATTTCAGTTTTTTTATTAAAAAAAATCTGGGTACACTATTAACTGGCTACAAAATACGCATGCCTCAAATATGCTGGAAACTGGTTGAGCTCATTTAAGTCAATTTCTGATTCCTGCAGCAAATGTGCAAAGTCCTTTTCTGATTGCTGTTTTTAGTGACTGGCTGAGAAAATAAATGCTAACTTTTATATTATACATATGCACCATCTTCAACCAATGTTTTTTGCACATATATTTTGTATTCAGATATCCATTTCCCCAGTTCCAAATCCACAAGAAGCATTGATTCTCTGCAAGACCTCAGTGGTAAGGAGATTCCAGAGTCGGAGAAGAGCTACCAATATATCCATATATACCGGGGGGGGTGATAGAGGTGGGTGGCAGGGCCTGTTAGCTGCAACTTCTTTGGCCCTATCTGGAAATCTACTCATTTTGACCAAGGCACAGTTGCCTGCAGATCAAGGAAAAAAGTTAGATGAGAATATTGCGCTCTAGCAGGAAGAAATAGTGTATGGCACACAAGGACTAAAGAGTTTCACAGATGGAACAAAGACTACCAAGTAATTTCCAGATACCACAATGCCTCTCCGCCCAACTCTTTTATCATTTTATGCCAAACTACCTATCTAAGCTCCAAGGCTGGGCGAGGTGGTGAACTCTCTCACAATTGCAGGAGAAATGGAGCAATTTATCTCTGAAGAGTTGGAAAGAGTTTCACCTGTTGGGAATGCACAATTCATGTCTTTTCACCTCTCCCTCTGCCAGGGAAGATGCAAAATTATTTGCTGGTGGTTTTCCAGATGAAAGGAAGCGAAAATCGTTTCCATTAGCTGGGCAGAGTCATGCGAGAGAATCTGCTGAGAGCAAGCTTTGAAACGGAATGCATAACTCAGCTCAGCCCGTCCTCCAGCTCTGCCTCCAGGGAAGTGTCCTCTCTCTCACACACACACACACAGAGGCAAAAGGAGATCCCCTGAGCAATGATGGCAAAGAATAAAATGGTGAACAAGGAACCACCACAGTCATCAATCCAGGGCTGGCACAACAACCATAATAAACAGCATCTGCTCATTTTCTGCCTGTGGTTGTTTGGGATTTTCCGTTTTGAAAAACAAATTGCACACACAAACACACATTATTTCACTGTATCTGAAGAAGTGTGCATGCACACGAAAGCTCATACCAAAATAAAAACTTAGTTGGTCTTTAAGGTGCTACTGAAGGAATTTTTTTATTTTACTTCGACCCAGACCAACACGGCTACCTACCTGTAACCAAAACACACATTAGATTGCACTGAAGGTCAGCTCAATTCAGTTGCCTCCTCAGATATGCTCACAGACCAAAGTTAGTGCTTTGTTGTGTACAGAAGCTTTGTGGGGGTGAACATGCTGTGCTTTCATGCTAGTGTGGTGTAGTGGTTAAGAGCAATGGACTCGTAACCCCCCCCCCCCCAGAAAAACTATGGTATGTTGATGCAACAGGTTTGTAAATTTATTGAGTGGACGCTTAGATTTGAATTCATTGGAATTGTGTGAAGATGGTGTCTGCTTGTTATGAGAAGACCTTTGGAATGATTTGGCAGAATACCAGCGTGTGATTAGATACTGTGAACTAATCGAAGGGAACCAAGGACATAAAATCCACACAGAAACATATTATTGTTTGTTCTAACTCACTTGTGGGAATAACTCAGAGGCTGTGAATGAAGGAAGGATGACGACAGAAAGAGAAATAAGAATTACCAGAAGATTTGAAATGCAGTAGGATTATGATGTTGATTAGAGCCCTCCAAAGTTTCGAAGCATGGGGAGTCCCCCCAAAACTATAATTTGGCAGAATATTTGGATTATTTGATATGTATATGTATAATGTGGAACATTTGGTGTGATTTGATTTTTTAAAAAAGAGCGGTGGACTCGTAATCTGGTGAAGCAGGTTCGCATCCCTGCTCCTCCACCTGCAGCTGCTGGGTAACCTTGGGCTAGGTACAATTCTCTGAAGTATCTCAGCCTCACTCACCTCGCAGAGTGTTTGTTGTGGGAGAGGAAGGGAAAGGAGATTGTGAGCTGCTTTGAGACTCCTTAAGGTAGTGATAAAGTGGGATATCAAATCCAAACTCTTCTTCTTCGAGCAAAGTTAAAATGAAAACCCCAGAAATGTGTGTGTTTTGTCAACAACTTTGCAACTTTTAGAGGAATAGCCATGTTAGCCTGTTGTAGCAAAAACTTGTGTCCCTTCAAAGGCCTATTCCCTTCAAAGGTTATTTGACCTAGAAGCTTCCATGGACTAGAGCCCACTTTATTGGAAGCGGAATATGTTATCCTCAGCTGACATATTTGTATGCATACCTAGGCATATAGAGAGAAAAAGTGTTAACTGTGGGGCCAAACAGCCAAACACAGGGCTTATTCATAGACACAGTCATTAATTTATTATTCATTTCAACAGTTTATATACTGTTCAACACAGTAGTTTCCAGTCAGTGGAGAATAAGGGTACAAAAGATAAATCAGTTAAAATTAACCATAATTTTGAAAGAAAGAAAAAAGAAACCTTCACATGCTTGCTGAAATAAAAAGGTCTTCACAAAATGCTGGGCATTCAAATGGGAGGGGGCCTGTCTGATCTCAACCGGAAGGAAGCGCCACAGCATTGGGTCCACAATACTGAATGCAAGGCTTCTGGTGGATACAAGCTATGCATCCATAGAACCATAGAATTGCAGAAGAAGAAGAGAAGAGTTTGGTTTTGATATCCCACTTTATCACTACCCGAAGGAGTCTCAAAGCGGCTAACAATCTCCTTTCCCCTCCTCCCCCACAACAGACACCCTGTGAGGTGGGTGGGGCTGAGAGACGTCAGAGAAGTGTGACTAGCCCAAGGTCACCCAGCAGCTGCATGTGGAGGAGCAGAGACGCGAACCCGGCTCCCCAGATTACGAGTCTACCGCTCTTAACCACTACACCACACTGGCTCTCAGAGTTGGAAGGGACCACAAGGGTCATCTGGTCTTGCAATGCAGGAATCTTTCACCCAACATGAGACTCAAATCCACAACAAAGCCATGGAAGACCACTAACAGTGACTCCCCGGAAGATTTCAGTGGCTGGGCAGAAATTAAGGAATATGAGGAAATAAGAAACTTGTAAATGAATACCAAATGAATCTGTCCCAGCCACGTAAAGGCAACCAACTGGTCACTGTTGTGCTCTCTCGGAGTCTCAGCGTTCCCAGCATCTCCCGAGACAAGGAAAACATTCCAGCCACATAGGAGCAGTAGGGCAGAGGACTTGTTCCATGCCAAGCTTTCCTTTCATGCATTGTGTAGAGGCTGCAATGCTCATTGTGCCTTAGCTATCCAGCTGCTATTACAGCTGCCACAAGCTTTTGGCTAATATAAAACACAATAACACTGCAGCATGGGCATTTACAGTATATCACAAAATAAGCAAGGGGTTGTGGGGAGGGCAGGGGGGTGGAATCTGCTTAGCCACCCTGTGAAATATAATGGTGTGTTTCTCATATATGAGAACACTTCCCAAATGAATAAGCTGTTTCGGTAGCTGCAGGGAAATGCACAGGGAGTTGCCCTCTGCTTGCCAGTCAGCAGGACCAAGACGATCCTTTATAGCTCCTGCAGCGCCCTACAGCTTTTTACATCCATCCCAGGGAAGTTGCCCTGGAGCTGACCTGCCTCAGCTCTGCCTCTGGGTGCTGGCAGCCCATCTGCTCAGCCTCTCCCTCCTTCCCCAGAGAGATGACAGGCAGGCCTGACTGGAGGCAATTACCAGCCAGAGACAGGATGTCACATTTTGGATCTTAGCATCACGGTCCTGCCTCAGGTAATATCTAAAGGAGCTATGGCCTTGCTCCCAGGGAGACACTTACCTGCTCCCAGACCTGCTCCTCAAGCTTTCAGGGGGATATTTAGTATTCATGGAAAGTCACCAGGCAGTTTTAAGGCCCAAATTTGTGTCTTGTTAAGAAATAATAATAATACATTTCATGAAGCCTAGTATGAAGTGACAGAATTTCTGTGACTAGCTTCCAAATGCCAGCGAAAACCCATTTCTCAGAAGTCTCTCAACCCCCTCACACCTCCCATTTCCCTCACCTATTTTTAAAAGCCAGACATAGCAGGAAATTATCAGCCGATGCCCTAAACCAGGAGGTGAACAGAGCAGTCTTCATAAACAATATTTCCCAGAATTCATTGCTCCATTCCCTTTGCAGTTCCACACCACAGCCACGCCTAATTATTTTTCTTATGACTATTGCCAAATATTTAATTCCTGATAGATTAGCTTTTCACAAATTGGGCAGTGGGTGAAATATCTACATATCCTTCCCGATTCTTGCTGCATTGTGGTGGGAGGGCGGGTTTGGAGCCACAAGCTGCAACCCTCCAATTTCCCCAAAGCTGCTGTAGGTTAAAAGGGTGATTCAATACAAACCAAGATATGGATCCTTAGTAGCCTGGTTAGCAAATCCGGGTCATGTGGCCAGCATGACTAAGCAGCTTCTGGCACAACGGAACACTGAAACCAGAAGAGTGCACAGAAACACTGTTAACCTTCCTGCCAGAGCGGTACCTATTTATCTACTTGCACTTTTGGGGGGGGCATGCTTTCGAACTGCTAGGTTGGCAGGAGCTGGGACAGAGCAACAGGAGTTCACCCCGTCGCGGGGATTCAAACCGCCGACCTTCTTAACAAATATTAAAAGAACAGGAGCCCAGCAGATCTTGTGAAAATAATCCTTGTGGGGCATCTTCAGGAGAAGAAAAGCCTAAGGATCAAAGCCTACACAAATCTGGAGTGGAGTCCAGAAGACAGTTGGATGGCACCTTGCACGTCTCCTTCCGGCACCTCCTGCAACCAAGCTGCTGCCAAGCACATTGAACTGCTTTCCTGCATATTCCTGCATTGCAAGGGGTTGGACTACTAGATGGTCCTCAGGCTTCCTCCCAATTCTATGATTCTGTGATGAGGTTTACCAGAATGATGTGGGAAGAAATGAGCTCCAAATGTGTCCAAATTATACTTATCATGTTTTTCAGCTTCACCCCTAAATGAGAGGAGTTGGATTGCATGTAGAGCAGCCATATAGTTTAAAGCAAAGATTTTCAGAAAGTATTTTTGTTTTATTTTGCAAGTACAAACCCTCAGGATAGAATTTCTCCATTTTACACCAGAATGTGGAATGCCTTCTTGAATGCCACCTGTTCAGAAGCACCTAGATTAATTGTCTTTAACATACTTTAATCCTTGTTTTATGCTCACCTTCAGGCTGATTAAGGGTGAAAAAAAGTGTGATCTTTCCCCACAGTCCCTCAAGACATCCATGCTTATTGATCAAGTGATGATTCTTGTAATTGTCACTATGAAATAGAGGGCAAGGGAGTACTTTTTCACAGATGAATAAATTCAAAGCAAAAAAGTAAAAAATAAAAAAAGGTTCAATCCTAAGTATGTGCCTTGATTTATATGGAGCAGAAATGTTAAAGGTAAAACATAGTAGCCTGAAGTTCTAGTTGCTACTTTGCAGCTAAAACTATTAGATTTCATTCCTTTCATGTAATGTGGAACATCTTGTGCCATGGTTTGCTGTCCTTCATCTCCTTCATTTTAAATATAAAATAAAAAAGCCTTCCTCTTGCAATATTTCCCATGTCTTTAAATGCTAACAAAAATTTTAAAAGGAAAGTTTACTACCTTCATTCTTTTCATTTGCATTTCACCCGCTTTGCAGAGAAGTTAAACTCCACAGGTAACTAACTGCAGCTATGGCGCGCTCCAATCTGTAGAATAAATGAAAGTCCTTAGGCTGTCTGTTGTAACTTCCTTATTATCAGGCTCACACAGCTGAAATGGAAATAGGATAATAGCAGGGAGAGGAGAAGCTATCCAGGACTGCAGAAGTAGCCGAATCGGAATGTGATGAGTTAATGGAAGCTGGCAGCCTGAATACCGCAATGAGCTCTGCAGGTTGGTATGAGCACTGCAATGAAGCAGGCAGCTATTCCATCACTGTTGTCACCTTGAACCTTGTGGCATACAGCAGTGTCATAGGTGTTCTTTGGCATATGAGAAAGGGAAAGTGGGAATAGACTGGGTTATTACATGGCATCACATAAGGCTGCATTTGGGAAAGCATATTGCATGATATGGAATAAGGAAATGGCTTCCATCAAGCAAAATGACAAAAAAAAAAACCATAGAGCTTGGAAAAAATAAGAATGGAAAAACCTGAGCTTTACACCCCAACCCTTACAGCCAATCTACATTTTTTAAACATTGGACACACTCAACAGAGTCAACTGGGCAAATGATATGTATCTCCAGTAACAGATGCAGAGAATCTAGAAAGCTAGCACTGATGCCGAGCCTTCATCTCTGGGCTTACCAACACACCCTTACAAAGCACAGAAGGGGTTGTAACCAATGAAGTCATCCTGTTAGTGCAAAGACTTCCACCTTCACCACCTTCCTCCCCTTTTCTTCTCCCTGCACCACCACCCCAAATCTGCTTGTGGCTCCCCAGATGTTGTTGGATCCCATATCTCATCAGCTCAGCCAATGAAGATGGAACAAACTTGTTTTCTCCTGCTCTGGAGGGTAGGACTCAAACCAAAGATTCTGACTAAACATCCGGAAGAACTTTCTGACAGTAAGAGCTGTTAGACAGTGGAACAGACTCCCTTGGGAGGTTGTGGAGTCTCCCTCCTTGGAGGTTTTTAAGCAGAGGATGGGTGGCCATCTGTCATGGATGCATCAGCTGTAATTCCTGCATTGCAGAGGTTTGGACTAGATGATCCAACTCTACAATTCTATGATTAGAGATGGCAGACACTGTATGTAGTTCAATAACACCTGGAGGACCACAGGTTCCCCATTCCTGATTTAGAAGATGCTTTTTCAACGGAGGAGGAGGGGACTGTCTACTAGGCTTGTGGTACGAATAAAAAAGTATCTGTTTCAAGTGTCTCTTTGCCCTGTCTAGCTTTTCTGGGAATTCAGTGATCCTGTCACATCTGTCAGAGGTAATAATGTTTTTAAATTCCCATACAGAGAAGGTTACACTTCAGCACAAACCATGGCTGACTCTGGGTAATGCTATTAGAGGAGAATTGACATAGAATACATTAGAGTGCCACTTGGCCTATTGTCATTCCCTGCCATGCCCAGGGCTGTTAATCCAAGAAATCAGCAGCCAGGTCAGGTGCTTTGCGCTGATTTCTTTCACAATCAACAATAAGAAAAGCGATATTGGCCTGCTTGTGTACCCCGCTTTCTTTCTCACTGCCATTTATTTACATAATCACAAAATATCCATCATTGTAATGGGCATGGTGTGTTTGGAGGAAGGGGCTGGTGGGTGTAAATTATCTGTGTATGTTGTGCTCATAGAAATACACTGTAAGTGCACCTGGCCCCCCAGTGTCAGGGGAGATGAGGAGGTTTTGCTATCTATAATGTCCCTAATTGCAGCCTTTGCCTTTTCTTTCCCCTGTAGGAATGAATTGTTAGTTATTGGACGAACGTCCTCTGTTAAGGGGGCTATTTGTTCACAGCCCAGGGTGGTTAGCTGGTGTTTTCTCAGTTGAAAGGGTGGGGAGGGAGAAAGAATGTGCTGTGAGCCACCCCAGCAGCTGCAGAAGATTTCAGCAAAAATCATTGAAGAAAAGATAATGTAATAGCACATTGCTCACCTTTCAAGATAGACACCCTCTTTCTCAAACATTAAATGGTGCATTGCAGAATTCCTGTGGGCTGCTTGACAAATTCCTTCCTTCCTTTGCATGTGGTCAAAGAGACTATAGGAGAGAGAGGGTTCTCTTGAGCAAGCTTATAAAGACACCTTCCCAAAGAATCCTTTTATCATTCTTCCAACACCCATCCACCTACCATCTTCCTGATATCTCCATGGCCCTGCTTTCCTTTTTCAGGTGCTTCATCTCAATTTTCCATTGACACAACCTTTAATTTGGAAAGAGGGGTTTTTTTTGGGGGGGGGGGTTGCACACCTCCTGTCACGGCCTGTGATTATTATAAGCTCATCTGCCTAAAGGGACTGGCTGATTTATCTGCTTTTTCTCTCCTGATAAAGGCCCATAGCAAAAGCTCCCAGCTGCCAAGATAATATTTAAATAGCTTCTTTCATACACACTGTGTGCTTTTGGAATTTGATGTGTGTGCTCTTCACTCTCTCGCTCTCCGTCTCGTATATTTCCCTCTAGATGTACAGGGAAAATCCACACGTTTCATGTGGTCCTGGCAGCCATCAGAGTAGACACCAGCTTCCTGCTGGGCTCCGCATTCCACTACTAAGAAAAATCCTGTTTTGTATGAGAGGAAAAACGTTTCACACAAATCAATGTGTTTCCGGGTGTTTTGAAGGTGTTCTCCTACCCAGAGGTCATTTTGTGTATCTCCTATTTAAAGATTCTCAATGATTACTAGACAAGTTGCTTACTGCATCGCATTGCACTGCTCAGCATGCTATGCCTTTTGGCGCAATCTTCTGCATGTTTACTTTGACGTAAGCCTTACTTTCTTCCTTGGGACTTACTCTTGTCCCTGGTAAGTAGAATTGTGGCCTCAGGCTGCCAGCAAGCTGGAAGTAAAGGGGAAAGAAAAGGGAATGGTTTATGCAGATGGCTGTGTGTCACTACTGCATATGTGGTGAAGCAGGAGGTGAAGCAGGCCCATCAACATCGGATTCCTGCAATCTCTGCATGAGAAAAAAGGTTACATACAGAGATGTGCATATGTGCCCCACACCACATGCCCTGGCAAATGCATATGGGATGCTTGCTAAGAATCCTACCATTTGAACAGTAGTTCCACAGCAAAGTCTGTGCACAAAGTGTATAAACTTTGTAGAATGATGCTTGGCATGGAGGCATTGGATAGAGAAAAGTTCTTCTCCCTCTCTTATAGCACTTGAACTCGTGGGCATGCAATGAAGCTGAATGTTGGAAGATTCGGGACAGGTAAAAGAAAGTACTTCTTCATGCAGGATTTCTGACTCCCAATAGTTTCTCTCTCCACCCTGAATTATAATGTTAAAATAAAGAAGGGGGAATGATTGGGGGGGGGAGAGAGATGTATAGAAAAACCATAAAATCCTAGTAAAGGTAAAGGTAAAGGGACCCCTGACCATTAGGTCCAGTCACAGATGATTCTGGGGTTGCGGTGCTCATCTTGCTTTATTGGCCAAGGGAGCCGGCGTACCGCTTCCAGGTCATGTGGCCACCATGACTAAGCCGCTTTCTGGCAAACCAGAGCAGCGTATGGAAACGGCGTTTACCTTCCTGCCGGAGCAGTACCTATTTATCTACTTGCACTGTGTGCTTTTGAACTGCTAGGTTGGCAGGAGCTGGGACAGAGCCATGGGAGCTCACCCCATCTCGGGAATTCGAACCACCGACCTTCTAGGCTCTGTGGTTTAACCCACAGCGTCACCCGTGTCCCTCAAAATTCTAGTACTCAAAACAAATTCCTGGACTCAACAGTATGTTACTTGGTGTGTACAGCTTAGTTGGTTGGAGCTTGGTGCTGATAACACCAAGGTTGCAGGTTAAATCCTCGTACAGTGCTACCTCGGGTTAAGAACTTAATTCATTCAGGAGGTCCATTCTTAAACTGAAACTGTTCTTAACCTGAAGCACCACTTTAGCTATTGGGGCCTCCCACTGCCGCTGCGCCGCCACTCGATTTCTGTTCTCATCCTGAGGTAAAGTTCTTAACCCGAGGTACTACTTCCAGGTTAGCGGAGTCTGTAACCTGAAGCGTTTGTAACCCGAGTTACCACTGTATGGGGCAGCTGCATGTTCCTGCATTGCAGGGGGCTGGACTAGATGATCCTCAGGGTCCCTTCCAATTCTACAAGGCTATGAGTCTTTGTCTTTTTCACCTGATTGGTGGACCTCCAATTCTAGTGAAAAAGAAAGTTGAACCTGCAAGGCCTACCAGAGTTGGAACTTTTGTCTGGGACTGGAGTGAAGGCTTCTCGTGTGGATCTAGACATGACACTTGCAGTAAACAAAATCCAAGCCAGCCCATTTTTAACTTCTCAATCAGCATAATCCTGTGCATGTCTCCTCAGAAGGATCTTCCATTCTGTTTCATGGGGCTTACTCCCAGGTGGCTGGGTACATTTTTGCAACTTAAGAAATGCACCTCCTTCTTTACTTAATGAGCACAAAGTACCTTGGTGCATGTAATCTGCATAAGGTGATTCATGCCACCTCAGTCTGCTAAAAGCATGTGTGCCTGAATCCATTTGTAAAGATTGCAATGAGATCTTACCCAGTAGCAAATGCACTGGCAGGCTGCTCAGCTGCTTGCAATTTCTCTTCTAAAGGCTAATGATTCCCATTACGACTCACAATTAGATCAAATCTAAGTGTCTAGACAAGCAAACAACATCTCCATGCTGCTTGACTGATCAGAGATGAGGAGGTAGCACTTGGAATGATCCAGGAAAGCACTCGCCAAACATCTAGAGTCTAGCAGGACTTCATCAAAACATAGCTGCTTCCTCTACCCCTGAAACAAGCTGACATAAAAACGTGCTATGAAATCAAGCTCCAAATATGATTGATCCTCAAGGGTCATTAGTCTGTGGACGTCCAGCAGCGAAGACATGCTGGTTATCAGAGCAATAATCCTAATTAAAATGGAAATCTTGCATAACTGCTGGATTTTTATTTGCCTGTTAGAAATAAGAGAGTGGAACATTTAATGTTCATAGTCATATACAGACACTAGTGAATATTTAAGGTAAGCTAAAGGTAAGTTCATACAAGCAGTCCTTTCCAGGGTACTTTACTGTCTCTTGCTGAAATCAGTTGGACTAAAAATCATTTAACTGTGGTTGGATCATGCCATTAAGTTTAAGGCAAAGTGGAAAAACATATTTGCTTATCCACCGTGGCCTTGTACCCATTTAATCAGAATAAGGTAGATATGTCAGTTGCACAAAAGTAGTGGTCTACAATCAGAAATGCAACCTGTAGAACAGAAACGTCCAACAGGTAGACTGTGAAGCTCAACAACTTTGGTTCTCCTAAAAAAAGCTCAACATTTTTTGCCCTGCACCCCCTAAAAAAATGGGCCTTCCTCCTTCCTTAAAAAAAACACAACAACAACAATTTTGACCTGATCATTGCCAGTCTTTAACTCTGTGAGTAGATCTCCATCTCTTGGGAGTTGGCCACCCCTGCTGTTGAATAACTAACTTTTATATAGATGGGCAGAGCAATTCTAAACCACCACCCCAGCCATCAACTGGGAGTGGGCGGGGAGTTGGGGTATGATTTCACTCTTAGATCCTGTTGCATTCCTTTTGACTTATATCCCCAAAATTACCTATGGAGATATACAAGATGTTGTGACACATTATCACATCAGCTAAAATCTTGTTTGTGAAATACCAGAGGCTGGCAGAAAACCTAAACATGTCTGAATAGGAAAGCAAAAGTGCATGAATGTGCTGCTTTGTCAACATTAATTCGCCGTGCAAAACCAGAGAAGGAAGACTGTGCTGCAGTGTTTTTTAATGGAACAGGCAACTCTCTATTGTTAACTGGAGAGCAAATGTATAATTATCTGTAAATTCTGAACATCTATTTGATTTATTATGACAGTTCAAATGAAATTCCCTGATATATTAGTATTTACGTTCATAAGATGTGAATTTACTGTTTGGGTGGAACTCAGTGTCGCACCACGTTGAATGTTCCATCTGCACAAACAAATCAGCCTGTCAGACTTTCTCTCTCTCTCTCTCTCTCTCTCTCTCTCTCTCTCTCTCTCTCTCTCTTCTGGGGGTTCTCCTAACCTTCCAAGCCAATTTTGGAGGGCGTGGGGGATACAGGAGGAGGAGGAGGAGGAGGAAGGAAACCCCTGTTGTGCAAGTGGAACCCCTTGCCAGGGCTCTCATTGGCGGGGTTTGTTAGGCAAATCCTGCCCTATATGTTTTAGTGTTTTGCATATTTGTAACACAGAATCATAGAATCACAGAATCGTAGAGCTGGAAGGGACCCCGAAGGTCTTCCAGTCCAACCCCGGCAATGCAGGAATCTCAACTAAAGCATCCATGATAAATAAAACACTATAAATAAAATCCAATGAAGTGATTAACTTTGTGAACCTGTATAGAATTTTTTTTAAAAAAAATCAAATATCTTTTAAGAACCAAACAGGTATTAGTGCTCTTGAGATTTGGAGGTGCTGATTATGCAGTCTAAACGCCCCCCCCCCCAAGTGAGCCTGAATGACTTCTCCTGCTAGTTTCCCTCCACAAAGAAAAATGAAAGGGCCAGTCGCTCCCATTAGCAGGGTAAAGACTAGAAGAATGATGATTATGGATTGCCTCTCACAGTTTGTCTGCAACTTACACACACCCCATTGCCAGGATCAATAGAGGTACGGGACTGTTGCTCTGCATGTAAATTCAAAGAACAAAAATCCTGAGAGCTCAGCATTAACTCAGCCCTATGGGATGATGGGTCCTCTGAACCAGGTACATATTTCAGCAATTCTTTAAGTTCCATACATTGAAGCCTCTTTGCTAGGGCTGCTGTCTAACCATGAATGAATTCAGAGCTGAGCAGGAAGAGGTGGCCCTACCATCCTGCCTTATCCTCTCCAATAGCTCCTTCTCCCCCTGCCGATGTGCATCACAAAACCCTTTTCAGAATAAAATGTACAAAATGTGCTAGCCATTTAGGACAGCATCCTGTCAGTCAGCCATCCAGACACCTCTGGGACTGTTGTTGGCACCTGTCTGTGTCGGGAGACAATGGAGGAATGCGCCTTTGGGGGTGAAGACAAACTGCTGGAAGGTTACATCGCCAGCTGTGGCTGTAGAGACTGATATGGGAGAGACATGTTTTGTTGCAGCTGGGGCAGATGAAGGCGTCCGGTTGTGCCGCTGCAGGTGCCCCATGCCATTTCTTCTCTCTGCGCTCCTCCCAGTGGTCATTCCTCTTCTGGTCACTACTGTGTATACAGGGCCTGACTGTCTGTCTCCGGGCACTGTGGTCATCTGCAAGGGATTCCCACCCAGCGGGGTTGATGTTACCATCCTTCATGTCATGTCTGCCAACAATCCTGGTGCCTGAAGCCAGCTCCCTGTAAAGCATATCCTCAGGGGATCCTGTCATCTTCCATTTTATGGACAGGGCCAAGCCAGCATAGATGTTGCTGAGAAAGAAGCAAAGGTACAGCCCTTCCTTTGTTGTTTATCCCCAGGGAGCATGTGATATTCAAGGCACAGTGTCTCTGAAGATAGGGCAGGGATGGGGGGACCTGGTTCTCTCCCAATGGTGTTGGACTACAAAGAGTATCATCTCTGTCCATTGGCCATAGGGGCTGGGGCTGATGGGAACTGGAGTCCAGCAACATCTGGAGGGCCCCAGCTTCCCTATCTATCTCTCGACATAGATATTTAATTTAACTGTCTTCCATGAATATGTCTAATCTCTCTCTTGCTTTCTCTCTCTCTTTCTCTCTGTGTGTGTCTCTCTCTCACACACACTGATATGCATACATACTACTGTATGGAAGGAAGTTTGTGCTCCTAGCAATCCAGCCGTTCACAATCACAGGTGCCAACTTGAACAAAATATTGCCCCTCCCCACTTACCCTCTTACACTTCTCTGGCTGTCCCTGCTGCATGCAACTGGATGCAAGCCTCCCCTCTGTGGCCCCCATCTGCTCACCTCTCACCCCTACCCACCTGCACGCAATAAATTTCTGCCTGCTTGCCCGCTCACCTCTCCTGCCAGCCTGCCCAAATGCTCAGAAAATGTAGGGTTACCATATGTCCTCTTTTTCCAGGACATGTCCTCTTTCCCATGGGTAAGTAAAATGAGAGGCGTCATAGCGATCCATAGTTAAAAGTAAAAGTTGGCAAATGTGTCATCTTTTTTGCTCTTCAAAATATGGCAACTTATGTAAACAGAACTCCAACAGCCCAAACTCCTGTTGCATAAATGTTGGTGCTTGCCTTGTGCAGCAGTATGCTTATTTGTTTGTTTATTTGATTTATATCCTACCCTTCTTCCTTAATGAGCCCAAGGCAGCCAACACATTGTTATTATCATTATCACTATTATAATTTTAAATCTTTCTAAAAGCCGTTATTCTAAAAACAGTGATCAGTGAACAACGTATTTCAGCCATCAAATGCCCAGGTAAACAGGAATGTTTTTTCCCCTCAAATTCCTGTCCTAAGTTTTATCTTTTATAGGCTTTTATAACAATAAAAAGGCCCATTTGGTGACCCATTCCAGTAATCAGAGGGCGGGGCAGGAGGAGCTTAACTACTCCAAGATGCAATTCATACTTCCAATTTAAAGAGAGACACACACAGAGAGAGATGCATGTATCTTTGGCTCAGATTTTTCTTCATTATAATAGTGCCTTGGGCTAGGTTTCTACCAAATCTCACTTTTCTAGCCAGTATGGGGATAGTTTAACCATTCTTGAAATTGTTACTCATGGCTTTGAAGTAGAAATAAGATTTCCCTTTTCCCATTTCCCTTCTGCATAGTTTCCCAGCAAGTCTTTCTTTCTTGTCCACCCAATTTATTCCAGGCAGGCAGCAGCTGACCACAGGAAGTCCAAGATTACAGAAAAACTGGGATCATTAATCAGCTGAGATGCCTGAGCTAAACATGCATCTTAAAGTGCAATATTTCAGGGTAGGAAACTAGCAGTGGGAGCTAGCAGGCATTTAGAAGACAGCTGGGACCCCAAAGTGACCATTCAGGTAATGAGTGGAATTGGCTGCTATGGAGGTTAGAGGCTGGTGTCAGGTGATGTGCCTCTTCAGTCCTTAGAAACTGTTGAGTACAGTTGAGTTCAGTATTCCCTTACGTGCAAAGTATCCCTGTAGTCAAATTAATTAATACTTTGTTCCATCTCCAGTGTTAGTAACAATTTCATACGGTACCTAAGCCTGCTATACCAAGCTACTAGGAGGTTTTGAAAGAATTCACAGGGAACAGATGGCAGCAGGAAAGAGTTACATGGAGGAACTCTGAGCTCTAGTAGTTCCCTGGACCTTGAAATGTTTTTTTAAAAAAATTGGAAGCTTGTGTTTGCACAACTTGAGACTGTGGGAACTGTTTTTCTATAGTTGGTCACGGCGGAGGGTACCATTTTTCTATAGCAGGGTGGTCCAATGCACGGCCCCAGGTCTCAATGCGGCCCTCAAGGCCTTTTTTGCAGCCCTTGGCAACATTTGATGCCCCCCCCCCGCCCACCCTTGCAATTCTTTCCCAAAGGCAGATAAGTGAGGCACTGGGCTTTGGGAAGGAGATATGAGGCCTCCTTCCCAAATCCTAGTTAGCACTTTCCCAGCTTTGGGGAGGAAGTGGGAAGGCTCTGGGACCCTGCCAGAGTCTTGTGAGAGACCTGAAGGAGCGTCTCCACCTCCATCGCTCTGAGGTCCAGTGCCGAGGGCCTTCTGGCGGTTCCCTCGCTGCGAGAAGCCAAGTTACAGGGAACAGGCAGAGGGCCTTCTCAGTAGTGGCACCCGACCTGTGGAACACCCTCCCACCAGATGTCAAAAAGAAAAACAACTACCAGACTTTTAGAGGACATCTGAAGGCAGCCCTGTTTAGGGAAGCTTTTAATCTTTAAGAAATTAGTGTATTTTAATATTTCTGTTGGAAGCCGCCCAGAGTGGCTGGGGAAACCCAGCCAGATGGGTGGGGTATAAATGTTGTTGTTGTTTAGTCGTTTAGTCGTGTCCGACTCTTCGTGACCCCATGGACCATAGCACGCCAGGCACTCCTGTCTTGCACTGCCTCCCGTAGTTTGGTCAAACTCATGTTCGTAGCTTCGAGAACACTGTCCAACCATCTCGTCCTCTGTCGTCCCCTTCTCCTAGTGCCCTCAATCTTTCCCAACATCAGGGTCTTTTCCAAGGATTCTTCTCTTCTCATGAGGTGGCCAAAGTATTGGAGCCTCAGCTTCACGATCTGTCCTTCCAGGGAGCACTCAGGGCTGATTTCCTTAAGAATGGATAGGTTTGATCTTCTTGCAGTCCATGGGACTCTCAAGAGTCTCCTCCAGCACCATAATTCAAAAGCATCAATTCTTCGGCGATCAGCCTTCTTTATGGTCCAGCTCTCACTTCCATACATCACTACTGGGAAAACCATAGCTTTAACTATACGGACCTTTGTCGGCATAAATAATAAATAATTTATATAAATAATAAATTATTATTATATTATTATTATTGTGCCTTCCGAAAGCCCAGCACCTCCCTTAACCAGCTTTGGAAAGGCAGCTCAAGAGCCTATGGGGTGTCAAATTTTGTCCTCGCTCCCACAACCGCACAAGCCGATGTGTGGCCTGCAGGTTCTGAGTCAAAGCCTTCTTGCAGCCCACTTGGCATGAATAGTCGGACTGCCATACTCTATCTATAGCATCTTCAAGAGATGAAGCTCTTTTGGATCGCTCTCTTTGATTTAGGGCTTTCTCTGCGCAGCCTGCACATATCCACACCCACAGCAATTCTTCAGTTGGGCTGGTTGGTTTTTCTACCCTTTCCCCCATTGGTTTACTGCTAGAATTGCTGGGCATGCTCATGCTGGACCATTGGAGGCTTGGGAGCAGTTCAGACATGACCATTTGATAACTTGCTTGGAGGCTTCAACCCGGGCACTTTACTGCTAGACTTGTTGCTGGACACAGAGAGCCATGTCACTGCAGGGGTCTCACTCACCCACAGGCGTTTGCTGTTCAATTACGGATGAAGCAACCAGAGCTAGACATCTGTTTTCCTGTGATGTTTGAAAAGTAGCGCACACAGCTCTGAAGCACATCCAGCCAACTGTGCAAACGTGATTGGGTCAAGTGCCCTTTGTGTGCCCATATATTCCATTACTCACTGCAAAGGGATGTGGAGCAGCTATTGCTTTGCTTCTCAGCAAGCGGCCAAAGCAAGCAGAAATTATTTAACGTGAAAAGGCTCTGGAGGGAACTACACTGTTGATCTGGGAGGACACAAAATGCTAACACAGCCGTTCTGTGCTCCCTGGAGCCTGAAGGGAGGGGTTGTAGCTCAGCGCTAGATCACACACTTTGCAGGCAGAAGGTCCCCGGTTCAATCCCTGGTATCTCCTAATATGGACCTAGACGGACTAATGGTCTGCCTCAGTATCATAGAATCATAGGATTGCATAGTTGGAAAGGACCACAAGGGTCATCTAGTCTAACCCCCTGCAATACAGGAATCTTTTGCCCAAGGTGGGACTCGAACTCCCAAATTAATAATCTCATGCTCTACCAACTGAACTCTGTTTCTAAGTCTGGGCTGAAGTTCCTGCTGCCATTCCTAGGAAGGTGTGATGTGAAGGGCACACCACAAACTCATCAGTCTATGTTTCCTCTCATGAAAAATTATAGAGAGAATCATTCTATGTCAGAATGATGCGAAGGGGCCCTTAGAGAGCCTGAAGTGTTTTTAGAATGCCGGCTTTAATGCAATATGCAAAATAAAAGTCTGATTATTATAGACCAGCTATGAGATATTGAAGGCATTGCGTGAGTTATGAAACAGCCAAGGAACATCTCTAAACCCCTGGCGAGCATCATCATTTGTAGTCACAGTGCTACTATTTAGTGAAGTACTCTTCTGCATTGGTTAATAGCATTATATAAATACATTGTATTTATGTTTTTAATTATGGTAATGAAAACTCTGTTTCATAACAGCAATGTAGGGCAAGAATGTGCTCCCTTAAAATCGCAGTCTCTGCACGCTGCCATTTTAGGATGGGATATCATTCTGTTATTTCCACAGAGCACTCAGGGCTTACACCCAATTTGTGTGATACGTGGAAAGGAACGACTGCAGTCAAAATGGATGCCGTGATTTTCCAAGTGGGGTGGGCAGTCTCCACCTGGGTTCTTCAACACATAGAACCAGTGAACCACATACACCAGATAAATCATAGAATTGTAGAGTTGGAAGGGACCCCAGGAGTCATCTAGTCCAACCCCCTGCAATGCAGGAATCTCAGCTAAAGCATTCATGACATCCCGGTCCTCAGTATCAGCAGTTAAGAACTTATATCACACTTTCCCTCAAAAAAAAGTATTGTAGAGGTTTTTAACAATAATGTGCAGCAAAATACAATCAAAATATAAGATTAAAACAGCAATAAATTACACGAATATAAGCAGGCTCAAAACAGCAGCTGAAATCACAAAGGTAGAGGGTCTGAAGCATTCATTAAAAGTACAAGAGAATAGGAAGGAGGATGCCTGGCACCTAGGATATAGCAGAGGATGAACCAAACTAACCCATCTAGGGGGAAAGTTTCACCATTTGGGAAGAGGCGGAGCTAGCTGCTCTGGCACCTGGAGTGGCACACATGCTGTGCACCCGGGGACAGGGCTAGCCGCCCGTGGGGGCAGGACGAGCACCCCAGGGGGGCGCTGCCCACAGCGAACTTCCAGGGGGGCGGGGCAGCGATGTCACACCCCCCCTAGGGATGACATCTGGGGAGGGCTGGCCAGTGCATTTGGCTACTGCCAAAGAAGGGTTCTCTCCCAGTGGTCACTTAGGCATTATGGGACACCAACCTGCACAGAATTTGCAAGTGCTAACATATGTATAGAGGTTACTTTTGAAATAATTTCTTTGATTTAAATAGAAATTTTCTCATTATAGCAGGGAAGATTGTGACCAACTGATCTATGTGCCTGCTCAGTTGGCCACCCAAGTGCTACCTGTTGTTCTCACAGGACAGGGGCAGGACAGCCCTTCAAAAAGAGGACCCCTTCAAACAGAAGATTGTCCTCTGGGAACTCTTCAAATAGAACACTGTTCTCTTCAAAGTTGGACCTGCAGATACTCTCCACAGCCTGCCCTCCCACTTAACCTCCAGAGGCAGGAGAAGGACCCCTTATTAAGACCTTAACTGGCAGGTAATTCCACATAAGAAAAAGTGGTCCACCAGACTGAGGCCTGAAAGATCAGCTGGAGGGATATACTGATGCGAGACATTTCTACAAGCAAAGGTAAAAGAACAACACAACAGCTGATCTTATTTACCTGTGAACTGCAGAAAAGTTATTCCTTCCCATTATCTCCTACAGATATACGTCAGCAATTTACATGATCAACAGGACTAAAATAAGCATGTATTTACCAGTGGTAGCACATTCCTGGATATGGGGCTTCTACAAGAGAGAAGAAAAAAAGGGAGGAATTGGGGTTGAGGTTCTTCAAATAATAAAAAAAGGACAGGGAAAGGAGAGGAAGAAAATCCTGCATCTTCTCCCACCAGGCCTGGCACATTTGGAACCTATCCAGCCATGAATTTGTCCTTCTGAGAATCAGCTGCCCAGATTAATCTGTGAACATCCTTCAGCTCCTCCATGATAATATGACAGCAACAATCACAGATAACAATGGCTTTCAAAGTGGACCATTCACAGTGGGATCAGGTGTTAAACAGGGTTGTGTTATCACCCCAACTCTATTTATTATTTTCGTTGCCATGATCCTACACATTGTCAAAGAGAAACTCCCCACCAGGAGTGACACACTGTTAAGACCATGTTCATCGAAGACAATCCTACTCAGTTACGAGTGATCACCAAAGGAGGAGGAGGAGGAGGAGGAGGAGGAGGAGGAGAAGAAGAAGAAGAAGAAGAAGAAGAAGAAGAAATTGCTAAACAATAATGATAACTGAAAAGGAAGCACAGTTGCTCTATCTTGCCATGCTAGAACAGCTCATCTCCCATTTCTGCACAGCTGTGGTGAAGGGAATCGATTTGCAAGAAACTACATTTGCTTTGAGTTCCATATTTATTTATTTAGAATGTTCTCTGGTTCATTCACAACATGCACACAGTAATTTATTTTTATTATTATTTAATTGCTGGAATGTTTCATTTTCACAGCAGGGCTGAGCAGAAAGTGGTGGAAGACAACAACAAAAGATGCATTCCAATTCTTTGCAGCATGCCACTGCAGACCCTGAGCATCCAACTGGTTTCACAAGCATTTGGGGACCAAAACTAGTAGGAGTGGCAAGCAGCAAAGCAGAAGATCAGATACCGCAGTGCCAATAAGGAATAAGAAGGAAGGAAGGAGTGTGTGGGCTTTGAAGACAGACAGAGACAGACAGACACACATACTTTTTTTATTGCCATATGGAAAAGGACATAAACACTTTTTTATCACTATCTGCAGTACAATCAGCTTTTCCTTTCCAATGACTGTGAAAGGATGGGAAATAGTTTCCAAATATACAGCCCTTGCAAGCATCAAGGTTATTTATTTGTATACAAAATCCATATTGCATAGTGCATTATTAGATCACGTTACTGATTTCATTCGGCCGCATTCAGCTGAGGCAACAGGGACCATAGCAGAACAACCTGGAGTGAAATCAACCTGGGCTCTCTCAGGGCATTTGTCAGAGTAATTGTTCCCCTCGCTGGCAGGTAAATCAGTAACACAACCAGGAAGCAGTGACATTTCATTTGCACACTGAGACTTTTAATAAACAAAACCTGTAGCATTAAAGATATCAGCGTTGCTCAAATCTGTTCCCCGATTCAAACGCCACGTCTACACCGGGGAAATTTATAAGCCACATTTCTTTTGAATCTAATATGAAGTCTAGGGCAAAGCTGAGTTGGATGGCTTCTAGGATTATACACTTGTATTCCAGTCTTTGTTGATTTAGCATCAATGGAGATTGTGTAATGCAAGCACCTGAACTTTCAGCAGCATCACAGGACAACTGTCCCTAATATATCTGGATTCCTCATTCTGAGTCTACAAATTTCAGCACAGCTCAGGGAAAGAGAATACTATACTACAGACCCTCTGGTATTTCACTCCACCTGCCACATTTGACATCTCCAACTGCCTGAGACTTGAGCTCTCTCATCATCACCATGTCAAACACACTTAAGACTTATGCTCTGGCCATTTCCTGTAACCATGACAGCAGCTCTCTCTCTCTTTTGCCATTGGCCCTCTCTTGTCATACCTGTCCTTGCCCCCAAACCCATTACCAAAACCACTCACCCCCTCCCTCTCTCTCATTCCCTAATCCAGCCTTCTCCAATCAGGTACATTTGGACTACAGTGCCCATCAGCTGCAGCCACTGCAATGCCAGGCACTGTAGTCCAAAATATCTAGAGGGAGGGCTGCCTCAGATCTGTATGGTGCACCATCTCAAATCCCTCCATAGACTTGGATCTTAAGGTGAGCCAACTTAATGAAGTCCATGGCAGGGAAAATTCCCACCCACTCATTCTCTTCCCCTGAAGCAAAATGTCTCCCCCAAAGAGCCCCTGGGGGGGGGGTTGCATTGAACGGTGTGCGATGGGGCTTGCTGCTGGGGCAAAAGGAAATCTATAGGATCTCAAGAAAAATTAAGGCAGTTCATGGAAGGAAAATTTCCACCTCCTGAGCTCCCCCTGTGCCCACCCCACATTTTTCAGGTAGGCCCCACGACCTTCCAGCCTCCAAGAAAGGCCTTTCATAGGGGACAGTTTCAAGCCCCAGATATGGCCTCCCACTAGATGGGCAACCCCCCAGATGTTGCTGTATTCCAACTCCCACCAGCTTCAGTCAGAATAGGCAGTGGTCAGGAATGGTGGGATCTGTGGTCCAGCAACACCTGCAGGGCACCATGTTGGAAGTTGCATAGGTCATAGTATCAGCTGTTCACCCCCTTGCCGGGCACCCCCAAGTTGGACATGGCTTCACCTGTTATATGGCTGTGTGTCTAGCTGCTTGCAAAGGCACCAGAACCAGCTGGAACAAGAAGACTGGCAACCCTGTAGTGGAAGACACTGCTGGCTGCTGGTCTCAGAATGGACCTTCTTTGTGGTCTGCATGATGTGGGGAGTGGAGTAACACTGTACACCATACACCTAGAAGAGAAGTGCTTGTAGAGAGCCAGGAGAAAGACAGAGTACAAGGAATAGTCAGAAGCTGTTTAACACATGGCCTCTGGAACCAGAAGCACAATAAATGTTGGGAAGTGAGTGATTGAATGAGACTATATTTAAGATAATCTACAGGAGCCATTAAACTCTAAAGTACCAAATCAAATTAGATACATGCAAGAAAATTGCGCACAAATTCAGTTGTATAATTCTAATTTTCATAAATTGCACAATTTATTCCAATCAAGGACATTGTGGTTGCAATAGCTGTGTGTTTAGTACAAGTTTCTACTATGAAATTATGAAAAGCTGTGCTGGAGGTGCGGGAAACCTTTGGCCCTCCAGATGTTGCTGAGCTCCCATCAGCCCCTACAAGCATGGCCCAGGATGATGGGAGCTGTGATTTAGCAACATCTGGAGGACCAAAGGTTCCCCACACTTGCTATAGGCTACTAGAAATTATTTAATTATTTAAATAATTATTTAATTATTTAAATTAGTTAAATAAGCCTGCTTATTTAACTTATATGCAGAATTCATCATGCGAACGGCTGGACTAGATGAATCCCAAGCCGGAATTAAGATTGCCGGAAGAAATATCAACAACCTCAGATATGCAGATGACACTACCTTGATGGCAGAAAGTGAGGAGGAATTAAAGAACCTTTTAATGAGGATGAAAGAGGAGACCGCAAAAATATGGTCTACAGCTCAACATCAAAAAAACCAAGATCATGGCCACTGGTCCCATCACCTCCTGGCAAATAGAAGGGGAAGAAATGGAGGCAGTGAGAGATTTTACTTTCTTGGGCTCCTTGATCACTGCAGATGGTGACAGCAGTCACGAAATTAAAATACGCCTGCTTCTTGGGAGAAAAGCAATGACAAACCTAGACAGCATCTTAAAAAGCAGAGACATCACCTTGCCTACAAAGGTCCGTATAGTTAAAACTATGGTTTTCCCACTAGTAATGTATGGAAGTGAGAGCTGGACCATAAAGAAGGCTGATCGCCGAAGAATTGATACTTTTGAATTATGGTGCTGGAGGAGACTCTTGAGAGTCCCATGGACTGCAAGAAGATCAAACCTATCCATTCTGAAGGAAATCAGCCCTGAGTGCTCACTGGAAGGACAGATCGTGAAGCTGAGGCTCCAATACTTTGGCCACCTCATGAGAAGAGAAGACTCCCTGGAAAAGACCCTGATGTTGGGAAAGATTGAGGGCACTAGGAGAAGGGGACGACAGAGGACGAGATGGATGGACAGTGTTCTCGAAGCAACGAACATGAGTTTGACCAAACTGCGGGAGGCAGTGCAAGACAGGAGTGCCTGGCGTGCTATGGTCCATGGGGTCACGAAGAGTCGGACACGACTAAACGACTAGACAACAACAACAACTAGAAATAATCTTTATTTAATGGGCCACTATGTACTCTATCTATACCAATAGGCTTGCACTGAGCATCACCCAGTAAGTAGCATCATCTGTTTAATTTTCAAATATAACATTTTCATGTATTCATATCCCACCCTTTTTCCATCATGGAACTCAAGGCAGCACACATGCAGTTCTCAGAAAGTTTCTCCCCAGACACTGGCCAGACTCAGACTTGCTTCGCCATGGGTGTCCCAGGATTTATTTTAGAGGGGGGCAGGCTTTATGTTGGGGAACAGAACTGAGATATATGTGATGCAATTGGTCAGTTAGTTAAGTATTTCTATTTATTTACTTGATTGGGGGGGGCAGTCTACCCCTGCCCCCTGGCTACGCCCATGTGCTTAGCTTTACCAAGGTGATGGCATGTGATTTTAGACCAGGCATCCCCAAACTTCGGCCGTCCAGATGTTTTGGACTACAATTCCCATCTTCCCCGACCACTGGTCCTGTTAGCTAGGTAGGAATCATGGGAGTTGTAGGCCAAAACATCTGGAGGGCCGCAGTTTGGGGATGCCTGTTTTAGGCTATACCTAGCAAACAGATCTAACTAATCTCACTGATTTCAGAGACTCAGCCATAATACTGAGCTTCACTAGCACAATTGTTGCTTCAAAGTATAGAGCAAGAGCACAGTGTGCCCTGGTCAGCCTTGATATTCTTGCTATGTAAGAGACACTATTCCTAATGTGAAATAGCCAACAAGTAAGAGAGAGGAGGAGGGAATCCGTGAATAATGTTGTGGACAGTCTCGGAAGTTGATAGCAAGTCCAACAGCATTATGCTCTGAAGACTTTAACTCTGACCAATTTTTTAAATAAAAAAACCCCAGACCAGAGCACCTTGTTGGATGTCTCAAGCCCCTTCACAAAACTACAAGGATCAGACTAAATAAGCAGAGAAATGGGACTAACAGTTAAACCAGTTCAGGGGTGCCAACTTGAATAAGATATTGAGGGGGCCAGGTGAGTCTTGCCCTGCATAATTGATCACATGGCCCAATGCCCGTCTATGATTACAGCTGCACTCTTCCTAGATACCACAATTATTTACTATATTTATGAGTTTACTTATAATGCATATTCTGTAGGCAGCATACAAATCAAAGTAGGCAATAAAAGTAAAATCAAGCAAGCAAAATCTAGCACAACAGAGCCATAATAATACTATATCACAATATGAGTGCAATCTCAGAGAGCTATATAACACACTTCCCAGCTGTTTTATAAACAGATTTAATTTTTAAAATATATATATATGAATAATTCAATACTATTAAAAATGTAACAAACATTAAAAAGCCAGGGATAATTTTTTAAAAAGTATTTGCAAGGCACCAAAAAGAAAAGTAAAATAGGTGCCATAGCAGTTGTGGGTGGAAGTGTGGAGCCTATGTCCATGGAGTGCAGGGTTTAAATTCTCACTCAACTATGAAGTTAACTGAGTGACCTTGGACCAGTCACTCTCGCTCAGACTCACCTATCCCACAGGATCGTTGTGAAGATAAAATGGGGAAGAGGAGAATAAAGAACATTACCTTGCAAACTAGCATTTTCATTGAGAAAACAGTGTTGTGCCTTAGAAAATTTGATTAGCATTGGATTAATAATACATATTATTTATTTCATTGTACTGATGAATCACTTTCTATTAAAGCTCAACAACAATAAAGATAACAACAATAAAAACATATATAAAGTGATTTCATAAATAAAACCAATTTCGATTTTGATACAGACACAGACTGGGATAGAAGAGAAAATCTCCACTTAAAAGGCTCATTGAAACAGGGATGTTCTTCAATAGGCACCAGAAAGATAATAGAGATGGGGTCTGTCTGATATACAACAGGAGGGAGTTCCAAAGGGAAGATGCCATCATATGTAACAGGACCAGATTCTTACTTTCCATGTTTATAACATCGTCTGCTCCCAGTGTAGATTCTCATTTTGTTTGTTCAATTTTGACAGCCAAGAAATGCACATTTTTTCTTCTGAATCTGTAGTCTTTCTTGATCCCTTGGCAACGAATAACCCTGACAGAACAAGGCAGCAGCAGATATTATGTGTAATCTACCAACATGCAATGACATTGTCCTTCCTTATATCTCTCGGGCAAAGGAAAAAAGCTGTTTTGATTCCCCGAGTTCAAGTTCACTATGAAATTTGTTACAGGTTTCTTGGCATCTAAAATTGCCCAGGGAGAAGTACTAATGTACTATAGGTACTTATACGGTATTAGTAGGAAGAAGCAGAAGGGGGTGAGGGCTGAAATCCCTTAGCTCGCAATGGATTTTGCACGTCTTGCTTTTGAATATATTGTGTACAGAGGAGTTGTCATCAGCATATATTCTGTTAGGGACAGATTCTCACCTTGATCTGTGCTTTCCTTTTGGAGTAACCCCACTGATCTCATTGAGTTGACTGAGTGACTAAGGTGCTATCCATCACACAGGTGGAGGAACATAGCCTTTAATGATATGAATTCTGAAACATTTCCTCTTTTTAAGGAAAGACTTTCAACTCGAGCCTGCAGAAAGCTACAAAATTCCTAATAAATGTTTTAGGTCACATTTTCTCTCCTTCCCCACTCCCACCCGCGCAACTTAGAGGCAGCACTCTTTGAAATGCAGGGAAGAGAGCCCTGCCTGCTTTGCTGGTAAGCTTTCTAATCATGTTTTAGAGCTGTTTGCAGATATGAAATCTGTTAAGGGGGTGCTCTGCATTAGTTCCAAGTTGGCACATATGCCAACCACATCATACATTACTAAAGGAAAGCTTAGCTCAGTCACAGATTTTACTTTATGGATCAGAAACTGGTCAAAAAACAGGAAGAAGTGAAAATGAACAAATGGACAGTTCAATGTCTCACAGTAGATGAAAGTAAGAAGCAAGGTCCTTGAGTATCCACACTGGGACCAATGTTATTTAACTTGTTCCTGCATTATCCAGGCTCAAGGGTGAGCAGGGAGGTACCCAAGCTTGCAGATCACACAAAACCATTCAACATGGTGGAAACCCCAAACAATGGTGAGTTTCTCCAAACCAGAAGAATGCGCAATAAAACAAAAGACGAAGTTCAGTGTAAGTAAGTGGAACACTATGGACATTGGAGCAAAAATACAGTACTACTATAAAAATATAGTACTACTAATGGTCATAATCCAGGAAAAGATTTTGAGGCTGGAGTGGATATTTCAATGAAAATGTCTACTTATTGTGTGGTACAGTCATAGCTGGAACACTGTGTGCAGGCATGGTCATCACAGGACATCACAGAATGGGAAAAGGTGTAGAAAACAGCAGTCAAAATGATCAAGGCACTGGATCAGTTCCTTATGGAAAAAGTCATTGGTGCCTCTGTACTTTGGAGGGGAAGATAACTATGGATGTCCTAGAGCAGGGGTGCCCAAACTTTTTTCAAAGAGGGCCATGCATGAAGACTGACCAAAGTTGTTGAGCTTTTTTTTGGAATGAAGTTGTTGAGCTTTTTTTTACCATTTTACCCCAAAATTGGTTGAGCTTTTTTAGATTTTTAGAATTTTATTTAGAATTTTACCCCAGAACATACTGCCTCAGGGGCCGGATTAAATCGACTGGCAGGCTTTGGACATACCTGTCCTAGAGCCTTATAAATTTATGCAGTGTTGAGAAGGTGGGAAGAGAACTGTCTCCTTCTCCCACAATGCCATAATACCAGAATTTAGGCTCATCCAGTGAAATTGACTAGGAGAAAATTCAAAGCAGACAAATATATATATATACTTCTTCCCACATTATTTCATTAACATGGAATATGTTGCCACAGGATGCAGTGGATTACACGGCTTAAAAAGGAGCTTAGACAAATTCTGGGAAGAATGTGAATCAATAGCTAATGCTATGAGTGGTGATAAATAAATGAGATTCACCCAGGCTCAGAGACATTTGGCCCCTGAATCCCAGTTGCTGGGGTCAACAGCAGGTAAGGGGCTGTCGTGCTTGAGGGCTTCCCAGAGGCATTTGGTTGGCCACTGCAGGAAGCAGAATGCTGGACTTACTTGATAGGCAGAGGGCCTTCTCGGTAGTGGTGCCCGCCCTGTGGAATGCCCTACCATCAGATGTCAAGGAAATAAACTATATCTGACTTCTAGAAGACATCTGAAGGCAGCCCTGTTTAGGGAAGTTTTTAATGTTTGAAGTTTTATTGTGTTTTTAGTGTTCTGTTGGGAACTGCCCGGAGTGGCTGCGGTATAAATATTAATATTATTAGGCTTTTGGCCTGCTCGTACAGGCAAGTTCTTCTAAGGGGCTTCCACACAAGCCGTTTACTTTGCATCTGCAGTGCCCCAGGCAATCATTTTCAGGTGCATGACGTCATACTGGCACTGAAGATGTCCTGATTCCCCCCTCCCACAACTTGGATTGTGTAAAGGTAAAGGTAAAGGGACCCCTGACCATAAGGTCCAGTCGTGACCGACTCTGGGGTTGCAGCTCTCATCTCGCATTATTGGCCGAGGGAGCCAGCATACAGCTTCCAGGTCATGTGGCCAGCATGACAAAGGCACTTCTGGCGAACCAGAGCAGCACACAGAAATGCCGTTTACCTTCCCGCTGTAGCGGTACCTATTTATCTACTTGCACTTTGACGTGCTTTCGAACTGCTAGGTTGGCAGGAGCTGGGACCGAGCAACGGGAGCTCACCCCGTCGCAGGGATTCGAACCGCCGATCTTCCGATCGGCAAGCTCTAGGCTCTGTGGTTTAAGCCACAGCGCCACCTGCATCCCATCTTGGATTGTGTAGGTTTCCCCTAAATGTGGGGGGATGCAATAAGTAAATGGTATAGTCCAGGTGGCGCTGTGGGTTAAACCACTGAGCCTAGGGCTTGCTGATCAGAAGGTCGGCGGTTCGAATCCCTGTGACGGGGTGAGCTCCCGTTGCTTGGTCCCAGCTCCTGCCAACCTAGCAGTTCGAAAGCACGTCAAAATGCAAGTAGATAAATAGGAACCGCTACAGCGGGAAGGTAAGGGCGTTCCCATGTGCTGCTCTGGTTTGCCAGAAGCAGCTTTGTCATGCTGGCCACATGACCTGGAAGCTATACGCCGGCTCCCTCGGCCAATAATGCGAGATGAGTGCGCAACCCCAGAGTCGGTCATGACTGGACCTAATGGTCAGGGGTCCCTTTACCTTTACCTATAGTCATGAAAACTGGCTGTTTCAAATCCAGCTGGAAGCATTCAGTGTTTGGAGGTGGTTATTTTCTGACACCTTATACGATGCTTTTTGGGGTACAGCATACCATCACGGCCCTTTTGTTCCATTTTGATTCATCACAGCAGACCTGGGCCAATCTGTTTCTGGGAGCAGTCACAGCAAGTTGCCTAATTCTTTTCACTTTGATGCATCAGCTGCTGAGCAACAAGAGTCATTCGGTCTCCTCGAGAGGGTGAGCATGAAAATTTCAGGAGCAGCTCCACAACAGCCACATAAATATTGTTTTGAGTTATTTCTCGAGGCATAACGGCATGGGGGCTCCATCCAGTGTTACCTGTTGCTTCTTCTTCTTTTTTAACTTAGTAGTGGAGCTTGTCTTCTGCACCACTGTAAAGCCAACCCTACCCATTCCCAATGCTACTATTTTTAATTATTTTTTATCTGCTCTACTATGGAAAAGAAAAAGCAGGTGCAGCATAGGTGCTGTAGGAGTTATTGTACTTTTCCACTATGCAGCTTCACACATACGCCATATGCACTGTGGGAGCTAGAAGTATGCAGGCAGCAGCAACTGCACAATGGTACACTTTCTGTGGGTGTACAATTGCTAATTCCTGCTTTGTTATTAGTGCATGTGCTTAGTGAAGTGAAGCAGGTAGCACCTGGGAAACAAGAAGAAAAAGAAGGGTGTGAGCTAGGCATAGGGAACAGAGGTGGTTTAGGGTGATGTGACCAGTGAGCACTACACTGCAGGGGGCACCACAACAATGTAGAAAGGAGTGTGAGAGGTTGGGGGTGCCCTCCCAGGCCAATCCTGGCCCATCAGGCCTCCCCACTTGGCCCATGAAGCTGTTTTCTCCTGAAATTACACCCACCTGCCCCATACATGGCATCACACCTGACCTTAGGTGTGATGCAGATGGAGAGGCAGCTGAAGAAAGCAGGATTGAACTCCCTACATAGCAGCGGATACACAAGAAGTTCAATCCTGCCCTGAGCTATATCTTCCCCCCACAAGGGAGGCCACCTATCACCAGAAGTCAATGGCAGCTGACTGACAGGTAGGTGGTCCCACCTGTCAAAGTTGGCCTGCCAGATACCCTGAGCTAAAAGGTTTCCCCACCCTTGGTCCATGCCAGGGGTCCCCAGACTAATGCCCGCGGGCCGGATTCAGCCCGAAGGCCTCTTTTATCTGGCCCGCAATGACCGTGACAACCCCCACTGCCCGCTGCCGCCGCGCAGCAGCATGGCTGCGCATTTCCGGGTCGGAAAAAAGTGCCGAAAATCGCTTGTGCGCATGGGCCTCCCCCGACCCAGAAGTGCACTGGAAAGGACGTTTGTGCGCTATTTCCGACCCAGAAGCATGCTGCCATGCCTGTAAGAGCATGTGCACATGTGCACGGGTGCGTGCTCATGTGCGCTCCTGTCCGCCGTGCAATTGGCACGGCAGGCACTGGCCCAAAGCCGGGTAAGTTTGGGGACCCCTGTTCTATGCATAGACAAAATATGCACATTCAGTCATGTAATGACCACTGATGTGGACAGGATATCACAGATGTGAATGACAGAGGGTTCTATCCATCTAAGTTCTACTGGAAGTAGACCCACTAAAATTAATGAACATAAGTTAGTAATGCCTATTCACTTCAGTGGGTCTACCTTGCCATCTGATATAATCTAGTCCCATCCCCAACGTGGGGCTCAAAGCCACGACCCTGAGATTAAGAGTCTCATGAGCTTTGTATGTCTTGTCAAGGAAACCCCACACTCAAACTGATCATCAACACAGAATGGAGATTCCATTTAATCATGTGTGAGATCTACTAGAGATCTACTCTGAACACATTTCAGTAATTCAGTTCTGAATGTGCTTTTACAAACCATGAGCCTCTGGAATACGGATACACATCTCAATTGGCTAGGGGAAACCTTGGGCCCTCCAGATGTTGTAAGTACATCTCTCATCAAGCCCAGACAGCATTGGGGCTAATGGGAGCTGTAGGGCAACAACATCTGGAGGGTAAAACCTAAATAAATATCCTCCTTTAATGCTCACCCCCCTTTTCAATTTTCTAATCCACTATTCTTCAGGAGGAAGCAGAAACCCATTACAACCAGCCAGTGAAAAGCAAAAGCTGGCAGCCCAAGATTTGTCTTGGTTTCTGCTCAAATCCAGCTCCTAATACCTTAGGGCTTGACTTCCCATTTTAACTAATGACCTCATCAAAATTCTGTGAAAAACTTATTTATTATTTATTGTCTCATTTCGCTCCTTAGTCAACCCGACTTTCCCCTCAAGTAACGGGAACCTAGAAGCCGATGACAAACGTCCTATCCGGAGGATGCAAATGAATGGCCAAAGGGGAGCGGGGGAGGGGACTTTGATGTACACCCCCCCCCCAAGGCTCGAACAACCGAGAGAGAGAGAGAGAGAGAGAGAGAGAGAGAGAGAGAGAGAGAGAGAGAGAGAGAGAGAGGGAGAGAGAGAGAGAGAGAGAGAGAGAGAGAGAGAAGCCTTTTCGCACGGTCAAAAGCGACAGGTTTGTTCGCAGACGGGATAGGGACCCTCGCTTTAAGATCTTGACCTCTTGCATACAAAACCAAGCGCGGCTGTCGCGTTTTAACAGAAGCACAGAATTGTAGCAAAGGAGCCAACTTCTAGAAGAAGCCTAGGTCCCTTCGCCTCCCCAATAAAATATTTGAGGCTTCCCCCCCCCCCCCAAGAGAGTTAATGGGCATTGCCATTCAAATAGCGTGCGTCATGTGAACGAGTATGCGGGGCGGGGGGTTCCCCCCCCCAATATTTTATTCAAGTTGGCACCCCTTGTGGATGGAATTGGAAGGTTTACCACGGGTCATCTAGTCCAACCCCCCGCAATGCAGGAATCTTCACATAGGTACCACAGGCTAGCCAAATCACGCGGTCGATCCTTCTTCCCTCAGAAGGAACAAATAAGTGCCTCTTCCCCGCTCCCAACCTTCCGCCCGCAAATGGGTAGCTCCGCTCTTCTCTCCCCACCGCCTTAAACGTGCTTATCCCCACCCCACACCCTACCCAGCCCTTCCCAATCCTGACGCTCAACCCCGAGCTTTCCCGGCCCTCCGAAACGGCTTGTGCGGTGCAGAAGCGCGCCTGTCGCTCTACCTGCCTGCTCCGCGCCTTTCGCTCTGCCCCGCGCCCTCCCCTTCTATCTGCCTGACACGTCTGCTCGCTCTCCAGGAACGACGTGAGGGAGAGAAAGAGAGAGAGAGAGAAAAGCGCGCCTTCTTCGCCACCTCGCCTCGAGGCTCTCCCCCAGCGGCTGCAAGGAAACAATGGTCTGGAGCCCGCCGCCGCCGCCGCTACGACCAATACGATAATGTGCGAGCCTCCCTGCCGGGCTCGAGGCGGCTATTTTTAGCAGCGCCCGCAAGATCCCCCCACCCGGCGCGCTCTTCCCTCCCCTCGCCCAAGCCGGGAGTGGAAGCGCCGCCGTGCAGGGCAAAGGGAGCCGACGAGGCACCGGCTGCTGCTGCTGCGACTCCGCTCCCCGCCCCCTCCCGCGGAGCGACCCGGGCGGCCGGCGCCGCAGGAGCCCTTCCTTGCACACGCTGCGCCAGGCGCCCAGGTGGGTTATGGCTGTTTGTGGTGTTGTCGTCTCGGTCGCCGCCGCTTCTCCCTTAGCCGCCCCGCCTGCGAGGCCCAGAAAAGAGAGAGAGAGAGGGAAGCGTGCCTCTTTAACCCCCTCGGGGCTGGGCGTGTCCGCGCCGCCGCCGCCGCAGCCACTGCTTCCCGCTCGCCGGCTCCGAAATGGTGGACGCGCCGAGGCGGGCGAGGAAGGATTGGGACGCAGGTGGAAAGGGCGACTCTTCCAGCCAGGCGGGCGCCCACCTCCCCGAGTCCTCCCGGCGGCTTTTCCTGGCTCTGCTTTCCGGCAGTGGCAGGAAAGGGCCTAGCTAGTGTCGCTGGGAGTAGCCACCTCTCCACCTCTCTCTCTCTCTCTCTCCCTCCCTCCCTTCCTTCCTTCCCAACGAGCCAAGTAGTCCCATCTATTCCCGCCTGCGGTGTGTGCACGGGGGAAAGAGCTCCGGCTGTTTTGCCTTTTATTGAGGCTTCACCAGACACCCCAGCCTCCAGTCATGGAGGCTTCTGCAAAAGCCTCCCATTTCCTCTCGCTTCCCCTCCCAGCTCCTATTAATAGCAGGGATGCTTTTGTCTTTCCTTTCGCATCCGTTAATTATTCTCATTACTGGGACAGGGTAGGGAGCGGGCAAGGAGAGCTGAAGAAGGAAAAAGAACAAGAGCGGGCGCGGGGTGGGGAGAGTAAGCAGCCGCCCAATCTCTTCTTATATAATCAGGGTAATAAAGGGGCTTTCTGCAGCCTGGTGGGTGGGGGGGGGCGATGTGTGGGGTGCTGTGGGATTCCCCACGTACAGACACGCACAAGCCCCTCCCCTAGCCCGTGCTACGCTATAGGCGCAGGCCGCGAGGTGGGCCTGCTCTGGTGGAGCCGAGGTCAACAGATAATGCAACTGGGGGGGGGGGCTCTCACCCAAATCTACAGGAAAAATCTGTAAGGGGGAAAATGGGGATTTGAATACAAATAAAGGCCTCTTGAATTTAATGTATAAGCAGATCTGCCCCCAGTCCCTGGAAGGATTTTTAAAAGTGTACAGTACTGGCTTTGAGGTCTATACAGAGGCTGGAGTCCTAAAAGGCTTCAGATAATGCAACTATAGTCACAAATTGGAGAGATGGATATGTTATATGTGATATTTGATTTGGAATTTATAGTTGAATGTTGTATATATTATTAGTATTGTGTTATATATATTTAGTATGATTTAATTTTGATGTATGTTTTAATTCAAATCTTAATAAAGTTTATTTAAAAAAATTTAAAAGATAATGCAACTATATTGTGTACTGCAGAAGGAATGGCAATTCTATTTATTTAGTTTCGGTTATCAGATCTGTGCATTGGCTATCTAAACATGCACTGCAACAGATGGCTCGTAGCTGAACAGGACTGGTGCAGCACCATGCATGGTACCGTGGTGCTTTGTGCTCCAAACTTGGTTGTGTCACACAACCCATCCCTGTCTGGTGTACCTTAATAAATAAATAAAAATATTTTCAGTGTATCTGAAGAAGTGTGCATGCACACAAAAGCTTATACCCAGAACAAACTTAGTTGGTCTCTAAGGTGCTACTGGACAATTTAAAAATATTATTATTATTATTATTATTATTATTATTTTGATTGTGTCAGACTAACACGGCTACCTACCTGAATCTGGTGTACCTTAAGAGGCACACAGAGCCTGAGCAAAACCACAACCTCAAAAACGTCCCTGGGTGTCTCAGACCTCAATAGTGGAATAGCAACTCTCGTGTGTGTGTGTGTGTGTGTGTGTGTGTGTGTGTGTGTGTGTTTTATTATATATTTTAAATGTTTTGTTCTGAAGTTGTATCTTGGTGTTTTTTGTTATGTGTATGACCTGCTTTATTTTTTAATTGTTTTGAGATATATATTATATGTTACTTAAAATGCGGGATTTTTTTGTTCTTATTAGCAGTAGCAGTTGTATCGAATGTGGAATCTGTATTTTAAAAATATGTATAGTAGTTTTTGTTGAGAAATGCAAATTGCTTTGATTTCTTGAAATTGCAAGATTGCAATTTGGAGTTTGCACCAACATCGTCTTTTGACCATACCCATGTCAAACCATTATTTACAATGGTGTATTTATAAATCAAAGATTAAAATCCTGTTCTTTCTTTGATCAATGACAATAATATGTCATCCAGAGTAATATGGATTACTTTCCCATTAACCATCCTTCCACCTTCATTAAGCGAAACAGTAGAACAGCAGAAATTTTCTCTTTTCCCCCCAAAAAAATGGTTTGGAAGGAGGTGGGGGGTTGGTTCAATCTGTACAGTGATTGCAATAGTTCTCTCTTTTTTATCCATAATAAATTAAGATGGTTTATTTAGGATTACACAAATCTACTTCATAAAATGCACTAAAAGGGGGGTGGGCAATGTCTTCTTTTCCCTGATACTTGAACAAAGGCACCTTTAGCCAGGTCAGATGTGGCACTGCTGAGGACTGGGTATTAGATTTGACCTTATGGCAAAGGTGTGACCACCTTTTTCATTTTCAGAGTGGTAGCTGTTGAGGTAGTGGTAACGTGGTATTGTTTAATTGTAGTTTTCATCATGTGACTATGTCTGTTAATGCATTTAACATTTTGTATATAGGATTGGAGGGAGGGGGGAAATCCTATGGTAAGTAGGGGTACAAGAGTTCTAGAATTCTTCCAAGTAGTTTGGATCACTCTATTCACTGCTATGTCCATGGAATTTTCTTAGCAAAATACTGGAGTGGTTTGCCAGTTCCTTCCCCAGGTGGATCACATTTAGCCTAAACTCTCAGCTATTACCTGTCCGTCTTGGGTGGCCCTGCACGGCATAGCTCATAGCTTCTCTGAGTTATTCAAGCCCCTTTGCCACAACAAGGCAATGATCCCATGCGGGAGGCGGTGGAAGACAGGAGTGCCTGGTGTGTTCTGGTCCATGGGGTCACGAAGAGTCGGACACGACTAAACGACTAAACAACATTCACTGCTATTGTTCAGAAGGATAAAAGCCCCCCCATCTTGACCTGGCTTTCTTTACTTGCTATTTCCAACACTGGGGGCAACACCTGCTTATCCAATGGGATGAGAAGAGAACAACAGAGGGAGGGGAAGGAAGGGAAAGCTGAGGTTGATGAAGTGAGAAGGGCAAGCACATATTTATGTGGAACAAAAATATTTGGACAGCTGGTAATTTTTGGAGTCTTGCCTTATTGTGTCATTTATCCCAAACCATGTTCCTAAACTGGCCATGAACCAGAAATACAGGCATGTGGCAAAAATCTGTGGATATTTTATGGAGCGCATAAATTATGGTGACAACATGTTGATGCTTTCAGCAGAAAACATGATAACTGAATGCACCTGTGGCAGTGAACAAGATGATAACAGCAGTGAGTTGTCTGTTGTACAGATTATGTGGAGAGCAACCTATTTCAAATACATAGAGTGTATATGCTCTGTATTAGTGGTATCCAAACTGTGTACCTTCAGTTTATCATTTCATCCTCATTGACTTGACTGCCAAGGGTTTGCTGTAAGATGCTTCTATTTTTATTTAGACCAAGATTTAAGGTACGCAATCAGTTCTCACAGAGCACCAGCCAAATGCAGCGAACCTCATTTTTGTCCTCTCAGGACTGCAACACTTAACACATCTAGTATTCTTCTCTGACTGTGAGAACTGCAGCTTAAGGTTGGTAGCGGAGTCATGTTGCAGTTTAGGGAAGCTTTTCCATCTTTCCTGATCTTCTCATCTATGATAGGGTGCAATGTTTAATCAATTAATCTGTTAAGATTAATGGATAGAAAACAATTTTAATTAACTAAAACAGTGCCCTCCAATAATCCAGGCAGCATATTTTTAACATTAAAAAAGTTGTTACAGGTACAACCAAAGCTTATTAAGTAACCTATTGAAGGAGGCATTCCTTTGTTTCACACAGGAGACAATGTTTCTCCTAAAAAGGCTACCTGCTAGAACACATGTATACATCATTAAAACAAAGCATGTGTCTTGTTTCAGAGCTATTGTTTTACCTACTTTCAAATTTCTGGGCTAAGAATTCTTTAATCATGTGCCAGCCCCATTTGCTGAGCTTCCAAAGAACCCCAGGATTTCCTGGAACAAAGTTTTAAAAGCCAGTGTTCCATAGTGAACAACGAAAACCAGACATGGATTGTAAGATGGCTCAAAGCTTCTGCTTGGGGAATAAGATTTATGCCTGGAGATGGGGAAGCACACAAAAAATCTGCCAGAAGTCACTGTCCACTAATCCTTCAGGTGTTAGAGCAGGGCAGGGGACCTTGTAACCCTCCAAATGTTATTGGATGCCAGCTCCCATCAGCCCCAACCAGCATGGCCAGTTATGGTGCAACAGCATCTGGGGGCTACATGTTTCTCATCCCTGTGTTTGAAAGCTTGCATCATCACCCTTGTACCATTTCTGGGATTCTGGTAGCACCATTATTTCCTGTTCAGAAGAATCCGGAAGCATCACAAAAGATAACACACTACATATAAAGATGGAGCTTTGAAACTTCTTTGAATGCAGGTGGGGGTTTGTTTCTTCCACCTGCTGTGTGCACCAGCATTAGTACTGAGATCATCCCAGCTAGACATAGCTATTAACACCTTGGAGAGGTAGATGAGAAATTGTGTTCACACCTTAACCCTTCCAAGTGTTTTATTTGGAGCAGTTTGTACTCGAGATAGCTAAACGGGCCCAACAGGATTTTCATAGATTTTTTTTAAATGAGAAAAGGAGATAAGTCAGATTGTCAAATCATTATTGTTTTGGTTGCATTACAGTAGCACCAAGAATCCCCTGTGAGATGAGCAGTGAACACACATAGTAAGAAAGAGCTGCACATCTTGCCCTGGACAGTCCTGAGAGCAGAATATAAGCAAGGCCAATATCATTGTTTGGAGAGAAACAGCCAGATCAGGGACGGGGGGGGGGGGGGGAATCCAGATTTCTTGGTTCTTCTATCATTGCTTTCTGCACTGACTAGCCCATATGTTGTTTGCTTGTTTTAAGAAACATTGAACCATGTACAATAAAATCTTGGGACACAATCCAACAGAAAATAAGCATTTTTATGTAGAGTTGTCTCCATGAGAAATAACTGTGTGTACTTACCTTCCTCCATTGCCTTCAGTGTTACTTAGGCTGTCCTGAGAACAATTCTTACTGAACTCAATAAGACTTGCTTCTGAGTCAATGTGTATAAAAATGTCACTGTTAACTGCTTCAGATTGGTTGGATCTGTTCTGGGCAGAAGGTAGATTGGAATCTACTCTGGAATATTCAAGCTTTGTTGTGGAAGAAGGGTTTTCCTACACAGCTGCAGCTAGTTGCTATAGGTAGCAGAGAAGGACTGTAGCTGATGTTGTGGTTTCTGCTTATTCTTCTTACCTTTTAGTGCAGTGGTGGCCAAACTTGGCACTCTAGCTGTTTTGGGACTACAGTTCCCATCACCCCTGACCACTGGTCCTGTTAGCTAGGGCTGATGGGAGTGGTAGTCCCAAAACAGCTGAAGGGCCAAGTTTGGCCATCACTGTTTTAGTACAATTAAAGTTGTTTGTGGAAAAGCAGGTAAGCATCTTTGTCCTGTTTCTCCCTTGAGCTGTCTGTCTACATGTTCCTGAACCCTCCCTGCATCGCCCTTTCAGAAAAGATGGCTTGTTTTGGGGTGAAAAATGAACTTGCAGGAGGAAACCCTGTTAAACCTTATTGTAAGGTAAAGGTAAAGGGACCCCTGACCATTAGGTCCAGTCGTGACCGACTCTGGGGTTGCAGCGCTCATCTTGCTCTTATGGCCGAGGGAGCCGGCGTACAGCTTCCAGGTCATGTGGCCAGCATGACAAAGCCGCTTCTGGCGAACCAGAGCAACACACGGAAATGCCGTTTACCTTCCCACCGGAGTGGTACCTATTTATCTACTTGCACTTTGGAACTGCTAGGTTGGCAGGAGCTGGGACCGAACAACAGGAGCTCACCCCGTCTCGGGGATTCAAACCGCCAACCTTCTGATTGGGAAGCCCTAGGCTTTGTGGTTTAACCCACAGCACCATCCGCATCCCTTATTGTCACATCAGACTAATGTGGTTGCAGAGAAGATCCGGCTTCCTTCTGGCAAGGGTGATTTATACAAAACTCCAGTTTTATACTTTGAGAGGTTTAGGTTGTGAAATGCAGGAATCGAATACCTAAAATAAGGATCTGGTTCCAGATTAGTCCCACAATTTCACTTTCATTAGGCTTGGAGCTGATTCACACATGCATATGTTGCTGACTTGAGAACTGCAAGATATATGAAGTTATGAGTTGCTACGTAGGTGTGAATGAGGCTTCACATATCAAACTCCACAGATACCTCCATCCAACACAGTGGTTTTCAGTGGAGCCAGTTCAAACATTCAACTGTGAGCTATTTCCATGATGTGCAGGGTATTCTGCATGCTCACAACCTGGCCAGAATCAGGTAGACATTCCAATTTTATGAACTAGTGACTGTACATGGGGATCCAGGCATGCATACATTGTAACTAGTGCAATTGCAGCAATTATTCATTTTTCCTTAGAAGATTCTGTGTTTGACCAGCAGATTTAAATCCCACAATGAACTGTGAAGTTTAGTTGGATTTGGAGTCCCTGCTTGTTTGTGTTTCCATGAGTTGGTTTGCTGAATCCAGTGCTTGGCATCTGGATAAAATAGTCTTCAAGAATTGTCTTTCAAGGTCAAAACAATGTACAGGTAGCCAAAATAGTTTCTGACAGTGGCTAAAACTAGGTGCATGAGGGGAAATGTATAAGGCACTGGAGTCGTTATTGAATGATCCATTTTCTGTCATTTACTCACAGCTTCTGCCAAGGAGAGGAACATCTTGATAATGAGATTGTATTCCCTGACCAACTTGGCTTGATGCCATTACTGGATTGACTCTCTCTATTTTTTTATAAAAAAAATATAATACACTCTTAAAGCCAGTTTTATTCTTTACTTCCACAATATCCCAAGCAAATAATTCCACAGATTAAACTGTGTGGAAAGCTATGATCCAAAAAGATGTAGCAATAAAAAAGATATAAGTACTTTCAGTTCCATAGTCTTGTAGAATCATAAGGCTGAATAGCATGTTAAAGTCTGCTCAAGTAAGGCAGGGTGTGATCCATATCCTTGTCCTTTGGGGACCCATTGTTTTGTTGTTGATGTTTGTAATCTGATGGAGGTGACCTTGGTTCATGAAAGGTTGTGCCATAATAATTGTGTTAGTGTCTAGGGTCCCACTAAAGTCTCTTTTTGTATACAACTAACTGAAAATTATAGGACTTGCACCAGAGATCAGCAGTTTTGTAACTTCTTCAGTCTGTATGAAATTATTCTCATTAGCCATATCTCCCAGCGAACTTCATGATTGAACAGGTATTTGAACCTGAGTCTTCCATGTCTAAACCTACTAACCCACCCTGACTTCCCCACTGCCTTCCTAACCATCATCATATTCCCATAGACAGGCAATTGGTTCATTCTAGGCAGAGTACATCAGTGGGACCAGAAGAGCACACAGGAATTCAGGCAAGAAACAGGACCTTGGAGAGCTCCAAGTGGAGCCTGACAAAGTTCAAGCTGGATACAAACCACCAAGTTCGGCAAAGATCTGGAGCTCACTGAAGGCTGATGAATATGGGCAGCCAGTTCAGGTTGTGAACTCTCCAGGATCTCAGGCATGGATCTTTCAGTGATCCTTTTAACTGGAGGTGCCAAGGGTTGCTCCTGGGCGCTTCCATGAGCAAAGCATGTTGTCCACTCCTCCATGAAAACACGGGCTGTGTTTCCCACTGAGGGTTCATAAAAGAGGTGCTTGGTCAAGTCTCCTATAATTTTCAGAGCATTTGTATTATAATGTCCAAATCAGATTACACACACACACACACATGTCTCAAAGCTCCTAAGTTTGTAGCTAAAATAAATTAGAGAAAGTTAATACATTTATGCAAAGGAATAGACTGTAATGCTCAAGAGACACAAGAGCCTCACACTCATACACATTCTCAGGGTTCTACCAGCTTCATCTGTGCTGATTTCTTTCTGGCTAATGGGACCAATTCTGGTCACCCTCTGTCCCTTTTTCTTCCCTGATTTGTGTGCTGTCAGTGCAGACAACACCAATCATCATTTTGGAGGTGGGGGAGATCCTTGCCAGCAACATTTGTGTACAACATTTGTCATATCTGAGAACTTAGCGGGACTCTCAGCAGAGATGGAATCTTGCCAGCCAGAGTGTTTGTGGGGAAGGAATGGAACCAACGTGATGTAGCCACTGCTGCCATGAAATACTGGGACAGCCCAGTGTTCACACTGAAGGAAGAATCAATACACACCTGAAAATTCTGAAAATTAAAGAGGGAAATGTGTTTTTAAAAACTGATATCTAAAACAAATGTGGAAATGACCATGGAAACTAATCTGGAATCGACTTGGTTTATCTTTCCCTTACCATGTAGCACACCCATCTCTGTGACTAATCTGTCAGAGTGGCTAGGACAGGAGTCCAGGGATAATCTACGTGGCAGAAGGAAAGTGGAATGAAGCCCATTTGTAATGGGGGTTGAGTAACTCTTAGGGGGAAAGCATGGAAACCAGAAATAAAAGGCAGAGACAAACACTGGATTGTTAAAGGCGGGGGGAGATGTTTTGAGGGAATAAGCTACACGTGTTGGGAACTCCTGGATTTTCCCCCTTTTAAAACAGGATGGGAGTAGTCTATATTGGATCAGAGCAGTTGTGCCTGTCCCCTTGGAGGACTAAGAAGCAGCTTGATGGGGTGGGGAGCATGTAAACCAGGGAAACAACATGAGGGGAAAGGTCCAAATATTCACCCGCCCCCCCTTTGCAGCAGCTCTGCTCCAGTCAAATTGAAGATCACCACTACTGCTTTAAAGTCATAACAAATGTATCAGGAGATTAATCATGGATCTATCACGTGATGTCTCATTTGGCACTGAATAGATGGCTGAACCAGAGATTCTGGAGAGGGAACCGCATTTGGAAAATAATGAGATGGTGTCCTAAGGGAGTCATTGCTAAGCAGAAGTGCATGTGATGTACTTTCTAGTATTCTGTTGTGGCTGTTGCCCCTTATAATGAAAGTTCTGGCTCAATGTGTAAGTTAAAGACAGTTGCTGCTGCTATAGCACAGGTGATGGTTCTGCTAGCTAAGGTCCACTGAGCTAGGCCAGAAGTGGCATCAAAAGGAAGAGCAGGAGTGCAAGTCCAAGCTCTCCTTATCTTGTCCTCTTCATCTACATGCCTTTCTAGGGTCTGTGCTCCCTTTGACATGCACTACCTGACTGAGGAGCCCTGCTAGTTACCTGAAGGAGCACCTGCCTGCAGATCAACAGCAAGGTAGGTGCATTTCTCTTCTGCTTCCAAGTTGCTGCTTATATATTTATTTGTTGTATGAATCACCTTTTGCATACATCTTAATGTGATTTGCAAATATACAATAAAAACTCAAAATAGTTTTTTAAAAGTTGTTTTAAAAACAACTAAAGATATGTTTTTAAAATTGATACAAAATGGCCATGTTGATCCTCTACAATTATGGTTTTTGGTATGGGTGTGAAAGCGTTTTCACGGGCTTACTCCATTATAATGTTTCTTTTTTTAAAAAAAAAATATTTTTATTAATTTTCCAATTAAAACCAATTATATCACATTCAATATTTCAAATTATACACATATATATATCAATCAAACCGAATGTTATGCCAAATCATCTAAATAATTTATTTTTTGGTTCCCATGCTTCAAGAAATTGGGAATTCCTCGCAACTGTCCACTGCCGTCTTATTTCTAAAGTTCAAATCGTCCTCCAAGCTCATAATATTCCAAATCTTCCCCTTACAGTCACATAGATGTTTTCCACTTTCATCCGATTGTTCCAGCTGCTGAGATAAATATCAAACAAAGTTTCACAGATGTTCTTTCTCCTGTGTGAGTTAATCAGTCCAGCCTCCCCATAAATCTTCTTAATGGAGCTCCCTGTTGCGTCGAAGTAGCAGCGCCATCTTAAAAGGCTCAAATCACTTTCGTTTTCTCTCATAGCCATGAAAATTTACGATTTATTTATCTTTATAGAATTTACAGCTTTTTCAGGCAGGAGACCCAAACATCCAACCATGAACTCTTGGTAAATTAATGGATCTCCTTGCCCTATAGCTGAACTTAGCTTCAGGTCGCTGCTCCAATTTAAAGTGCGTCACAGCTCATAAATCCTCCGAACGCGTCCAGAACTCCTTCCGTCTGACTAGGGGGGGGCTTTTCTCATCGGCAACTTCACATCTTTAAGAAATATGCTCAGTAACAACAGCTATAAAGTTCAACTCACACAGTCTTTTGCTTCTCTTTCACTCCAAACAAGCCAGGACATCGCGTCCGGGAAGGTACGAGGCAACAATATGAAGAAAAAATAAAAACTCGCTTCCCTTATCGCTCCGTCCCCATCAATCCTTATTCCAGATGCCGTACATTCTTTGACTCCTCTCACTCAGCAGCATAAAATTCTCAGCAGTAAACAGCGCTTCTTCCTCTCCTTCTGAAGTATGTCCATAGATTTAAGCCTAATTATCTTCTTTAACCATGGAAATCCCCGCCATGCAGATTAGCGTCCGGGAGTCCTGGCCGTCGTAAGTGCTCAGCCCAAGCTCCCCCCACTCCAAAAACAGTCGGAGTGGGTCTGGGGGCATCGCGGGCCAGCGGCCCCTCTCCGTAACCCCCGGAGAGGGTAGGGGGTTGCCATTTACTCCCCTAGCAACCGCCAAATTCCTTACGAAGGTCAGAGAGATGGAAAACAGGTCCGCCATTCCTGCAGGCGGAAACCGGAACCCTCTCCATTATAATGTTTCAGTGATTATCCTTTTTTCACTTTGTAACTTAGTTGTTTTCAGATTGTTGCCTTGATACTATTCTACTGAATGTTAGTTAGCTTCGTTCAATGAAGATGTCAACTCAGTGTGTGGCAGTTGTGGAAAAGGTGGAGTTCATGTTAGGGGATCATTGGGAACAAGACTAAAAATGCAACTGCCGATATCATGCTACTGTTATACAAATATGTCTTTGTAAAAATATCAAAATGTAGAGAAATTAAGAGGGTGCCTTTTATCAGTTATGTACTTTCTTAGAATAGTGCGGCTAAGTTGGTTGGTTTTCTTCGAAGCCTGATAGTGGTGCTTTTTGTGTTGATTTCTAGATAGCTACAGGGGAAATCACTGTCTTTAGTTTGGGGTCTCCTGAGTGCTTCCTTTGTCTGGCAGGGGAAGAGGAAACTTAAGTGACACCTGGCACTCTTCTCACAGCTCCTTTTACCCAACTCCTCCACACAGCGCATTGCATTTCCTTTGCCATACATATTTATGGGCCAGAGTCACCGTACATGTGCATTTATATATGATATTAAAGATGTGGATAAAGACCAGCTGTGCAAGGATAGGCCAAAGGGACCTATGGTGCCAGTGATAGCATTGAGGCCAAATCCATTACAGATCTTTAGCGGAGAATGGAATTTGGACCCATTTGCAGGAACTGGGAAGAGAGAACACCTCATACATAGTGAGAAAAAGGCTCAAATCTTTGAGAAGAAGCTACCCTTCAGGCCGAGGCCTTCAGTGTTTATTTCAGGTAATTCAGAAGCTCCCATCTCTGGTGCAGCAAACTACTCAGCTGGGAAGGGTGGTTGTATGAGGTGTTTAATAATACATGACACGGAGACTTAGGGCTTTGTTCACTCTGTACAAATTATAAAATAATAATAATAATAACAACAACGGTAAGAATAAGAATACTCTCCCCTTTAGGGTAGCTAGAACTAGCGAGCAGCATTCCATTCTGTTTCCTTGGGATTGCATTCACAAGTCACTGGGCATCTAGTGACCTGTCTGACTAAAACTGGTTTCAGTTTTAAGTAGTTTCCAAGGATGCCAGTTGTCAGGGATGCTGGGAAATGTAGTCCAGCAACACCTAGAGGGCCACATGCTTCACATCCCAGCTCAATGCTCTCACTTAAGTAGTTGTCTTATTCCAGGCCTATGAGGGATTTGCCCATGTAGTCCAATATTTGTTTCAATGTTCCACACATCACTATGGTAATGTACATTGTGATTCGGGAACCTGCTTTTAGAGCTGTGGTGCCAGTTCTCTAGAATTCTCTTCCATTAGAAATGAAACAAGACCCAACCCTGTTATTCTTTCAACATCCACTGAAAGGTTTTCTCCCAAGCCTTTCCAGGTTTGTCTACTTTGTTGTTTCTTCAGTTTTAATTATTGCACATTTGTTTCTTCAGCTTTAATACTGTTATATGTATGGTCTGTGTTATGCATCATTAATTTTAGTTTTTATCTCTGTACTTTTTATGCTGATTTATTGTTTAGTTGTATTATAGATCATATTTTTTTCTATTTTATTGTCAAGTGGAGTTGGGTTGTAGAGGAAATTCCTCAAAAAGCAGGATTATATATATATATATATATATATATATATATATATATATATATATTAAATGAACAGCATCAACTCTCCAGAGCCTTTGGCAGGGGACTTTCTCGGCACAGACTGCTTCACGTCCTTTTAACTGGAGATGCATTTTAGCATGACAAACGTTTCTCAGATTTATTTATGTACTTATAATAAGAGTTATATGCCCCTCTGCACATAGCATACCAAAGTAGCACATAGCATGTGGTGTGAATATTTTTTCCTTCTAATACTGTATGTCATGGCATAGCGCATGGGCCCACTTAAGCCCATTGATTTCAGTGGATTTTAGCATGCCTAGTTTTGTCTGTGCTGGGTTGCTTTAATTCATTCTTCCCAGTGAATAGAGTAGTGAAACATTAATATATTGGCCATTATTTGAAGGTTTCTGCTCAATTGGTTGTCTTAAATTTGACTATGAAACCAACTAAGGTTGCAGTTTTGAACCTGCTCAATACAAACTACGTAATCTTAATACAGCAGTACCTTGGGAGTCAAACACAAACTGTTCCGGAAGTCTGTTCAACTTCCGAAACATTTGGAAACCAAGGCACGGCTTCTGATTGGCTGCTGGAAGCTCCTGAAGCCAGTCGGTAGCTGCGGAAGCCATGTTGGACGTTCGAGTCCCAATGAACGTTCGCAAACCAGAACACTCACTTCTGGGTTTGTGGTGTTCGGCAGCCAAAACATTTGAGTCACAAGGTGTTCATCAACCAAGGTAGTTACTTCTGAGTAAATCTGAGTACGAGTTTGCACTGTGAGTAGCCAGTTAAAATGCTAGATGCAGATCTACTAAAGGTAGAATGTTATTTTGAATAAGTTACACAGCTAGATAACGTATTATTTGCAAAATGATCGTAAGCATATGGCCTTTGTGGATGGGAAAGTCCTTATAGACAAAGGAACTCTGAGAACACAGGAAGAGCCTGCTGGATCAGGCCTATGACCCATCCAGCACAGCAGCCAGTTCACACAGTAGCCAATCAGATACCTGTGGGAAACCTGCAAGCAGGATTCAGGCAAAGAAGGGTACTCTCCCCTCATGTGGTTTCTAGAAAATGGTCCTCAGAAACACCACTGCCTCTAACCATGAAGGCAGAGCCGAGCCATCACAGCTGGTAGCTGTTGATAGTGCCCCCCACCCACCCATGAATTTAATCTAACTCTATATATCCATCAGATTGTTGGATATACACATAGACCGCCTTTTTTCAGAACACAGCTCCAAATTAAATTCCACATTTTTTAAAAAAAAAAACCTGACTGAAACGACTCATTTTATTGTATTGATCCTAAGATGTTTGTCAGAGCTGGAGATAATACATGCATCTCTTAATGCAAGTTCTGTTATTGTGGCATCTCTATATGCCCCAAGTGCATTGTTGCTCATGCACAATACTCCCGCAAGGCCCTCATAATACAACATGGTGGGATGTACAATGTACAGTTCTGCTACTTTACATCCCTGTACAGCCTTAAAAGACAGAGGTGTTTATTTATTTTTGACAGCAAAATTGTTTGAGCTTTCTGAAGTGGAGAGAAATAAAAGGGAAAGGAACTCTGAGTCACTTCTGATGAGATAACAGTGACAACTGAAGCAAGGCACCACCACAACCCCTGCTCAGTGCAACTTGCCATTTTTCTTTGCACAGAAGAGATGGGATCTTGCATTAGTTTACAGCTTCCACATTACACACGCTAAGCAATGTGTGTGTGCATGTGCACCACATGTTGTACAGTGGCTCTAATAGCACAGTCCTCAGACATAAGTTGCACTGTTTTCGATGAGGCCTACACATAGGTAAGTTTGCATAGAATTGCGGTCTCGAGCTGTAAGCTTATTCACACTCAGTGGGAGTCAGCTCCACGGAACTCCTTAGGTCTTAGGATTGTGCTTTAAATTGCTAAAGTAAGAAGGAAGTGCTTCTTCTCACCTTGCACAGCCAAATGATATGGTGGCCGTCAACAGCTTGAGGACAGCTTTAAAGTGACAGTAGACAGATTTGGGGGGGGAGGAGCTAAAGCTTTCCATAGCTACAGTATTTTTTATTACCGTGTTTTCCCTATTTTAAGACGTAGTCATAAAATAAGCCGTAGCAGGCTTTTAAAGCATTTGTGAAATATAACATCCCCCCTGAAAATAAGCCATACCTCCGCGCTGCACGGAGCGAGACCGTGAGCGCCCAGCCAGCCAGCGGGACCCAGCACACCGGCCGCAGCAGGAGGAGGAGGACGTCTGCCGGGTCAGTGCCCGGAACCGGCTACTGCTGCTGCTGCAGTGCCGCACGGAAGGAGAGCACCAAGCCAGCAGCAGCAACGCCAGCCGCGGCAGGAGGAGGCAGGCACCCAGCACCAGCGGCTGCTGCAGCCCCGACAAAGTGTGCAGCAGCACCGCGTGCCCCGAGGCAGCGGGACCCAGCAGCAGCGCCGTCCTTGTCCTCCCACTGCTGTTGCTGCTGCTGCCAGGCCAGGCCAGGTGGAGGCGAGGCTGCTGCTCGCCCCTGGGGGCCGCGGAGGAGGCTGGGTGGGGACAGCTGGAGCCCAGCTGGGCAGCAGCAGCAGCGGGAAGACAAGGACGGCGCTGCTGCTGGGTCCCGCTGCCTCGGGGCGAGCAGCGCTGCTGCGCGCTTTGTTGGGGCTGCAGCAGCCGCCGGTTCCAGGCGTCTGCCTCCTCCTCCTCCCGAAAAGGAATGCTCCGCTTCGCCACCACCACCACCCGCAATGCTAGGGCTGTCAATCGCACCCCAAGGGTCCAAAGGTCCAAATGTAGATTGCTTAATAATAAAAAAATAAGACACCCCCCGAAAATAAGCCATAGGCTTATTTTCTTGAGTAAAATAAATATAAGACGGTGTCTTAAAATATGGGAAACACAGGTATTTCAAATGTATAGCTTTCCCTTCCACCCTGAAAGGAGCCTAGGGCAGCTCACAATAATAAATTACATTTTTAAACAACAATAACAACAAAGCTCTTAACATGTTGCAGACAGCAGTTTAAACCAGAGTATGAAAACTTTGTAAAAGCCCCAAACCCTGGACAAATAAAATATTGCTACATTTCCTGAATGCAGCTGACTGCCTGGTTTCCCTTGAAAGGGAGGCCCATATCTCAGGTATTGCCATTGAGATGGCCTTCTGGTATTTTGAGGTATAGCGTTTCTGATGTTAGAGGTAACATACAGGCATCATGGTTAGTATTTTTGGCCCGAAATTGGAAACCTGGGATGGGCGGGGGGGATAAGGACTTTTCTCAAGTCATTGTTCTTCATGCTGCCTTCTACTGATAGGGACCACGAACAAGACCTTCACTGTCAGATACCTCTGCTGTGCTTATCTTATTTGTTGAGTTTCTTTCTGAGTGGTGGCACTTTGTCTCAGCCCATCGCTGCTCTACTGCACTGCTTCTAACTAAAGAGGAACCGATTTTCCAACATGTCCCCAATGCCTAACTATAGTTTCTCTGGTTCGAACAAGCCTGTGATCTTTTGGAGAGTCACTGGGTGATGATGATCTCATTGCTGACCATTGCTATTTTAAAAAAGAAGAAAGATTAGATGTACACTCACCTGCTGAAGCTGTAATAGAAGAAAACGCATAACTTTCAGATACTTTTAAAAAAATAGAGGATCAAAAATATGGTCATAACGGGGATAGTTGTGGAGCTTTTCACTAGTCAAGTTGAAAGCCATATTCATTAGGGAGGCTGTGACAGTTTCACAACCACATGCTGTATGGCAGCTCTAAGGGAAATGGATGTATACTATCTGCGGGAAGAAGAAACTCATTTTTCCCAGTGACAAAATATTGTTTTGAGTGCTGGGGAAACATTTGCTCCACAATAAAAAAGCATAGCCTCAAGGGAAGACAAGCGGACAGTGTGCTACAAATGAGAAACAACCGTTGTTATTTATTTATGTAATGAATGTGCATGGCAGCCCTTGACAGAGCAACAGAAGTGCAATTGACAGATCTCTGCCCTGAGGAGTTTACATTGTAAATTTAGACATGATGGGCAAAAGAGAAGTAGGATGAAGCACGGGTAAGAGAGATGGTTATGTACAAATACATCTCCATATATTTTAGGAATCATTTCAATTGGACACTAGCAAACTAGCTGCTGATTTATTTGCCTAAAATGATAATGAGCTTGATCATGCTGAGAGACCTATAGAGTGCTAAGGGTTTCTTAGAATGAAATTTCTGTTCTTGAGGGGGTAAGTGCCTAAGGGCAGAACATTGCTTAGTTTGCATCTTTCAGACCTTCAGAGGAATGCTGAAGTGAAAACCCAAGTAGGAGAGAGCACCCATGTAGTACAGTACAGGCAAAAGATTGGAAATGGGGAAGCCTCTTATCCTCTAGATGTGTTGAACTACAACTCCCATCAGTGCAGCCATCACAATCAATAGAAAGGAATTATAGGCGTTGTAGTCCAACAACACTGGAAGGACCAAAGTTTTCCGAACTTAGTGTAGAAAACTGACACCCTCCTTTTTTTCATTCTTTGCCTGTGAGCAGCTGTTGGAGAAGTCAAAGAATTTTTAATTGCCCTATGGGTACTACAGCACCTTAAGACCATTCTAGGATGCTTCCAGATACTGTAACCTGTTTATTGAGCATTCATTCTGATTTGTTTTTGTGGAGGTTTGGTGACAGTTGCAACAACCAAGTATTATTACCACACTTTCCACTGCATTTCCCATCACTTTCCTTATCACAAAAAGTCAGTTTTTTGGGGGTAGGGGAGAAGGCTTGTTGTGCAAGACCTCCCCATCAGCTGTAATTGCGCAACCTGAATTTGCCAATATTTGATTGAACCCTACCTGAGAAAAGAAGCAGCCTGGAAGTGCTTCTGCTATTAGAAGAGGGACTCATTTGTTTTTAACCTACTGAATAGACATGTCCCATCTTTATTCCCACAAATATGACACTCCCAGGCTGTTGCTGCATGGGGGGGGGGGATTCTGCACCGACTCAGCACCTGTCAGTTGTGCACCAACACAAAATTCACCAACTTTAAAAATTAAAGAACAGAGACAAATGACTGTGCTTTGCTGGTTTAATATTTAAACATGAAGGCAGTGAGCTTGATTCTGATCTCAGTTGCCTTTGGCACCACCAGCAGCAGCCTTTTGGAAGTGGCACCAGGATCCAACCCCACCCCTAATGTGGCATGCCTGCACAGCTTGCCCTGAGGTTATACTGCAAAAACAGCCCAATACAATTCCTCTTCTGCTGTGTTTCCCAACAGCCTCCATCACTAGCTGGGCCCTACCCTCGAGGTCTTTAAAAGCACAATTTCACTAAGTGATCTTCCAGAGGTTATTGTTACTTTACACCACTTCTTTTTCTTCTTCCTGTTTTTTTTAAAGCAAACTAGAGAATTAGAACAGCAAGACTGAAACCTTTTAGAACTGCAGCCATTATAATGTTCCCACCACATGAGCAATTCATCAGAGAACCAACTTAGCAACGGAGGCTGTGGATTTCCTACCAGTGGAAGTTTTTAATAATAGATCACAGACATTTTTTCAAACACACACACACACACACACACACACACACACACACTGGATATAATTAATCCCGTCTTAGTGTTCATGGGGGCTGCCCACTGAGTGACCTTGTAGGATCCTTGCCATCTTATTTATATGCATATTTATGAGTTTTCTGCATATTTAGTAAAGCAGATTTATTTTTAAAAAAAGTACATGGGAAGCTACTATATACAAGTAAGACTTTTTATCCATTCGACTCAGCATTGTCTACTCTGCCTGACAGGTGCTATCCAGCATTGGGCTTTTCTATTGCCTGTCCCTGCAGACACCAAGGTTGAACCTATAACCCAGTTCTGCCATTGGGCTGTGATTTCTCCCTAAAGCTCTGCTCCTTTGAGCATTAAAAAGAGGAATATGGGAGAAACAGTTTGTGCCCAAACATTTTTTTTAGGTTTGTTTGTTCCAGTCTGGAAATTATTTGCAGGCATGGAAACTACAGTGTGAACATGGGCTGCCCAGCCCTGCCAGGGTTCCACCATTCATAGTATCATAAGAGTTGGGAAGGAACTCCAAAGGTCATCCAGTCCAACCCCTGCCAATGCACAAAGCCCACTGCTGTAGCATTTGCGATAGGTGGCCATCCAGCCTCTCCTTAACAGCTTCCAATGGGGAGCCAGCCTATCTAGTCACTTCAGATCAGTGCACACAAGGGATTGTGATCCAGGTGCATGGGTTTTTAAGAGATGAGGAAACACTGTCGTCCTTAGGCTGCAATCCTATGCACACTTACTAGGGAATGTGTCATGAAACACAGTAGGACTGACTACTGAGCACACATGCATTGGTTCAGGATGCCTCTGAACTGCATGAGGTTTTCAGTTTCTGGCAAACCCCATGGTTTTGACAGTTGCCTACTACCCACGTAACTGTTGACAGGATGGATGACAAATGGGAATGTTTGCCCAAAGAAAGTAGGGTAGCACACAGCACAGGATCTTCACAGGTATCAATGTATGTAGTGCAGATCTTCCTGTGAGTGTGGGTTTGTGGCTTTGCAGCATTGTTTACATATAATGTCTTCTATTTGGCTGCGTTAGACAGATTGTTACATTTCCTTCTCTTGTTTTATACTCCATGGTTTAGGATCACCTGCATTTACATTTAATCTAGGATCAAGACAACCCCTTCAAGTTGCTTGCAGATTCACCCATGCACCATAAAGCATGGGCACTGAAAGTGAAGGCATTTGCCTTGATTTTTGCACCCTGTAAGCAGCAAGCACATTCTGCTGTCTCAAAGAATGTGCTCTCTTTTTTTACTATTTGCAAAATTTGCCCAGTAATTCAAATTGTGCAGTAGGCAGCCTCATACAAGGCATGCAGCTGTTGTTTTACCTCTCAGGGATTTGGGATGGTGGGTGACTAAAGCTGCGACAGAGGGCTCAGCCCCACTTCCGCTTGGCCTGCTGCTTCCCCCCCGGGGAAACCCACTCTTTGCTGCTGAATTGGAACAAACATCAATCAAGTTTTCCATGGACTGACATTTGCTCCAATTCAGTACTAGTGGGGGATTTCATGGGGAAAGTGGCAGGGCAAATGGAAAAACTCTCAGACCTGTGCTTTGTAGACACAGGACTGCACAAGTGTGGATGAACCCAGAGTATCGTTCAACAACCCCAAGATGCAGGTCATGCTGCTTTGTTAACTCGGGAACCCTGTGGTTATGTAGAAGAGTTGCCGATGCAGTTTTGATGCAGTCCAAAACAGTCCAAGTGCAGGCATCTTTGCTGCAAAAGGTGTGATTTTTTTTTTTAAAAAAAAAACCCTCCTGGCCACTTCAGATGAAATTAGATGAACACCCACAGACAGTTTTCCATTGTAAGAGATATTAGGGTCACTGATTTTGTGTGTGTGACATGTCTTGGAAGCTGAAGAGACCCCCCCCCCAACATGTTACTGCTGCTGCTGCTCAGACATTTTGACTGTTCCTCTCTCCCTAGTTACTTCTGCACATAAACTTGCCCTTCAGGAAGAGGCTGTTCTGGTCCCATCCTTCCTGCTTTCTAGCCCAGTCCAGCGTTTAATGCCAGTAGTAGCAGCTGGAAGAAGGTGTTTGCCCAAGAAAAATGGCCCATGTGCCTCACAGCTGCCACAGAGCTTCCAAAGCATCCAGGGACAGGCAGCTATGACTAATGGGCTCCACAGGCACCTGACAGGAACGGTGCCTTCTCCAAACATACCTCAGGCCAGGCTCAAACTGTGATGTCACTCCAGAAAATCTCTATTAGAGTCAATTATGTTGCTGCCGCTGCTTCCCTTCCTCTGCTTCTCTCAGTGTGCCTCTGATGAATCACCTGCTAAGACTGAAACATAGCTGCTGGAAGAATCTTGATCAATGCTCTAAACTGGAATCAAGCTAGAACTTTTGCCAAGCCTTCCAGTCTTGAGTGTGTGGCCTCTGTCCACCTGCTTTCTCGGCAACTGGTGAACATCCTCTTCCCCAGATTCCCTTTCCTGAGCATGAATCAGACAAAACAATGTCAAGATTCTGTCAAAAGCAACAGTTTAGAAACCAATGGCTGGATGTGAATGGCACTTTGGGAATATGTGCATCAATACAGTACTAGGATCCTGGCGTTGAAAGCCAGCTCAGGACGCTGCCATCTGCTGCTGCTCTTTTCCAAAAAAGAAAAAAAAGAAGTGCTTTATCCATGCCACACAGGCCTGTTAACGATTTACCAGACAGTGGGTGGCGCTGTGAGTTTAACCACAGAGCCTAGGTTGGCGGTTCGAATCCCCATGACGGGGTGAGCTCCCATTGCTCAGTCCCAGCTCCTGGCAACCTAGCAGTTCGAAAGCATGAAGTACAAGTAGATAAATAGGTACCACTCTGGCAGGAAGGTAAACGGCGTTTCCGTGCACTGCTCTGGTTTGCCAGAAGCGACTTAGTCATGCTGGCCACATGACCTGGAAGCTGTACGTCGGCTCCCTCGGCCAATAAAGCGAGATGAGCGCCACAACCCCAGAGTCGTCCGCGACTGGACCTAATGGACCTTTACCTTTACCTTTAAATTACTCTGTGCCCTCAGTCACATCCAGACTAAAAGCTTCCCCCAAATAATCCTGGGAACTGTAGTTTGTTAAGAGTGCTGGGAATTGTAGCTCTGTGGTGGGTAAACTGCAATTCTCAGGGTTCTTTTTTAGAAGCCGTGTGGTATAAATATGTGCTTTAAATGTACGTATCATGTGGATGTGACTGCAAGGGTAGGAATCCAGTGTAGCGCTAAGGCAATCATTCCATCAGTGCAAGGATTTCTGCTTGCATAAGGGGATGTTCTCCCCCTCTCCTACCCCTGCAAGCCCCCTAAATCTGTCCTAGGGGTTCCCCTAATCCTCTGGAGCAAAAGTAGGGAGGGTGCAGACGGGAGGGGAAAATTCATATTATTAAAGTAGAAATCCTTGCGCTCATTTCTAGAATACACACCCCAAGTCAAGAAGCTGCAGCCAGCTTTGCATTCTGAGACCAAATTCACACTTTATCCCAAAGAGGTGAAAAAGAAAGTATACACTTTTCTGAGTTTCTTGCGACTCGTGCATATTCCCCCTGATTAAACGTTTTGCCTCTGACAAACCAGTCATAATGAAACTTTCCCTCCACTGTCTCCCAACTCTGGTGCATGTTCTCCCTTACCCCATCGCTCCACCCTATCATTATTCCTTTTATGGTAAGTTTAGAGACTTTTGCTTTTAGTGGGCCCTTGCCTGCAGCATTTTTTTGATGCCTGGATTGCCAAGACACTAAGAAGGGCTTCAAAGGGTCCTTGCTTCAGCTCATAACATCTTGTACAGATCCCATTTTGCCTTGGACACATCCCAAATCCTTCTGAGACACCTCACTTCATCTTGGGATTCAGGAGTCTTTCAAATCTGACACACACACATCTTTTTCTTCTTTTAGACAACCGTAACATGAAGTGCAATGCCACAACCTGCAGCAGCAACTTTGTTCTCAAGACTAGCCACTTAAGAGCAGTGGTGTTAAGAAGCTGAAAGGGTACTTTGCTAGGAATACAGTAAACTGCTTATTCACCTGCGCTTGTGGAGCTACACTCTTCCTGCCTAAGATTCTCTTCTCGTGGATTTTGTAGAATGGGTTGTTTTGCTCTGGGCAGTGCACACTTTAGCAGCTGTCTCTGCTGAACTAGGTATGTTTGCCTGAGCAAACAGGAGCACTGTGAGCAGGTGCTTAAACATTTCTTTGCCACTTTGTAGAATACATCGTTCTTCTGTCTTTGACCAGTTTTACCACATGAACAGACACTACCCATTTCTTTCATTATATATATTTAAAATCCTACTTAAAATCAGTTTAAGCAAGAAACTAAGTCCATGAGCAATCCGCTAGTGAAACAGACTCATGTAATGGGACTTAGTCTTGCTTTAGTCTTGCAGCCTCCCCCCCCCCCCACACACACACCAAATGACTTCAGAAGTTTGGCAGATCCCCTGGAGCAGATTTGGGAGGCAAATGGGGCTGTAGGAGAGAAGAGGAAGGGAAAATCTGATTGCACAATACTGGAAGTCACCCAGACCATGCTGCATCATGCTACCAATATTAGATCTGTTTGTTTGTCCAAAGTGTTTGAAAGGAGCTGCTGGGGCTGGTGACAAACAGAAAAAGAAGGCACCAGCATCCCTGGAGCAAACCCCAAAGTTTTCCAGAAGTAGGAAAAAACTCTTACGGCGTGAAGCACCTAAGGGGACAACCTCCCCCAAAACAGGCCACATGACCTGGAACAGGCTTTGTCATGCTGGCCACATGACCTGGAAGCTGTACGCCAGCTCCCTCGGCCAATAACGCAAGATGAGCGCCGCAACCCCAGAGTCGGTCACGACTGGACCTAATGGTCAGGGGTCCCTTTACCTTTTTAACACCCTTAAACTACAATGACCATGATTCTTTGCAGGTAGACATTATGGTATAAAGTGGCATGATAATACTTTAAATGCCTAGTGCTGAAGGGTCTAAGACTGGGCAAAAGGGATTCTCTCCTCCCCTGGATAAGGTACAAATGAAACCAATTGATTGCAAACTTCATTATATGATCAGCTCTCTGCTCTCTTTAATACTGTTACATTGTGTTTTGTATTTTGAGTACCATGCATGTTGTGCTTTTTTGTATATTTGCTGCATTTTTTAAATTACAGTTTTAAAAAGAAATTTGCAAAGTTGAGCCCACCTACCGGTAGTAGATGAAATGCAGATACAGTACTTTTCAAAACAAAAGAAAGTACTTTGCATGCAATATGTAATTAGTCCTTGGACTTCATTGCCCTGGAGGCCAGTTCCCAGAGGAATGATCCCATCAAGAGTTGCTTATTTATTGCTGTTGCAACTTTTGATAATCACCACTAGAAGCACTGATCTCGTTCTACTATAGTAGCTCTTAGGTTTTGCTGGTGTCTGTCTTCCTCATACTGTGTGACTATGTCAATGGGATGTGGGTGAGGAAATTCAGTGACATGACATTTCTGTCTTGTCCAAAATAGGAAGGGCATATTGATGGACAATACTGATGGACAAAAGGCTTGCACACACTTTATGTTTTTCTTTCAGAGAAAGAACTTTCCCATATTGTTGAATGTATATGTTATTATAGAGCAAGGATAGCCATTTTCTGGTTTGTTCATTTAAAAATGAACAATGAACTGTTCTCCAAACAGAATGAGGGCCCAGAAGTGTACCTTCCCTAGCTCATGACAAGTTGTGCTTTGTAGTAAATTTGATGCCACCTGATAACAGATTCATGGAACAGATGCATTCAATCATACTATTAAATGCCCACAAATACATATACATAAATACATATACATATTTCATAGTCTGTTTCCTTCAACCTTCAAACAATATTCTTTCCCTTCTGTGTAAAAGTATGGGCTCACTTTTCACCATACGTTGATTAAAATTTGGTAGAGCTGTCCCAGTCCAGATGAAATAATAATAATAATAATAATATTTATACCTCACCCATCTTTCTGGGTTTCCCCAGCCACTCTGGGTGGCTCACAGCATATATCAGAACATACTAAAACATCAAACATTAAAAACTTCCCTCAACAGGAATGTCTTCTAAAATTCAGATAGATGTTTATTTCCTTGATATCAAATGGGAGGGTGTTCCGCAGGGAGGGCGCTACTACAAAGAAGGCCGTCTGCCTGGTTCCCTGTAACCTCACAGTGAGGGGAGCAGCAGAAGACCCTTGGTGGAGGACTTGTCCGGGCTGAACAATGGGGGAGGAGATGCTCCATCAGGTATACTGGGCCAAAGCTGTTTAAAAGTCAGCACCAACACTTTGAATTGTGCTCAGAAACACCCTAGGAGGCAGGCTGGAATGAGTGTACAGGCTTCTAGTTGGCCATCCCTGTTGAAAAGTAGGCTGAGATGCTTGTGTTCCAAAATATGTTTTCAGACACAATTCTGAGCACAGACTATGTCAGAATCTTAGCATAGCAATTTTAGCAGAGATTTAGAGGGAGGGATTCTTGCTTCTGTAACCTCTGCTCCAAAGTAACATTGAATTTTGTCATCAATTACACATGATGGGACAATACTACCCACTATTTTCTGTAAAACACTCTGAGCTATGCTTAAGGCCATTACAGTGGTACCTCAGGTTACAGACGCTTCAGGTTACAGACTCTGCTAACCCAGAAATACAGTAGTACCTCGGGTTAAGAAGTTTGCTTCAGGATGAGAACAGAAATTGTGCGGTGGCAGCAGGAGGCCCCATTAGCTAAAGTGGTACCTTGGGTTAAGAACAGTTTCAGGTTAAGAACGGACCTCCAGAATGAATTAAGTTCTTAACCCGAGATACCACTGTGCAGGATTTCATCTCTGCAATACCATTCTGCTACTGCAATTGTTCTTGGGTTCCCACCCATCCCCAGATTGATATCTGATGCAACTCCAATTTGGGAGCACAAATAGAAGCAATTGAATTTCTTTGTCCCTTATGTCTGTCTCCTCTTATTGTATTGGTTGATCTCAAATATTATAGCTTTGCAGAAGGCAGTTTTCTGTTTGTGCTATTAACAGACAATAAAACGTTAATGAAAAATAGTGAGCAAGGGGAATTTAACGAACACTGTGCTGATTCTTAGCACAGCTCTGGATTGCTGGCTCAGCTTTTCTCTTCCTACAGTGGAAGGCAAGATTGGAGAATGAGGCTGCACTGGTGGGGTTCTAAGGGGGCTACTATTTGCTCAAGTGAAGGTAGGAACTGGAGCTAATTGATTGCTTGTGCCTCCATTAAGCCTTCTGCAGCCCTTGTGAAACACTTGCTTTGAAAAGTATATGAAAAGGCTGGAGTGATCCTTATTGAGGACGGAAGTTAATCCAGAATATGCAGATCAGTAGAAATGGGGCAGTTTCTATGTCATTCCATTCCCCCAACGTGACCAATTGTGACTTCTCAAATTCTGTTGATAGCAAAACTTCTTCCCGTTCGCTTCACTTGCCAATAAATTGCTGCTGTTTTGTGGTCCTTTTGCTTCCATCGGCCGGGAAGAATGATGAGATCATATCCGAACAATCTCTCCATGCTATCCTCACAATGGAGGAGCTTGCTTTAGATGACAACCCAGTAATTAGCATCAGAAAAGCGCCTGTCTTCTCGAGGGTTCTCACCAGGGGAGTTGCTACCCTCCTGGGGCTCTCTGCCTAGTGGAGTGCTTTGTTGTTCCAAAATAAGTCTTCACTATTGATGTGTCATCCATGCGAGTGAGTGCCAGGTGTAAGGCAGGGCATATGCAAATGTTTATTTAAAGATTTGCACACCTGCGCAGGATCTCTTTGTGTGGTGTCAGATAGTGGGGAGGACGGGAGGGGAGTTTGAGCAGTTGTGTATCGCCACAAACATACACTTTGGAAGAAGACTGCCTTTTCTCTTCTCAGGTGAATGAATGGATCTGCATTGTGCTCAGTTTTTCAGCACAGGTGATATACAGGAGTAGACACATTGTGCAAAACCAAAGCATAAAGGATGTAGCTTCCCCCTCAAACCTTGATGAAAGGCCCAGGAGACAACCCACACAGACATTTCCATTTGCTACCATATTGGCCTGAATATAAGCCGCACCTTTAAAATTCAGGGGGGGAGGGGAAAAAGACAATGCCCGAATATAAGCTGCTCCCTTAAAATTCCGCAGCCACTCACGCCCGTTATGTTTTACCGTATGTCTGTTTCAGCAGCAATATCGTAAAAGCCAGATTTTGTAAGGTCGCGAATTTAAGCCACACTTTCACTTTTCACGGTCGGAATTTGGGGGGAAAGGTGAGGGTTATATTTAGGCCAATACGGTATTTATAGACAGGTTTGAGGGAGCAACTCCTTCTCTCTTTCGTGTACTTATTTTGAGCCTATCTCTACCAACTGCATCAAGAAACCACGATACTATAAAACAACCTTATGAAGCAGCTATGCTAATGCATTTCCAACAAATATTTTTAAAAATACACTTGGTACCAGACTAATTTTGATAAGGATATAACAAAGCTGAATCCATGTACTAGAAATTTATTTAATAATTAGTATAAATTTAGGAGATAACTGAGCCCCGTGCTATCGCCATTAACTACAATTAATTATAATGAATAAATAAAAGATAAAACATTGTTGGGCACTTTGTCATTATGGAAACAATATGGGTTAATTGAACGAGCTGAACTAATGAATATAGGGACATTTAAAATATATGAAGAAATTATTTTTTAAAAAATTACTATTTATTAAATTTCTGTACCACTCTATACCCACAGGTCTCATGAGTTGAAATGCCACAATCCTAACAACTATTTTTTAAATGCCTGCAACTTAGAAATATAGTCTTCAGGTTATGGAGGAAATATGAATTCATTTAGGGAAAAACCACTTTTGAAACTTCAAAGATTCAAAATCATTAGAATTTATTGAGTAGGTAATATAAAATTGTTATAGATATAAATATAACAACTACGGTAATACTCACCCAAGACCTGGGTTTTCAGATTCCAACAAGAGTTTGCAACTGGAAATAGCAGTATATCTGACAACAAACAATTACCGTAGTTTAAATGTGAAAGAGAATGTTTCTATTTTATTTTTTGATGGTATTTGACAACTGTAAGGCTTATGTATCTTATGTATACAGTCATACCTCGGTTTAAGTATGCTTCGGTTTGAGTACTTTCAGTTTAAGTACTCCGCAGACCCGTCTGGAATGGATTAATCCACTTTCCATTACTTTCAATGGGAAAGTTCACTTCAGGTTAAGTATGCTTCAGGTTAAGTACAGACTTCCAGAACCAATTGTGTACTTAAACCGAGGTACCACTGTAATGATACCGATAATACATGTTGGAGATGTAAAACAGCAAATGCAGATATGGCTCACATGTTTTGGTTTTGTCCCGAGATAAGGAACTTTTGGAAAGAGATAGTGAAAAATTGAAATAATAACAGGTCATAGATTATCATTAGACCCTTTAATTGTACTTTTTGGTTTTCTAAAAGGCTCGGTGCTGCCTCTAGATACAGAAATTGTGGTGCATCTATTAACAGCTGCTTGAATGCGGATTTCGGCAGACGAAGAAAACAAGAATTCCAACTATAGAGGAATGGATTGAAACTCTGACATGTAGCATATATTGTAAAACTAACTAATACAATGAGGGTTAGAGAGGGTAGGAGACAGAATACTGTAATTTGTTTATAGATAAGTGAGGAATGTTTCTTATTACAGCAGCAATGTTTAATAGAAGAAAGCAGCATTTAATGTTATTGGGCTTACTCTAATATGTATTTCATATTTGTGAGTAGGAGTCACCTAACAAGTCCTCTCCATGGAAGCCTAGCACAAGGACTTTTGCTTGCGCAACAGTGCTTCCCCCCCCCCACACTCTTGCACCCCTCAAACTTGGCTTGGAGTGGGTTGGGATAACCCCCAGAACAGTGTCCAGAGGGAGGATCGTTCCATCTGGCAAGCTATCATCTTAGCTTGATCTTGAATTCCTCCATATGTAATTTTATCGTTTTAGAACTTTTATGATGCGTGTGGTGTTCAAATAATGAAACTCTGTTATTTAAAAAGTGACTTGAAAGACAGGTTGCTCACCTGCTTTCCCACCCACTAAGCATCACTGCCAGTTCCTGAGATGGTGAGGGGCAGGGGGCTTAGTGCAGTGCAGGCACAGCAACAGACGAGTTCACTCCTAAAAGAGCTTCCTCTCCCTGTTGAGCCTTGCTTGAGCAAGAGGGTTTTCTTGGTCGTTCTGCAACCCTGACTTTTGGCTTCCTCCTTGACCCTGCTTCCTGGTTTGCTTTCCTTCATAGTCCCCTGGCATGTTGTTTGGTTCCCTGTCATTCTTTAGTCCTGACTACCAATATGCCCTAAAGGTAAAGGGACCAATGACCGTTAGGTCCAGTCACGGACGACTCTGGGGTTGCGGCGCTCATCTCACTTTATTGGCTGAGGGAGCCGGCGTTTGTCCGCAGACAGCTTCCGGGTCATGTGGCCAGCATGACTAAGACACTTCCGGTGAACCAGAGCAGCACACGGAAATGCCGTTTACCTTCCTGCCAGAGCGGCACCTATTTATCTACTTGCACTTTGACGTGCTTTCCAACTGCTAGGTTGGCAGGAGCAGGGACCGAGCAATGAGAGTTCACCCCGTCACGGGAATTCGAACCACCAACCTTCTGATCGGCAAGCCCTAGGCTCTGTCATTCTTTAGTCCTGACTACCAACATGCCCTGTTGTTGTTGTTTAGTCGTTTAGTCGTGTCCGACTCTTCGTGACCCCATGGACCAGAGCACGCCAGGCACTCCTGTCTTGCACTGCCTCCCGCAGTTTGGTCAAACTCATGTTCGTAGCTTCAAGAACACTGTCCAACCATCTTGTCCTCTGTCGTCCCCTTCTCCTAGTGCCCTCAATCTTTCCCAACATCAGGGTCTTTTCCAAGGATTCTTCTCTTCTCATGAGGTGGCCAAAGTATTGGAGCCTCAGCTTCACGATCTGTCCTTCCAGGGAGCACTCAGGGCTGATTTCCTTCAGAATGGATAGGTTTGATCTTCTTGCAGTCCATGGGACTCTCAAGAGTCTCCTCCAGCACCATAATTCAAAAGCATCAATTCTTCGGCGATCAGCCTTCTTTATGGTCCAGCTCTCACTTCCATACATCACTACTGGGAAAACCATAGCTTTAACTATACGGACCTTTGTCGGCAAGGTGATGTCTCTGCTTTTTAAGATGCTGTCTAGGTTTGTCATTGCTTTTCTCCCAAGAAGCAGGCGTCTTTTAATTTCGTGACTGCTGTCACCATCTGCAGTGATCAAGGAGCCCAAGAAAGTAAAATCTCTCACTGCCTCCATTTCTTCCCCTTCTATTTGCCAGGAGGTGATGGGACCAGTGGCCATGATCTTGGTTTTTTTGATGTTGAGCTTCAGACCATATTTTGCGCTCTCCTCTTTCACCCTCATTAAAAGGTTCTTTAATTCCTCCTCGCTTTCTGCCATCAAGGTTGTGTCATCTGCATATCTGAGGTTGTTGATATTTCTTCCGGCAATCTTAATTCCAGCTTGGGATTCATCTAGTCCAGCCTTTCGCATGATGAATTCTGCATATAAGTTAAATAAGCAGGGAGACAATATACAACCTTGTCGTACTCCTTTCCCAATTTTGAACCACTCAGTTGTTCCATATCCAGTTCTAACTGTAGCTTCTTGTCCCACATAGAGATTTCTCAGGAGACAGATGAGGTGATCAGGCACTCCCATTTCTTTAAGAACTTGCCATAGTTTGCTGTGGTCGACACAGTCAAAGGCTTTTGCATAGTCAATGAAGCAGAAGTAGACGTTTTTCTGGAACTCTCTAGCTTTCTCCATAATCCAGCGCATGTTTGCTATTTGGTCTCTGGTTCCTCTGCCCTTTCGAAATCCAGCTTGCACTTCTGGGAGTTCTCGATCCACATACTGCCTAAGCCTGCCTTGTAGAATTTTAAGCATAACCTTGCTAGCGTGTGAAATGAGCGCAATTGTGCGGTAGTTGGAGCATTCTTTGGCACTGCCCTTCTTTGGAATTGGGATGTAGACTGATCTTCTCCAATCCTCTGGCCATTGCTGAGTTTTCCAAACTTGCTGGCATATTGGGTGTATCACCTTAACAGCATCGTCTTTTAAAATTTTAAATAGTTCAGCTGGAATATCATCACTTCCACTGGCCTTGTTATTAGCAGTGCTTTCTAAGGCCCATTTGACTTCACTCTCCAAGATGTCTGGCTCAAGGTCAGCAACCACACTACCTGGGGTGTACGAGACCTCCATATCTTTCTGGTATAATTCCTCTGTGTATTCTTGCCACCTCTTCTTGATGTCTTCTGCTTCTGTTAGGTCCTTACCACTTTTGTCCTTGATTATGGTAATCTTTGTACGAAATGTTCCTTTCATATCTCCAATTTTCTTGAACAGATCTCTGGTTTTCCCCATTCTATTGTTTTCCTCTATTTCTTTGCATTGCTCATTTAAGAAGACCCTCTTGTCTCTCCTTGCTGTTTTTTGGAAATCTGCATTCAGTTTCCTGTATCTTTCCCTATCTCCCTTGCATTTTGCTTGCCTCCTCTCCTCCGCTATTCGTAAGGCCTCGTTGGATAGCCATTTTGCTTTCTTGCATTTCCTTTTCCTTGGGATGGTTTTCGTTGCTGCCTCCTGTATAATGTTACGAGCCTCCATCCATAGTTCTTCAGGCACTCTGTCCACCAAATCTAAATCCTTAAACCTGTTCCTCACTTCCACTGTGTATTCATAAGGGATTTGATTCAGATTGTATCTTACTGGCCCAGTGCTTTTTCCTACTTTCTTCAGTTTAAGCTGGAATTTTGCTATAAGAAGCTGATGATCTGAGTTACAGTCAGCTCCAGGTCTTGTTTTTGCTGACTGTATAGAGCTTCTCCATCTTTGGCTGCAGAGAATATAATCAATCTGATTTCGATGCTGCCCATTTGGTGATATCCATGTGTAGAGTCGTCTCTTGTGTTGTTGGAAGAGAGTGTTTGTGATGACCAGCTTGTTCTCTTGACAGAACTCTATTAGCCTTTGCCCTGCTTCATTTTGAACTCCAAGGCCAAACTTGCCAGTTGTTCCTTTTATCTCTTGATTCCCTACTTTAGCATTCCAATCCCCTGTAATGAGAAGAACATCCTTCTTTGGTGTCATTTCTAGAAGTTGTTGTAGGTCTTCATAGAATTGGTCAATTTCACTTTCTTCAGCACCGGTAGTTGGTGCATAAACTTGGATTACTGTGATGTTAAAAGGTCTGCCTTGGATTCGTATCGAGATCATTCTGTCATTTTTGAGATTGCATCCCATTACAGCTTTTGCCACTCTTTTGTTGACTATGAGGGCCACTCCATTTCTGCTACAGGATTCTTGCCCACAGTAGTAGATATGATAGTCACCCGAACTGAATTCGCCCATTCCCTTCCATTTTAGTTCACTGATGCCCAGGATGTCAATATTTATTCTTGTCATCTCATTTTTGACCACATCCAGCTTACCTCCACTCATGGTTCTTACATTCCAGGTTCCTATGCAATATTTTTCTTTACAGCATCGGACTTTCCTTTCGCTTCCAGGCATATCCGCAACTGAGCGTCCTTTCGGCTTTGGCCCAGCCGCTTCATCAGCTCTGAATCTACTTGTACTTGTCCTCCGCTCTTCCTCAGTAGCATGTTGGACGCCTTCCGACCTGAGGGGCTCATCTTCCAGCGTCATAACTTTTATATGCCTGTTGTCTTTGTCCATGGAGTTTTCTTGGCAGGGATACTGGAGTGGCTTGCCAGTTCCTTCTCCAGGTGGATCACGTTTAGTCAAAACTCTCCACTATGACCTGTCCATCTTGGGTGGCCCTGCATGGCATAGCTCATAGCTTCTCTGAGTTATTCAAGCCCCTTCGCCACGACAAGGCATTGATCCATGAAGGGGACCAACATGCCCTATCTCACCAACATGCCCTATCAACTACCAATTCCGGATTCCCAGCTCCTTGCTCACTTCAGACTGCTGATCACAGCCCATATCTGACAGAGGGAAACAGAATAGGACTGAGTTATACTTTACAGGTGTCCCTCTGCATGTGGCTACTGTGGCTCTGACAGACACGGTGAAGCCTCTGATGTGTGACTTCCCGACCCAAAATGCATGAAACTCAATAAGCTGCTGATGTGGAAAGGGCACAAAGCAACAGTTACCCTCATAATAAAAATTCTGGAACTGCATCCATATGATGCTGTGGGGCTGTCAGTCAATTAAAGCTTTCTTAGTCAATTAATTTTCCTGCTTCTAATCACTTAATCATTAAAATTAAGCAACTAAAGATCAGCCTTACTGCAGCTCAGTGCCAGTGACATTTTGGGGATGCTTAATTCAGATAGCATTGCTCCCTCTTTGCTAATAGAAAAATGGAAAAATACTGGTTCTATCTCAGAAAATCTTCTTAAATTGTATAGGACACAATCTGCTTCTCTTTTGCATGCCCCAGTAGAAATTACTCAAAAGCAGAGGACCAGAAATATGACTGCCCTTGACATCTGAGCCAAAATGTTTTGATACCAGGGCACTCTCTCCCCCATTGGACACAATCCTATGTATGTCTACTCAGAAGTAAGTCCTGTAGTATTCAATGAGCCCTACTCCCAGATAACTACACATATCTTGGAGCACCTCTCCCGCCCACCACTGAAACAACCAGCTGCATGTTCCTCTGCAGCTTGTTGTTGGAGAAGTAGACATGGATCTTTCCAACAGCTCAGTATGACTGAGGAAGGAATTATCTAACCCCCCTCTCTAACTCCCTGGTTGGGAAAGAGTGTGGGCTCCCTTATTAGCCTCACTACAGGGAAAATGAAACACCACGGCAAGGGTGGGGCGAGTACCGTATGTTATTGCGCATACCCGTTGCCTTTAGAGGCACAAGAATATAGGAAGCCACCTTATACTGAGCCAGGCCATTGGTCCATTAAGCTTAGCATTGCCTACACTGACTGGCAGCAGCTCTCCGGGGTTTCTTAAAAGGAACATTTGCAGCTCTACCTTGAGATGCTAGTAATTTATTTATTTAAAAGTAACATTAAAGGAAGACTGTGAACGACATAAAACCATCAATAAAATCACATCAATAAAAACTAATTAGAATAACAAACCAGCAAATCAAATTAATCATCAACTTAATTGGATCACCCCTTAGGGAAAACTGGGCTGAACAAATGTGTTTTAAGCAGCCACCTAAACACCAGTGCTGTAGACACTTGCCTGGCATTTACTTGAATGAACCTGGAACCTTCTGCATGGAAATTGGATGCTCTGCCACTTCCTTGTGTATTGAGCATGATTGTGGAAGACACCTCAAGAGTGCAGTATAGCAATGCCCAGCTTCCATGCTCTTTTCTCATTCCTATTCCAATGCAGTATGCTTAATGTGCTGGGCTGCCAGGTGCATTTAGACTGTTGGATGCAACTGTCAAAGGAAGCAGGTTCAAGGTAGGACTATTTAATTGCTCATCTTCTAACATTGTGTATGCCATCAAATGCCAACAGTGCCCTTCAGCTCTCTATATTGGACAAACAGGCCAAACCCTACGCCAAAGGATAAATGGACACAAATTTGACACCACAAGACAGAGAAACCAGTAGGAGAACACTTCAATCTCCCAGGACATTCTATACAAGATCTCAAAGCAGCTGTTTTATTACAGAAAATTTTCAGAAACAGACTGGAAAGAGAAGTTGCTGAATTGCAACTCATTAGCAAGCTTAAAACCATGGAGCCACCTGGAATGAACAAAGACAAAGGATTCTTATCTCATTATACATGATCAAGCTTTCCTTAGCACCTCAGCCCTTGCTCCCCCCCCCCAGCAAGACCTTTTGCAGTCGTTAACAGTCATTAACAGTCATCAACAGGTTTACCACTCCTATCAGCCCATCACCCATTCCCATCACCCCCACCCCCCACCCTCTGAATATAAGTCTGGTGGCTTCTGTTTCAGTGTATCTGAAGAAGTGTGCATGCACACGAAAGCTCATACCAAAATAAAAACTTAGTTGGTCTTTAAGGTGCTACTGAAGGAATTTTTTTATTTTGTTTCGACTCAGACCAACACGGCTACCTACCTGTAACTACTTTGAAATGACCAATAAGGTTCTTTTACGCTGTTTAGGTGTTTAACATAGATGAGACCCAGTATACTCTATAAAGATACAAGTAAACATCAGACAACCAATATTGGATTTTCTCTATAGTATTGCTTTATTGATTAACAAGTAATTCACATGTCAAGAGAAGGAATATGCACTCAACCATGTATCCATTCATACATCTGCCGTACTCACCACTCTTCACTCTTCACTGAAGTGATCAGTTTCAGTAAGAGCCATGGGTGGCAGAAAACAGCGCTGGAGGGCTTTGCCATATACTGTATACGCCTTGTTGTTCATCTGTTTTTTGGCATTACACAACTCCTTACTCCTTGTTTTTAGCATCTCACATCCTTGTCCTTGGCATCATCTCACAACTCTTATCTCGAAGGTAATGTTGTGTAGCCCATTCGTATGTGCTGTTCTGTACCGTCCCTAGCACACACTATATTTACCAAAACATCATGATGTTTTCCACATTCCATTAGCGCTTATACAACACAGTTCACTGACAGTCCAAAGACACCGCATCCATTTTGTGGTGTTCTTCAGCCATCTTTAGGCCCATACAAACCATTCCATTCGTTACAACTTTTAAGACACTTGAAAGCAAGAGCAAACAAAAACAGGTGCCTTGCGCCTTAGAGTGAAAGCTGGTGTAAAATTCTGAACACCCATCCCTGCAGGTTCTTCACAGTGGTGTGAATCCAGCTTAAGAACTTGCTTTGCACATGTACATGCCTTGTGTTTCAGATGAGCTGTCTTTAAAAAAAAATCACGGTGACATCTGTAGATGTACATGTATACTGTATAGCCTTCTAGTAATAATAATAATAAACACAAAAAAGGCTGCAAATCTGCTTTGGAAGCACCCCGTTCCCACAGTTTCCAGCAAATGATACTCAGAAGAGTACTGCCTCTGACCATGGAGGCAGAGCATTATTAAATAATCCTTTTTAAGTGTGTCATTCTCTGCTCCAAGTTTAGTTTCTCTCTATGTGTCTCACTATGTCTCTCTCTCTCTCTCTCTCTCTCTCTCTCTCTCTCTCTCTCTCTCTCTCTCTCTCTCTCTCTCACACACACACACACACACACACACACACCATTCACACAGCTCTTGCCTACATACACTTAAAAGTGCATACCCATTTGCCCTAAACACCACCAGAAACAAAGTCATCCACCAGCTTCCAACTGGCCAAGTGTGTAGGCTTTTTTCTGTAGGGGATATATTGATTTCTAGTCAATCTCAGGACTGAAACAGTAGGGAACACTCACATATAGCCTCTAGGGTTGCTTTTGCATCACAGCATTCCTACCATTGCATGCTGCAACCAAACAACATCCAAGGAACTGTTTCCTCTGCTTGGCTATTTGCTTTCTCTGCACGGTTCACCTTGTTCTTTGTTCCTTCCCAACAAAGCAAAAGAGATCTTAGGGCTTTCAGCTATTAATGAAGACTTAACTGAATGCCATTTATCATGAGGGCAGATGTTCAGTCTCTTAGAACATCTGTGATTCATATGAAGAGAGACAGCAACTGGTAACACATTTAGCAGTAGTTGACAAACAGCTCAAGAATAAACAAGAGTAAAGAAATGATGACTGTTCTGTTTTTTTATATATAGAAAGGGTGCATTTAAGCTGATCTAAACGTTAAGGAAGAATTTACAGTATAGAGTCCTTCTGCAACTGTTGTCATTTCAGATTGTAGGTAAAGATAGATCATGTTTTTTGAACGCACCCTTGTGTTACATCTCCTCTGTGCCCCATCTGTATTCCACCATGCTCTCTTTACTACTGTTCCTCTGCAAAGCCCTCCCTCCCCACCCCCAATACTGTCATCTCCAGGTTTCTTTATACATGAGAAGCAACTAAAGACCCAGCTCTTCACCCCCACCCCTTTTATGTTACATGCTGTTGGGAATTTTAATGCTTCTATGGATACTTTCCTGGAATACATTAACCCACCCCCAGAAAAAAAAGATAGATTGGAGGAGACCCTCATTCAGCTTGGCAACTATGGCTGCTTCTCCCCCAACCATGGTGGTTACTGACCCCAAAGGGAAAAAGATGTTGCCTGAGAGTACTCTTAAAAATATTCATGTGGCTGTCAGCCTGTCACTCCAAGCACATGCCTTATATATGCTTTGTCAATATAGGATCTCATCTGTATGCTCAAAGCTACAAACCCCAGACAGCCTTATCAAACAATGCCTTAATTGCCTGCACAAATTCTCAATAGGGAGAACGGGAGGAAACAAATCAACCACACATGATGACACATGTTAGTCACAATGCTTAATGCACTGTTAAAAAGCACTCCAAAGATTCAGGGGTGAGGTGAGAATGATGGCAAGTACAGAACAGAGCTCGCATCGGCTAAAGATCACTTAACGGTGCCTTACTGCAGTCCATTCACACCAGAAGCTTGGCCCTGCCCTCGCCGGTCCTGGAAGGATCCTACAAAAAAAGTTCCATATGCCCAAAGACTCTGTGCCTGTTCATTGGGGTAAATAGGAAGCTCAGAGCATCTATTTTTTAGATGTCCCTTCTTTGAAGAGGCCCGCAGGTAGATCCTTGATTCCATGCTGGTAGGCTAGCTGACCTCACAGAGAAGCAAATATACATCCTGCTCCTGTTAGGCAAAGATCAGAAGACAACCCGGGCGGTCGCCAGATTCTGTGTTCAGATCTGCAGACATAGACCTTCTCCTGAGCCAAAACAGTTTGTTTGAAAGTCCTTAAACCCGGCTCCCCAAGCGACCCAGGGCCAGATCTCTGCGGCAGCTTATTTTAAAGTTTTAGCACCTTTACATTCACTGTATTTTTAAACATTAATTTTTATTGTTGTATAAAGTTTTATATGTATGTTTTGTCCTTTGGGAGCGCTCCCTCAAATGTGCTCTAAAACCTGGTCTCTGACCGTAATAAATTATTCATTCATTCATTCAGTCCATTCAGCATCCCATCTGGGGGGTTAGGCCTTGTGTTGGTGGCAAGGAAAAATAGGTATTTAAAAAGGAGAATTCCCTGGATACCAAGATCCAGGTTTGGGGCAAGTACTCTTTGGGGAGAGAACCCCAGCAGAGATCATGAAACATGCAGCAAAGTAAATATAGGCTGTTAGACCTTTCAAATATGCCCTTCTAAGTTCCTTCCTAAGCCCCGTTCTTCCCTTAGCCTAGAAAAAGGCCACACATCAGCTTCAAAAAACACAAGCAGTGAAACTTGGCTTAGTTACAGTGATGAAAGTTCCGAAATTATTGGCGTAGGAACAAAAGAAAGACTTGTTAGAGCCATGTAGCTAAGCTTCAGTGACCAACTTAGCTTCTTCAGTTGAGGTTCTCAGGTAGACTGAAAGTGAACAAAGGTCTTGATTGCCTTCCTCCCAAGGTGAGGGGGGATGACCCAGCTAGGTCTGGCAGGACAGCTTAGTCTATTGGTGTTAACTCCTTCATACATTAAACTTAAGCATATTGGTTTTATGAAGCTGGTTATCCCATAATTAGGAACACTATTTGATCAAAGAAAGTCCAGATTAGGGCTGCTCGGTCACAACCCAAAGAGGTCTTTGCTCTCCTTCATTTGCAACAAAGAACAGGAATGCAGCCGCAGTTTCTCCCACCCCACTCTTCCTCCAGTCTCATTCCACGTACACATGACCATCCATAGAAATAGCTTTTGCATTACATGCTATTGTGACAATGGAAGGTATCTAATGTTGCCATTTCGCTTGCGCAGTAGGCTTCTGTTTGTGCAGTGAAACGTCCGTCTTCTCTCTCAAACAGCTCCGTCTCTGTGCACCCTCAAAATCTGGTCCCAGGGGGTTGGAATCCCTCTGGAGCAGATTTTGGTGGTGCACAGAGGAGGAAAGGTAGGGGAAGTCTCGTTGTACAAGCAAAACTCCAACTGCAGAGGGTTGAATACAACCCAACCATTGCAAAACTTCATATGAAAAAAGACACAAGGCTGTATTTATTAAGTTGCAATAAAAATGAACAATTCTACTACCGTAACTTCAGTTTCTTTTAAGAATATAACACACACACACAAACACACACATATTTCTTAGATGTTCCTAAACAGAGTGCTTGGAAATAACCTTCATGGGAACGTTTTTGACAGTTTTGGAGCCCTCTTCTACCTCATTCCCCACTGTACAGTGAATACAGAATCTGCAGAATTTCTGCCTCTAAACAAACTAGGAAAATGGCAATTGAAAAAGCACATGTTGTCTGTTCACTGAGCCAAAAATCAATTTTAGGGTGCGATCAGTGGAGTGCCGGTGGCAGATGATCCAGCTCTCAATGACTCATTCCTATCAGCTCAGTGATGCTATTTAGCAGCATTTGCTATATCACACTTTTCAGGCAGCAGAGTGAATGTGCCCACTGAGTGTAAAGGAGGGAATTAACACATGGATGCAACCAGTGGTTTAGTGGAGCATGGACTGGCAGGGACAAAGCACTGCCACTTATTTCACAGCAGGGGCAATGATTGGCATTTCCTGGGGTACCATTTGTCCAAGCTCTGCATGCCAAATTAACATTATTTTTATCAGAAGAGTTAAACCCACTAAGCAGGACAGAGGTAGGTTACATTAGCCTGCATGGCTAAGGGTTAATTTTCTACTTTTGTTTAGAAAAATCCCAAGGTTGTTTTCTTAGGAACAACCAAAATGGCTTTTGAGGCTTGGAATTGACCTAAGGGGATGTTGTTAGGAGATGGTGCATATGAAGGACAGCAATGCATTTTCCTGGGAGTCAAACTGCCAATGGTGCAGTGCCTTTTGGGCCTAGGTTTGGACCTATAATATGTCCATGTGAATACCCTATCTTTGAAGGAAGCCAGGTTGCTGGTACATCTGTATCTCAGCTCCCCTTGCCTGGGCAAGTTTCACTCTTCCTTCTTTTCTTGTCTCTTGGAGTGACGCTGGATGTTATTCTGGTAGGTTGCAGAAGCCGAGGTCTTTCCCCTCAAGCGCTCCCAGCCCCTGATGGTTTGATGGTCTTTATTGATTTGCTTGTCCATACCTATATTATGCATTTGAGATCTTCTGCTAGTCAGACAGCTGCCTATGTTGTTTTGCCAGCCTTATAGCTCAAAAAGCAACGACCAGAATTTGTCCCGAGCCAGAGGGTCTTGAACGTTCAATACAATAGTGGTTTATGTGTATCTACCCATTTGCAGCGGACCAACCAAAATGTCACAAAATATGGAGCAAGCTTTTGAGTCCATCATCACACCAGATGTTAAGCAAAGCAGGAGGGGGAGAGAGAGAAAACCTGGCTTGGTACTGAAGTCATAACACCTGAAATGGTCAAAAATGTTTTTTTTTGCTTCTTAGTATTAAAAGGGGTGTAGTTATGGGAATTGCACCATTTGATGTAACTTGAATCAGGAAAAAATTAACCATAAATCTGTGCTAAGTCAACTCAGCACCTGATGCAATTCAATTCATTTGGAGCAACTGGGATCACACCAGGAATATTTTTAGTCCACTATCAACTTCCCCTTGGCTATGGTCAAAGTTCCACAACTTTTATCTGAGATGGTTTTGTTTTATTAAATGCATTTTCGTCAAAGAGCATGATTGTCTTCTTCCATCAACTCATGAAGCTTTATAATATCGCTCAGTGATATTATAGATCGACAGAGTTAATAATTTTCCTTCTCCTTATGCTTGGCTAGCTGATTGCTTCCGTAATGGTTCCCTGATTGCTTAACTTAGTGTTAGAATCATAGAATTTTAGAGTTGGAAGGGATCCAGAGGGTAATTTAGTTCCAACCCCCCTGCAATGCAGGAATGGTCTCAACCCTAACTGGAGAAGCTGGGGATTGAACCTGGGACCTTCTGCATGCAAGGCAGATGCTCTACCACAGAGCTATGGCCCCTTCAGCATAAGGTTATTTGTGTGTAATGGATTGCACATTTGTGGAATGTTTTCTGGTGTTTACTCATTTTGCTGTTATGTCTGTCTGGTTACAGCAAGCATAAGAGCAAAATAAGACATATGAGCAAATGTTTTGCATTCTTATTGCTTCTTTGCTTTCCCCCCTTCGGATGGAGAGAGAGAGAGAGAGGGAGAGGGAGAGAGAGAGAGAGAGAGAATAAAAGAGAGAGAAAATCACAAGCTCCTTAATAGTAGATTTCCAAAGAGCTGCATATAACAGCTCTTATCACTGATGAATACAAATAAATAGGCTAATGGTTAGAGCAATCCTATCATCTTGCCATACTGGTAGCCAGCTCCTGCCAGTGTATCATCAGAGTAGGGTAGTAAGGATCCCCTGCGCTCCTTGGGGAAAGGTTGAGAAGAAAATGAAAGCAAAGCAAAAAACCATTGCCCTCCTGGCACAGATGGTTAAGAGTTTCAAGACCTCAATTTGCAAGGAGCGTGGCAGAGCTTTCAACACTGCAGGAATACCAACACCCACTGAACAGATCATCTTGTGAAGGGTAGAGCCTGAATCAGATAGACCCCCACCATTGTTTGAGTAAAGGACAGAGAGGAAACTCCATTGTAGCTTGCTTTTGTGATGGAGATTATGTAAACAAAAGACAGCAAAAGATGAAAGTCAATGATTACTTCACAAGAGAGAGGAGAGAAGGAGAGAGCACATGCATGACTAGGTACTGAGATTAGCTTGCTGTAATGACTCTCTCCTACAGTAAGCAATGTGTGCATACAGAGCACAGAGGTCATTTGAAGAGCAAGGGGGCTGTCACACATTTCATTTTTTAAGCAGCCGAACAAGCCGCAAGGGATCAAGTGGCACAGGCTTCCATTTACTAGTCTTTAGCAACCAAAATGATACTCCATGAAAGAACCTCAGGGTGGCTGTAGGGGAGCAAACAGGAAATGGTTTGCCCCCTTGCTAAATGCACCCTCTTCTCCAGAGCATTGCTTTTCTTTAAAAAAAAAAACCAAAACCATGTGATGGGTATTTTTTTAAAAAAACCCCGAATATGCTTTGCCATTTCTAGTGCCACCTCTAAGAGTAGCATTCAGAAAAATTGCTGGGGGTGGGAAGATAGGCAGGGAGCACAAGTGCCTTGCAACTCATGCTTCTGTGCCTTGCTTGGAAGTGAAATTGTAATGCTGCACCCCTTTATATTATTTTATTATTATTTATACCCCGCCCATCTGGCTGGGTTTACCCGACCACTCTGGGCGGCTTCCAACAAATGCCAAAATACATTAAAATATCACAGATTATAAACTTCCCTAAACAGGGCTGCCTTTAGGTGTTTTCTAAATGTCAGGTAGTTGTTTATGTCCTTGACCTCCAATGGGAGGGCGTTCCACAGGGCGAGCGCCACTACTGAGAAGGCCCTCTGCCTGGTTCCCTGTAGCTTTGCTTCTCGCAGTGAGGGAACCGCCAGAAGGCCCTCGGCACTGGATCTCACTGTCCGGGCTGAGCAACGCGGGTGGAGATGCTCCTTCAGGTATACCGGACCGAGGCCATTTAGGGCTTTAAAGGTCAGCACCAATACTTTGAATTGTGCTCGGAAACGTACTGGGAGTCAATGTAGATCTCTTAGGACCAGTGTTATGTGGTCTCAGCGGCCGCTCCCAGTCACCAGTCTAGCTGCCGCATTCTGGATTAATTGCAGTTTCCGGGTCACCTTCAAAGGTAGCCCCACGTAGATTGCATTGCAGTAGTCCAAGCAAGAGATACCGTGTTTCTCCTAAAATAAGACACGTCTTATATTTATTTTTCCTCCAAAAAAACACACCACGGCTTATTTTCGGGGGATGTCTTATTTTTTCGAGCGGGAGAACCAATAGAAAACAATCAGGGGTGAATAAAGGAAGATCGCCTTTGGGTGCCCCTCCAAGAGCCGCTCGCTACTGAATAAGCGCCGCAAACAGAAGCAGGTTCCCGGCGCCGACCGGCCCCTCTGGCCCCCGGCCCCCCTGGGACTTTTTCTGAAGGACTCGGCTTCGGGGTGGCGGGCCAAATCTGAAGGCGGCTTTATGTCTGCGACTCCACAGAAGACGCGGCCGCCGGCTGCACTTACCGAGGATCCGGCCCAGAAGGGGCAGGAGTTCTTCACCTGCGGGGAGCTGCTGAGGGAGAGCGCGCCGAAGCTCAGCGCCACCAGGCAGCACCCCAAGATCAGCTGCAGCAGCCCCAGAGACAGCAGAGGTCGGGCCGGCAGCAGCCCCGCCCGAGACGCCAGCGGCAGCCTCCCCGCCCAACGGCAGGCCCTGCCGGGGGAGAGCGCGGCCCAGCGGGGCTGAGGCCACCCAGAGCGGGACCATCGCGGCCGGGCAGCTGGCGGGGGCGGCGGGACCGAGGAGGCGGAGCAAGGTCTGGGCGCCTCGGGCGCCGCCGAGAGCCGGGCCAGCGGGCAGCAGGAGCCCGGCAGCACCTCGGGCAGAGACATGGGCGCCGGCCAGCCGGGCGGAGGGGAGCGGCCTCGCCTTCTTACGGGCGCTCTGCTCGGGCCAAGGGCGTCCCCTCCAGGGGGGTGACTCTCAGCAGCCAAACTCTCCCCATCCGCTGCCACGCACGGCCCTCTCACCAGCCTCTTCGCGCTGCGCTGTGCTCCCCGAAGCGGCAAGAGGCGGCTGCACGGAAGCCGCTTTGGGGAGCACAGCGCAGCGCGAAGAGGCTGGTGAGAGGCAGCTGCGGCTGCAGGTGAAGCCCGGGATCTGCGTGGTAGTGAAGAGGCGCCCGATCAGCCCGCTTCTCAGCTGATCGGGCGCCTCTTCGCCACCGCCGCAGTGCTCAGGGCGTTCGCCCCAGTCGCCCACGCAGATCCCGGGCTTCACCTGCAGCCGCAGCTGCCTCTCACCAGGCTCTTCGCGCTGCGATGCGCTCCCCGAAGCGGCTCCCACCCCTGGCTTATTTTCGGGGGATGTCTTATATTTATTATACTAATGAAAAGCCTGACATGGCTTATTTTTGAGGACCGTCTTATTTTAGGAGAAACACGGTAACTAGAGCATGCCCCACTCTTGTGAGACAGTCTGCGGGCAGGTAGGGTCTCAGCCTGCGTACCAGATGGAGCTGGTAGACAGCCACCCTGGACACAGAATTAACCTGTACCTCCGTGGACATTATGGTGGGCAGCATAAGCTTCCTGTTATGGAGGCACCCCAGTGACTGTATGCTCTTCAGATATACAGTGAAGATATAAGAAGTGCCACTTCACTTCATAATGTACAAAACTGACTGGAGTCTAACCTTTTGTGTAGATTTTTAAAATCTGGCAGTGCTTCAGATTCTGAATTTGGGTTTGAGAATTTCAAGCATGATCACATTTCACTTTTGAAATTCCAAATTGTTGTTGTTGTTTTTAAAAAAACTTGCATCTTAACTCTTTTATATGAGTTTTAAGAGAATAATATTAAGTGGCTACTTGCCAGGTGCAGCATTTTTACATGTTTGAAAGAAAGAAGCCTCAAATCCCAAAGTACAAGTGATTGGAAATGTTGGGAAGGGGAATCGAATTATAATATACATTAAAACATTAGCAAGCAATTTTGAATTAGAAGAATTGTCTTGAGATACTGTTCTTCAAATTGGTTTTGACTCTACTTTATACACCAGTTAAAAGCAAGGCAATTAATGAAAACTGTTAATGAATTGACAAGCCTGCTCTTTTTTTCGTGAGCATGCCTTTTATCATTCTGTCCCTTTGTTCCTCAACTTTTGACACCCCCCCCCCAATTCCCAGCAGAACAGATGAGACACTGAACTAACATTGCAGTGCGGGCTGTGTAAACACCATAGGCAAAGGCAAAGAGATTCCCCCACCACCTCCAGCAACTTGAAATGATTGTGAATCCTAGTTCTTCTCTAATTGTCTTGGGTTGCTAACATGTACACTATGCCTCTTTGCCATTGGGTTTTGTGCTACAGAGATGCTTTCAAAACCAGTGGTGCAGTGGTAAATTCCAAAGTGCAGGCACGCCGCATGATAGCCTATTGTAGCCTTCCAGAACTATACAACAAAAGATGAAGTTTTGACCAATACAAACACTTTGGCTTCAATTCCAAACCAGCTTTGTTTCCTTGCTCCCCATCCCCAACTTTACTTAACATCCAGTCTGATGGTGATGATTTATTAAATTTGTATACCGGCCTTCATCCAAAGATCACAGAGCAGTTCACAACATCAAAATACAAAATGAGAACACAAAATACATAATAAAACAAAAGAGCACAGTGCCTGATGAAGAGTTCCAGCAAACTCAAAACCTTGGTCTCTATCTTGTGATATTACCCCCACATAAAACTGCAAGCCCAACAGACAATCTGCTTGTATATTTTCAGGGAGTTATGTTCTCCACATATGCCTTTCTTCAATGTATCCCTGGACACATTTTGAGGGGTAGTACTCAGTTAACATTAGGAACGTGGGTGGCGCTGAGGGACGTGGGTGGCACTGTGGTCTAAGCCACAGAGCCTAGGGCTTGCCGATCAGAAGGTTGGCAGTTCGAATCTCCGCTATGGGGTGAGCTCCCGTTGCTCGGTCCCAGCTCCTGCCAACCTAGCAGTTCAAAAGCACATCAAGGTGCAAGTAGATAAATAGGTACCGCTGCACCGGGAAGGTAAACGGCATTTCTGTGTGCTGCTCTGGTTCGCCAGAAGCAGCTTAGCCATGCTGGCCACATGACCCGGAAGCTGTACGCCGGCTCCCTCGGCCAATAAAGCGAGATGAGCGCCGCAACCCCAGAGTCGTCCCAAAGGACGGATGTTACCTTTTACTCAGTTAACATTAGTGCTGGCATATCACATAACCAATTAAGGTGAGAAAGAGTAGTAATAATAATAAAAAAATTATAAGCTGCACTTTCATATAAAATACCATAAGTGTTTTTCCTACCTAGGAACAATCTAGGTTCTTACAACCTAAAAACACAGTATCTACAGTGCAAAAATAAAATTAATGTCAAACATATTGGTAAACTGGTTGGCAAAGAATCTCAGGTTTGAAATAATACTGTTCTGAATAATACTGTTCTTAGAAGGAGTCTAAAAAGGAGCAGGGATGGCTCCTGCCAAACCTCTGTTGGCAAAGAGTTTCACAAGTCAGAGCCTGCCAAAGACTCAGAGGCATGTGAGTCCACCAAAAGTGCCCTTTCAGAAGACCTTGGTGATTGCAGTGGAGCATAAGGAATAAATGAAGGTACTTTAGGCCCAACTTGTTTAGGGCTTTATGAATTACCACAAGACTCTTGGACCTGGCCCAATAGCAAACATTTGCTGCTGGGCCTGGGTAATTTGCTACACACCTGGTTCCCAGTTAGGAGATTTTACACCTGCCTCAGCCCTAACCATCCACATGTCCAATTTGATGCACAATGAGAAAATATGAAAAATGACCCAGCTATTTACAGAGTCTCCTTCATGGATCACTGCCTTGTCCTGGCGAAGGAGCTTGAATAACTCAGAGAAGCTATGAGCTATGCCGTGCAGGGCCACACAAGATGGACAGGTCATAGTGGAGAGTTTTGACCAAACGTGATCCATCTGGAGCAGGAACCGGCAAGCCACTCCAGTATCCCTGCCAAGAAAACTCAATGGACAAAGACAACAGGCATATGTTGGGAAAGATTGAGGGCACAAGGAGAAGGGGACGACAGAGGACGAGATGGTTGGACCGTGTTCTCGAAGCTACGAACATGAGTCTGACCAAGCTGCGGGAGGCAGTGGAAGACAGGAGTGCCTGGCGTGCTCTGGTCCATGGGGTCACGAAGAGTCGGACACGACTAAACGACTAAACAACAAATTTACAGAGTAAAAACTTTACACTGCAATTTTCTTTAACTTAATTTTCTTCTCTACCATTCTAACATGCCTTAGGCCAGCGTTTCTCAACCGCTGTTCCGCGGCACACTACTGTGCCGCGAGAAGCTGGCTGGTGTGCCGTGACGTGAGAAGGGCGATTTTGCAGCATCGTGGTCCCCTTTCGCTCTAGCTGCAGGAAGCCGGCCAGAGCCTCCCCTTTTTTTTTTTGCAAATAAATTTTGGGAGGGAGACCGAGGGAAAGCCGCCCACTTCTCTCTCACGCCGCTTTACGGCTGCTGAACCCCCCCCCCCCCGAGAGAGAGCAGCGCCGCCGTACAGCGCCCAGGCTCCCTCCTCTCCCAAGGTAAAGGGATCCGCCGCCGAGAGTGGGAGGGGGGAGAGGGGGCGGGGGGAAGGAGGAGCGCAGGCGAGAGCTGGTGGGCAGAAAAGTTGGCCAAGGCGAGGCAAGGCGAGGCAGGCGCGCGGGGGGGGCGCGCGCGCAGGTAGCGGCTCGCGAACTGTGAGGCGCCAACCCGGCAGCGGAGAGCTAGAGCGCGCGAGGAGGGAGCGCGCGCAGGCGCCGCCGCCGCTCTTCCAGCCCAGCTGCCATTCTCCCAACACTAAGCGCTCCCCTCTCCCCTCCTTCCTTTTATCCCACACCCCCATCTTTGCCTCGCTTTCTCCCGCCCTGCCCGTGGCCGCAATGAGCTTGACCCGCCGGAAAGCAATATTTGGCAAGTGTTTCTTACAGTCATAATTATGATATAGGGTGGCAAAGAGTTAATTTTTTAAACTTTTTAAAAAAGTTTCCGTGATTTTTTTCACGGAACAAGTGTGCCGTGGCCCAAAAAAGGTTGAGAAACACTGCCTTAGGCTAACTGGTTGACAAGTCGCCCTCTACTTACAGAAATTCCCTCCCAGGAGAAAGTTGAAAGAGACTTGGACTGCAGCTTGCACTGCATGGAGGGAACCTTTATTGTACACTCCCTGCTCTATCATTTCTGGAGAATGCAAAGATCTGGGGTTGATGTAGCATCCTGAGTTTGTTTGTGCCACTGGAGACTTCCTTTCCAAATAGCAGCTTCAGAGCTGGGGCTGGCCACATAAGCACCGCCAAAAAAGAGGAAATTCATCAGTCAAAAAAGGGGCACAGATTTGCATAAAATTGGCATGTGCTGATTTCTATGCATAGAAGCAATTTCTATAATTTCAGCAGAAATGCAATATAGTGAGGAAGGTAGCCTGTGTGCCTCCCCAGTCTGCTGCCCAGCTACTACCTGTTGATGGGCAATGCCAGAGTCCCCCTCCTGCTATCCCATTTTATAGTTATCTTCAAACCAGACTTGGGAGTTGACAGCCCTTCAAAGAGAGGACTTCTCTACTCACAACCCTTCAAACAGAGAGCTCTTTCAAACAGAGCTCTGTTCTGATATCCCCTCAAAGAGAGGACCATGCTCTGTAAAGTAGGATGCACAGCCACCCTATTCACAGCAGCAATTTTCATTGGGGCTATCTATGGCTGGGGGACACATACTTTCTGCCTACCCATTGCCTGCAGTCCAGACCCACAACTTCTTGCTTACATTTAAAAAACAACAACCATGCAGGTCACGTCTAGTTTGACCCTGAGAGCAACAGCTTACATGCCTGCAAAAAGGAGCCGCTCCGAAGCCTGTTGCTTTTCCATGTGAGTCTTTCCTGAGCTACCTCCCTCTATGCTCCCTAATCAATGGCATAAAGGTTTCGCTTAGGCGACAGCCCCCCAGAGGCAGGCTGAGGAGATCATCTAGCTGCTGACAGCAGAGATTGTGTTTATTCCGCACTGCCTTTTTGCCTGTTTGTTTTGTTTAAGAGGCTGGGTTACGCATTTTAAGCAGGCGTCTCCTCGAAACCCAATTACCTCCAGAAGCCAACCTGATAAAAAGCAGCATAAGTGGCTGTGTGAAAATCTCCTTGTGTAGCAGCCTAGGGGAAACCGACACAACAAAAGCCTCTGAAAATTGAGTTAACCGGCTTTAATCCTTCTGAAAGATGAAGCGCTTTGATAATTATTTTCTGCAGAGGTCGCCAAGGGAGGGAAAGGAGAGGCATAAATAAATACATGCCCTGCACTAATGGGTTTGGACTGACCTATAAGGTTGTGAAATCCTCAGGCTTTAATTATTTTCTGCTATGCACCACCTCCTGCTTCACCCATCTACCCCAGAGAGAAACTGGCTGGAGAGGTTGGCTGTGCTCCCAGAAGACTACATAGTCATGAAGAACACCTTCTGGGATTTGAGAAGGGCAGAAGAAACCACCCCAGTTGATGAAACCAAGATAACAGCTGCTGTAAACCAACAGGTCATGAAAGCTATAGGAAAGAGCACAGGAGGATACGGACACTTTTATCTGAATGCCACAGTGAGCAAGTAGCATCATTTAGTGATGGTTCCTTCAACGTTTTTTGTTGTGTTTTTTTAAGATGCTAGAAAGCATTTTTCTGCCATATTTAATTCTCCCCTTCAATTTAGTTTGTCATTCTTGAGGGTCTCTTTTTATTAGCAGTTACCTCAGTGGTACTGTCAGGGCAGGACTCTGGGGAAGATGTCCAGGCCCCAATGAGCATAAAGAGACCCAAATGCAGCAGGGTTGGCTGGCTGACCACATTTTAAAGCAGGTGAAGGTAATGCATATTGCCATTTAAAGTGGCGGGGAGGGCGGGGGATGTAAGGCCATTAAATCCAAAGTCTAAACTTGCCTAAGTGCACCACTGCTTCACCTACCTGGGTACATCTTTCTACATAATAAAAATGTAAGGCTGTCATCATACAGCCCCTATTGGAAGATTTGTAGTGCCACACCATAATCTCAGATTTGCATGAACTCAAAGCAGGGTAGGAGAGCAAAAGTGAAGGCAGGATGCACAACAGCAGTGGCCATGCCATGGGAGCGAGAGGGACACAGAGAGGGGGAAAGGGGTTTAGGTTTGAGTAAAGCAAGGATAGAAGAAACTAGGAGGGAAATAGAAGTTTTAACAACAGTGGAGTTTTGAGTAAAGTACTTTTATATTTGAGGACACACACTGTATCTTTTATCTCTCTCACATGAGGTAGCTGAGTTATGGAAGAGGGAGAAGTTTGAGTACAACGAGAAGGTAAAGGCACCAAAAGGGAGAGGGGGAAATGGCTGTTTTAAGCAATGGCAGAAGTTTGAGTAAAGCAGAGGTGGCGGATCACTTAGAGGAAAATGGTGGTTTTAAATAGCAGCAGAGGTCTGAGTAAAATCCATAATTTGTATATCCATATGGCGGAGTAGGTATTGTGCTTAAGAAAGCATGGGTTGGGTCAGCCCTGCAAAGTAGCCCATTGTTGTTATACTAATATTATCAGGGCAGGGCAGCTAAAAGAGAGGAATGTATGACAACCCTGCAATGTGGTCCAGTGTTATCTAGTCTCTTGATACACTGGGGACTTCTTTTTTAAGAGAAATGATTGTAAGAGGTTTTTAAAGAGGTTGATTGTAGCAGCAACTGGGGGTGGAGTGGTAAGTCTAACTGCTTTCCCACCCATGAGGGAAGGAATAGGAGGATGCTTGGGGGTAGGTTGTTGTTGCTGTATAAACTCTCAAACGGGTATATTCATATCAAAGGCTTAAATCCTTTCAGCTCAAAAAAAGAAAGGAAAGGATGGCTGTTTGATCTTGGCTGATTACTTTGCTGGTAGCTATTATGAGGCATAAATAAATAACTGCAACAAATGCTCTTAGAATACACTGCTTCCTTTTTAACAATTCAATATTGAAATTACCAAAACATGGGCAACTGAACCTTGGCTGCTCTAAATCTCTTCCTCTCTCTTATCTCACACACATTGCCAACTGAAATACCACACTGGGTTTTGCACTGAAGGTAGTACAGGCGACAACCGATGACCGAAACCATCACAAAATATGTCACTTAAAGGCCGGAACAGGGATGGGGCAGGGGCACTTATACTTGCTCTGTTGATGTACTCAGGTGCCGAGAACGGAACCCCCAGGCAAAATGGTCGTTGACTGTATTGCCAGTCCAAGATCAATTACTGAAAGACTTCTAACAGCATAACTAGTTTACAATGAAACTTTAGTTCCTTACATGGTTCATAGCTAGTCCCGGGGGAGAGCATAGCTTTTGTGACTTTAATAACTGTGGGGCAGGCAGGAATTCAGCAAGCTAAGCTTTGTCTAGTATGGAAATACAATTATGGGGAAGCTTCACATGTTGACATTCTGTCAGCCATAATATCATTTGTGTGTACCCCTGATTTATTTTCAGGGCCATAAAAGAGAATACAAACTTGCATATGACAAAGGATTCTGAGGACTTTAGAAAAATCTTAAGATCCAGCAGGTCCTCTTCTGTTTAGCTGTGTTTTTTACTGGGCTTCCAAGGCCCTTTCAATCACAGTGTAATTGTGGGGACATTTTCCACCCCAACTTGAGCCCTGGATCAGAAGTCAGGGGTGGGGCAGTGGAATTTGACACTCTTCACACTTCATTTTGGAAGCCTAGTGGGAGGTGGGGGAACAAGACCACCTTCCTTGAGGCCCTTGAGGGCTCTAGCAACCACCAATGTTTAATTGGCTGACCAAAATGTGTTGACTGCTGCTCATTCAGCCGCTTCTCTGAATTTTGAATTCTCAGCAGGAATTACACATATATTTTCAAGAATATCTTCACTCCATAAGGGCTAGAAGCTCACTTTCAAAATAATAAAACTCTGCATCCAATAGCACATTCCATCCTCCCATACATATACACATACCTGACTATTGACCCAATACTGGGGTAAAGGTGAGATCTGCATACCCATATACCACAATGCAACACAGCTGACAAGAGAGTGATGACAAGGCTTTCTCCGAAGAGATGACAAGAAGGTGGAGGAAACTTTAGTGCAGGGCATCCACATGACAGAAAAGGAAAAAGGAGGAGGAGGAGAGGTGAAAGGGCCAACGGCACAGATCTTCTGCTTAGGAAGAGCAAAGGATGAATGACTCACCCTGCAGATGGCAAGAAACAAAAAGGGGAAAGCTAAGGTTGGCATGGTGGTTAATTAAACCCAGAGCATGGCAGAGTCAGGTCTGGATTATGACTGCAAGCAGAGCCTCCAGGCTGCAGGAGCAGAGACTAAAGCAATATACAGCCAAGCAGCATACAAGTCATGCATTCATATTGGATGAAACTATCAAGGCAGCTGAGCCAGAAGGAGTTCAAAGTCAGGATGGCATTGTTGATAATGTTTCCAATTATCCTGGGCAGCTTTGAACTGGCTGCCATATATCAGTGGTAGCATTCCTTGTGAGGGGCTCCCCTCATTTTATTTTATTTTTTTTAAAAAAGCTTTACTTCCCCTTGACACACTTGCCCCCACCCCCCAATTTCAACCAATGGCAAACCCTTCCTTTTTCGCACAACTTGGCTATCTCCCACAGCTAACCTGTTGCCCTGTAGATGTTGCTGGACTGTTGCTCCCACCCTCCCTGCCCATTGGCTGTGCTGGCTGGGACTTATGGGAGTTGAAGTCCAGCAGCATCTGGAGTTGCCACATGCCCTACCCCACCGCTGCCCTCCCAACACATGCACACACCATTGTGGTGAGCTACTATATGGATAGGTTAGGTGGCACAGACCCAGACTGGTAGTGAGAAGATGCAATGTTTGCTAAACTGGACAGCTTCTCAAGAAATGTGGGAATTGTCTGTGGAAAAAAAGCTTTCTAGTTTGTTCAGAAGCCATCCTGGGAAGAAACTATCCAGTTACCAGCAGGCCAAAGCAGCCAAATGCAGTAAATGGAGCTTAGAGTAAGGAGGAAGAACTTGGCAATACCTAAGATTTTCTCCCATAGCTGGCAGAGTTCCTGGTCTGCCCCAGCTCCGAACAAGCAGTCCTTTTATCATTAAATCAATTGTGTATTTGTTCCAGGAACACGCAGGGCTGTGCTCTAGTATACCTCTGTGTGAAGGGCCAGAGGATGGAGAGATGTCTAATTAGCCATCCTGCAAACATCAATGTGTCCCCCTCAGATTAGGGGGATGGTGATCTATCGTTGCTGGCTCCCCACCCTGGCACAGGGCCTGGGAGTTGCGTAGCCTTTGCCATTAATATCAATTGGATATTTTCACAAAGGCGGAATATCGCACTGGAGTTCCTGTACTATAGATTTTCCCATGTATCCAAGGGCAGATATGTTGCAGTTCAAGAGCTGCCTAAGTTCTGTTAATGGGAATATCCGAAATCTGCAACTGGAATCAATTATGCAAGTCAGTCAAGTTAGCTTCAGCTCATTTATTCCAACCTTAATGATTCATGGTTTATTGCAGACCTCTGCTTACATTAGAGTAAAGACAGTTTCATGAGCGGAGACTAGACACAAGACAACCTCACTGCTGAGTCTGAGAAAGTCTTCTTTATTATATATATATTGCCAAACACCAGCTTCTTGTGAGATATCTGTATAATCTTGTTGTGCATTAAAAGAATTTAATTTAATTTTTTTAATATAAAAAACCCTCTTTCTACACTCTCCCCTGCAAGCAAGTCTTTTTGTCTTTGTAATGTTGCCTGTAGTGGGGCATGAATCTGAAATGGATGTCAAAGAGATTCTGGAAGCTGGGGCACCAAATATCTAAGGCTCCCATCTAACTGTCTCCACCCTGTCTTGAATTACACTTGGGATATCTATTGGTTCAGTTGAATTGAAGTGATGTTGCGGAATGTTCATAAACATTCAGACTACTGAGGGAATGAAGCTGTCAACAACACACGGTTTACAGTCCACCTTCTGTGATTAGGGACAGCTGCTGATTTCTCTGTTTAAAACTTGACACAGCGGAGCTGTGCGAGGGCAGGCTAAAATCTGAAAAGCCTTCTGGGAGAAGGCCCTCTACTGAGAGAAGGGGGACTGAAATTCATACTTTATGTACCAAGCTCCGAAGCAGTGTGTCCAAGGGGAAAGGACATAGGAGCAAAGCCAGGCTGAGAGCTAAAGGTAAGGGGTAGAACAGAGGCCTGAGGAAAAGGGTTTGAGGTTGAGGGCTAGAGATCTTCCAGGTGTAGACTCTGAGAGAGCTCCTGTGCCCTTTAAGAACTGGGCAACCGAGAAATGCTGACACCTCTAGTGCTTTTTCCTCTGTAGCACTGTGATCTGGCAATTGTAAGGGTCAAGAAGCAGTGCAGTAGGGGGCAAAATGTCACATATTGATTTGAACTAACCTGCCAGTTCAGGAGCTTCAGGCTTCTAATATTACAAACCAGCATCTTCCATCCCAAACTACTGCTTACACTTCTAAAATACTCAGCCCGGGGAAATAACAGAGCTAGTTATTTTGGATTTGTGAGATTGATCCACTTCTAAGAATGTAAGAAGAGACCTGCTGAATCAGACCAAGGGCCCATCTAAGTCGAGCAGTTGGTCCTCATAGGAAGCCATAGGAAGCCTACAAGCAAGTCATGAGTGCAATTGCCCTCTCTTGCTCATGATCCCCGGAAACTGGTATTAAAAGGCGTACTGCCTCTGATGCTGGAGACTGTACATAGCAATCATGACTAATAGCCATTGATGTTCATCCTCCATGAATTTATCCAATACCTTTTTTCAGCCATCCAAGTTGGTGACCATTACTATATGCAATAAATCCATGTAATTCAAATGGCATGGGGATTTTGTTGTACGGCATCTGTTGTACGGAAAGTGCATTTTCATAGTAATAAACTGCAGTACGTTGACACATGGCTATAATACCACCGATTACCCATGACACATTCGTCCTCACACCATATCCATACCGTTATGAGATCCTTTGTAAAGCGCACACTCTTTTAAAATGATATAATATTATTATCATCCTCTGTATTTAAAGCTGAGTGCTCCCTGTTGTCTGATTCTTCAAGCAGCTTGATTCCCTAGCACGCACACCTGTAAAAAAATACAAATGCCAGCATAGTTATCCCCTCCCATTTAGCATGGCCCATCATTTTATAATGTTACCTTTTTAATTTTGTTTTGAGCCATGCACTCCCCCTTTCTATCTAGAGTACTCATCTGCTCTGCTTAATTGAGAAAACAGAGCTGTAAGTGATCCTCCAGCCTCCACATTCCTATTCCCTATATAGCAAAATTGTTCCTGCTTCCACCACTCCTCACTCAAGTGACAAGGAGTTGTTTTACAAGGACATGGCCTTAAGCTAGGCACTTCAGGGTCTGCTCAGTACCTGGGTGGGTGACCAACTGGGAACCACCTGTAAGCCATTTTGTGTACCATAACCAAATAAAGGTGGATAGAAATAGAATAAAATAAAAGAACAATATACTGGAGTTGGGCTTTCTCTAGTTACTGCTTTGAAATCACTCCCAGTTTATTGGAAAGTCCTTTATTCTCAGACAATCTATCAGGCTACTGCATATCTGGACTTCAACCAGAAACTTGCTAAGAGAAGGGGAAATGGGAGGTGCACAGCATTTCTTCTTAACGTATTTTCACAAAAGAAAGCATGCTGGGCTTCAAAAGAAACAATATCCCATCTTGTGACATTCTGCAGAACCTAATTAGAAAATTTGGACAGGGAAATTATTCCATACTGGAGGGCTCTTTGCACACACCATCTGCCATTCAGCTTTCCCTTTGGGAACGTGTGTGTGTGTGTGTGTGTGGAGTGGGGGAAGAAGCAGTGTTTTTCAGCAAGCTACTCAGGCTTGGACAAGATCAGTTAATAGAGATGTGAGAGAAAAGTGCAGTGGAAAAGTAGCTGGGACTTTTATGTTGATTCACTGGCGGCTCACCACCATCCATCACTGAGTAGGAGGGCTCCCACTGCCCTTGCTAGAGCACAGCAGTGGATGTGTAGTGTGATGTAGTGGTCATGGTGTCAGACTAGGACTTGGGAGACCAGGGTTCAAATTTGCACTTGGCCATGAAGCACATTTGGTGACCTCGGACCATTCACTGCCTTTCAGTCTTAGCTTATTGTGGACAGTAAATGAGGACAGGGGACAACCATGTTCTCCACCTTGAACTCTTTTGAGGAAAAAGAGGGGCTATGAATGCAATAAACAATGGGCAAGGACCACTGCTTCGTTCAACACCAAGCAGGAACACAGTGCTTGATGCGAACCATGTACGTTGTAACCTGTGCCCATGCTGGGCCTTTCTACCTAGTCAGAAGATGCATAAAAGCCTCATACAGTATTGCTTTCCAGTAGGACTATTGGCTCCCCAACACACAAACTCATTCCAAAACAGTTGTTGGTATAAGCCAGTGGACTACCACCAGACCACCTTACCAAGCAACTTCAGGGTTTCATTTTCAGCTAGCCACCTTCAGTTCATTTACGTATGAATGATTAGAATAATTGGAATGTGGTATGTGCTGCTCCATACTGGAGGGCTCTTTGCATACACCACCTATCATTAGGCTTGGCCTTGGGAAAGGGGGATAGAAAGGGTGGGGGAGAAGCAGTGTCCTCTGCAAGCTATAGGGTCATCCATATCAGCTCCTTGCATGTTGTAGGTAAGAACTTAAGAGCAACCTTTCTCAGGTCAGTATAAGAAATGTCTTTTTGGAGCCTCTTAACTAGGAAGGAACCTGCAGCTTCCTATGTTTGCAGCACTTCCTTGCAAGCAAATCTGCTGGCAGTCAGAGAAGGGAGATCTATTAAGGACATAATAAAGAACTTAATAAGACCCTCAACTGATCTAAAACAAAGAATCCAATTACGGATATGGTGGGGGCCCAGTCACATTGGCTGTGATCCTGCTGAAGGCAAGCACACATGCTTGCTTTTATCATCAGCTGAAATCATTGAGATGCCAAAGTGCTTGATCATGGTTGCTGTTTGCCACTTGATTTCCACTTACCCTCTTACACTTCTGCAAGACTGATCCTAGGATGATCTATTTTAAAACCAGTTTTTCATCATTTTTTTAAAAAAAAAATTTCATTGTCCCAAACAACATTAGGAAGCATTGCCCTCTCATACAGGACACAGGTGTCTCAGTCTCTTCTTTGACCTCTAAGATGCCTGTTCTAGTTAGTTAGTTAGTTAGTTAGTTAGTTAGTTAGTTAGTTAGTTTTTGTTTGTTTGACTCATTTACAGAGCACTTTTTATCCAGTTGGGATTGCAGAGTGGTTCGCAGTACAATAATAAAGCAATAAAAAATACTGTCCATAGAACCACTAGCCAATTATCATTAGATAAAACCAGGAGATTGAGGCTCCTCATGCCAACACAGCACAAACAATACAGATGGCCCAACCAAGCTATCAATATTCACCCCAAGGCTTGGGTGAATAGATGCACCTTCAATTGGTGACAAAAAAAAAATCAATAATGAGGCTCAATTATGCAGTGCCAGAGCAGCCTTCCCTGGTGTTCTACAGGGTGCTTCAAAGCATCCTCCCACAGAGGATATGCCTCCCCCTTTTAGCCTTAAAGTCATTGCTTCTCAATGTTTCTGCCAAGATAACCTTCTTGTGTGGGAATTCTCCTGCAAAATTGTGTAGCTCTTCAGCCTGTGCTGTGCTACCTAAATCCCACACACTCAAAACTTTAAAAATGTACATATGTAGTCCCCCTGTCTTCATGACACTACGTTAATTGGTGTGAAGGACCAGGCATTGGCTGGTGCTAGAACATAAGAAGAGGCCTGCTGGATCAGGCAGCTTCTTGGTGGCCAACCTTATGGCTGTAGGAAACCCAAAAGCAAGACATGAGGACAGTTGCCCTCCCTACTGTGGTTTCCCAGAGGCTAGTGGTAATCAGAAGCATGCTTTCTGTAATCTGAGATGTTGGAAATAAAACACTAGCAGGGATCTGACCTGGCTGTATTGGTACTGCTGCTAATAGTGGCACCATCATATGACAGACGTAGGGTGACAAATCACCTAATGAGCTGAGGCAATACCGAGAATGAAAGACTTAAGAAACCAGCTCAGAACAAAAGAGGCATGTGTCAGGCGATGATCGATGGGCTCTTTAATTCCACCTGGCTGTCATACTTATCTGTAATGAATTTCTACTCAGCTGTATTATTTTTAATACAATAGGAAGTGAATACTCCCCTCCCTCCTTGATGGTGCTTAGGGAGCTGGGACTTGAAGTGCTTTCAGCTCCACCACAGCCATGTTGGAGAGAAGGTCCCTTGCCCATGTCACCCAGCTATTCAGAAGGAGCATTCAACCGCTTGGCTTCTTCTAGCATGTGTGACCTTCTGCCTTTTGTTTTAAAAAAAGAAAAACCAACCAAAACATTGCTGGCCTTTTTTTGAGGGTGTCGATTGCCAGCCAAGAATATTAGGTCCATAATTCTGCAATAGCAGAACAAAACTTACTACAGCTTGAGTGGTGGATCATTAGAACCCATGCAGTATATATTTGTCAGTGGTGAACACAATAACATTAAAAGAGCCTACTGGATTGGGCCCACCTATCCAGCATCTTGGGCTCACAGTGGCCAATCGCCTGCAAGCAGGACCCAAACATTACAGCACTCACCCCACTAGCAATTCCTAGCAACTGCTATTCAGCGGTGTGCTGATCAGCTCAGGTTTTATACCGCCACCCCAGTCTCTGCCGAGTGGTACAAGATTCAAGGGGTATTGTCATTTAACCAGAGTTTGTGTCTCGTTTGGGGAATATGAGGCACAGTGGAGGCTGTTGTGTCTTAATGAAATGTGGTTTATTTACACATATTTACAGCTGAGTCTAGGGTTCTGATCATCTCAAGAGGGGCTTGCTCCCCACAGCAGCGCGGCATTGGTTTCAAACAGGGACGTTTTGTTCTTCGATGGCACCTCTCTTAGTCAGTCTCCTGAGGAAGCTGGCTTGACTTATTTTGGGGCCTTGCTGAATCCATTGATCAAACCCCACACCACATTTGCAAATTTCAGAAATTATGGGGAGAGCCTGGCTCCCAGGAATTTTAGGGGATCCTTGCACCTTGCAAACACTACATTAAAATATAGCTGGTATCTAGTCCTCATGCTTTGGATATCTTTTGGGGGGGTTAACTTCTGCTACTGCAGTTATTGCCGTGAAGAAATTGCTTTTTTTTAACTGACTAAAGTATAAATATTGAATGCATACAGTCTGCCAACATGCATGCTTTAAAGAACAGACATAGAATTTTAAGTTACCTTGCTGAGTTACCTTTAGAATTTTGCCAGTGTGACGCGCCATCTGTTGGTATATGGTTATGCTCTAGTGTTGTGTGCAAACTTGATAAAGCAGTCTGAATTTGACCATCTGGAGATTGGGGCCAGATGGTGCCATGAGAATCTCAATCTTGACATAGCCAGATAAACCTGCAAATTGGGGGTGGGGAACCTCAGACCCAGGGGACCAAATACAGCCCTCCAGTCTTCACTATCTTGCCCTTGGACCTCTCCCAGGCCACACCCTCTCTCCCCAGACCAGACTCATCAACAGCCCTACTCTGCACACTCCTTGTTTCTGGCTGGCTTGAATGCACCCTTGAATTCTGTTCATTCCTGCTTCTTGCCTTGATGGAGGACAAAAGGGGTGTGTGAGTATGTGCAAAACTATCCTACTTTATAACCATGAAATGTGCACCTGTTGCCGTGCCCCTTTTTGCTTCTGGTGCTCCCCCTCCCACACTGGCATGTGGCCCCACCGGAGATTGTGCAGGAGAGAATGTCTGTAAAAACTGTCATATAGAATAGCCCTCTCTTGACTTGGATGGCAACCTGTTCTTTTGACCTGAGTCGTCATTCTTTCTATTTTGTCAGTGTTTATTATAAACAACTATAAACACCATTCATGTTGAGAACGGTAGAAACTGTTTCCTCAAGAGAAACATCTTCCCATGAACCCAGACAGAGAGTTGAAAGCTTGGACTGTTCCTTCGTCAATTATCCAATCCAGAGTACATTGGCCCTGCTATCGCAACCTTCTCTTTGAAAGCCTGCCCTGGGCTGCTCTGTTCCTACATCTTGACTCGACTCGCCATCATTATGGCTAATGAACATCTTGCAGCTTCTTTCTGCCCTCCTTTTCCCTTCTTGCCCATTTGCCAATCTGTGGCATGGTGGCGCACTTATCTCTCACGCTTCCAAGAGCGGACCTCATTGCCTTGACACATGGATCTGGGTGTTCTGTCCCACTGTGCTGGGTCTCATTCCCATGCCCTCTGGAAACCATTGGGAATTCATTAACCTGCCTGTACTGCATTTAAAACAGGTAATCCATAAGTAATGATCACAGGAGAAGGTGGGGGAGGCAGCCGCAAACTGTGTTTCTTAATCGCAGGATTAAAAACCCCAGCAAATGTTGTGGGAGAGGGGAAATTGGCTCATAGAACAGGCTGTGCCCAACTCCCACCCCCGAACCAGTGAAAGGTTTACCTTTTTTAAAAAACTTGGCCACATTAAATGTGCATTCATAGTTGATCCCCTTTGTAATGTTTTGTTTTGAAAACTTTAAGGTGGTATTTTAGTTCCCTGTTAATTATGCTGCTTTGAATGTATGCTTTATATTTGATGTTTGATTCTGGATTGTTTTATTTGATGTTTTAATTTGTTGTAAATGTCTTTGAGATATTTTTTCTTACAAATAAAAAGTGATATGGAAATGACATGAAATAGTAGTAGTAGTAGTAAAGAATGCAACTTTCACATTCTTTGTGAGAACTGAGGCTGCTTCCAGAGCTAGGCTACTTCAGTGGGAAAGGACCAGCAGTGGATTTTATTTCAGCATGTGCCTGAATAAAAAAGGATTGCCCAGTGATGTTGCCTGGGGGTATCTCATTCAATGTTTGCAGCTCTGCCATACCCTCTGTGTTTGATCAAGGGCAGGGCCAAGAGATTTATTGAGCCTGCAGACAGAGTAGGATTCAAAACTTGCCTAGAAGCTCCTATCGCAACGCCTAACACTGCCAAATATGCCAGTTTTTGGGGGGGGAGTGCACTGCATGCATACACACACACACACACACACACACACACACACACACACACACGGACGGTTCATCCTCAATGTTGGCTGGTGTGTAACCTGACATTTGCAAGTAGACAGTGACTGATTTTGTTGCATTCCTGGCAACCCTCAATAAATCTGGATAGGCAAGAAATGTGAACCTAACCTGGTAGCTTGCAGCTGATTAAAAAAAAAGACTGAATCTTTGGCAAGCCACCCTCTTTGGCAAGCCAAAAGAAGGGAGGCACTGGAAAGCAGCCTTTGCCTTTGCAAACAGACCTGCCAGTTCCTCGGCTTTCCATCTGTAAACCAAAGATAATGGTTCTGCTCTACCTTGCAGCTTCATCTGTAAGCAGATACATTAAAGGGCATGCATTTTTTCAGGCCAATAGTGGAATTTAACTGTCTTAACAGCTTGGATGCTTTTAAAAACTCAGTTTGAGAGAGGAAATGGTGAACTCCTTGGCCTCAAATGTTGTTTAGCTTTGGTGCTGTCTCCAATGCTGCTACATTTCCCAAGGCAGCTTAGGGAGAAGGCTAAGGGCCAGCTCAGAGGGAAAGGCACCCAGCTGTTCTCCAGTCATTTTGTCTTGCTCCCATCCTTGAAACAGCAGCTGAAAGTTCCATGGGAAGCTGAGCTGATATCTCTCTGATGCTGTCCTGTTTGTAAGGCATCCCTTGCAGATAAAATACCCTCCATGAAGAATTTACAAGCAAGCCTTAATGATTATTTTCTTCCCAGTCATGTTCATCTGCTTTCACTGGCATCCCATAATCCATCATTTGGACACTAAAGGCCCAATAGTTCTTGTACACCTCAAGGTCACATGCCCAACTTTTGGAAGTACAGTGTCACTCTCCACGGCTGCATAATTTCCCCCTTTTCATCCATCCATCCATCCACCTGTCATTGCTGCTTGATGGCTGCCTTTTCCCCTTCATTAGTCTTTGGAGGCAGGGACAGTTAGAGATAAGAGATAAGACTGCAGAGATAAGGCATGTGGAGGGTACATGTACTGTTCTACTGAGTGCTCCAAGCTTGATATTCCTATGTGTCCCTCACCTTAACTGCCCCGATCTTAACACCTAAGTCTAGCTTCCCATACCTTATCTTGAGTTTATTATTTGCCTTTCAAGCCTGAACCTGAAAATGAGCCCTAGTACAACACTGTCAGGGTTCAAAGCTCTGTTGTTCTGCCAATGACAACTGGGGGGGGGCTAGCTGCCCAGAAGACACTGACAAACAGATGGTGGTGGTGATGATGATTTGTTAAATAAGTATATACTGCCCTTCATCTGAAGATCTCAGGGTGGTTCACAGTAGAATAGATGGCAAATTATCTTGGCAGGAAGAGATTCCTCACTTGCTGCCCTTTTGCTTTCATAGAAGCATAGGAAACTGCCTTATACTTTAGTCAAGGCCATTGGTCCATCTGTTTCAGTCCTGTCTGCACTCACTGGCAGCAGCTCTCCAGTGTTTCAGGTAGGAATCTCACCCAGCCTTACCTGGAGATGCCAGGGATTGAACCAGGGACCTTCTGCATGCAAAGCAAATGCTTTGCCATGGAGCTATGGACCTTTCCTATTCACAGTCTGCTTATGAAGTCCATCAGGTCCTTTCTCCCCTCTTTCCTCCCAGCTGTGTTAAAGCTAAAGCATAAAATTAAGAGCATTGGGTGCATTTCCTCTTAGCTGACACTGCTTTTTCTTTCTTTCTTTCTTTCTTTTCTTTAGAAATTCATAAACATCAGCAAGGGACACCACTCATAAAATGCATGCAAGACGCAGAAGGCAGGCCAGATAGGGCTGATTGAAATGGAAGCTCTGCGTACCCAGGGGATGGGCCCCTTGATGCTGGTGCACAGTGCTTGCACACAGCTTGTGGATTAACCTGCCCGTGTTTAAAGTGATTGCAGAGAGCTCCCATCCCTTGCTGCCTTTCGCTGTGGGCCCCAGTTCCATGAAGCATCATCTCAGTTTACTCACCAACAGGCTAATCCTCTTACTGACTGGAGGCCAAGCATTTTCAAACAGAGTAGCAAATATACTTGGAGTGTTCCCAACAGCAAACCCCATGGGCTCCTCATTGGCCAGTCTCTCTCGTTTTTCCTCCCTTCTTGGTACCTTCACAGGCACATCAGAAAATAGGTTTCCACAGCTCTCTGCTGTAAGCCACCTTTTCAGAGTTATAGAAAACTCTGGACAAGGGAAAGCAAATGTACATTTTCATGTAGAAAGGTGCCATCTTCAGACATAAGTAAACAATAATAGTTGCCTTCGGGATCTTTCAGAATGGAAGCATTATTTCATTCCCACCTCCTCACAAAACCTGTTCATTTTCACTTACAAAAGACAAAAGACAAGGGGTGTGTGACATTGTCTGCACTAGAAATACAATTTCTTAGTTTTTTGTACTTTCTGGTTGGGGAAAACCCAGAAGTTTTTTTATGAATATTCTAACAAGCAAAAAAAAAAACCCCTTTTTTTTTTTAAAAAAAGGAGTAGCTATATCAAGAGTCATACCTGCAACCACCACCCCCATATTACATATTGTTTGCAGGCTAGGAACAGGATGCTGTGTAGTGAACAGAAGACTTCACGTTGAAATTTACATTTTCTCCTACCGTAGTGACCAACCCTACTGCTGAGACAAGGGCTTTTTACTTAATTATTTCACAGCCACCCTGCTAAATGCAGCCTTCTTTGTTGACTCCCACACTTAAACGTTTCACTCTCATTCACACGTATGCACACCCCTCATGAGCATGCAGTTAACTGCCCTTTGCTTATGAGACCTCAAAACTTCACTCTTTCACTGCTCTGAAAGCAGCAGGCGGTGGAGGGGAAAGAGACTTCAGACCATATTCAGCTAAAGTTTTGTGTTAGCAGAAGGCAACACAAGGATTTCCAAGAAATTCTGCGATGGGAATTTCCCCCATCTCCTACCCTGCCCCAGGTGTGCCTCACACCACCCTCAAATCTGTTCTGGATGTTTGGGGAAAACCCCAGAGCAGATTTAGGAGGTCACAGGGATAGGAAATGGGGGGAGGCTCTGTCGTGCAAGGAAAATCCTGTGCTGATGGAGCCATAGCCTTAGCACTGAGTTGAACACAACCTTTCATGTGTACAGTTCCATAACTGTGTAAATTGCTGGGTATACACAAAATTGTCAAGGGCTATAAGCTACATGGCAATCCTATGTATACCCAGCAATACATGTTGCGTATTGATTGCAGATAAAAATACATTCCATGTATGGGTTTTGCAACATATTAAGCCACACTCACACAAACCAATTCCTGCCTTTCTGTTGGGCTGCACTTCCCTGCTTGCACACTAGAGGCACTTTCCAGTGGCATCAAACAGAGGCAGCAGCTTTTATTTGAAATAATTAAAGTAGCATTTGTGCCTTTTGTTCTGACAATATTCCATATTTTTAGCCTGTCAGATGCATCCCTCCTGGTTCCCTCAGAGCTTCTCATCCTTTTACACTTTACTCCTGAGTTCTCTCCATCACCTAGTCATGATTCGGTGTAGTATAGTGGCTTGGGTATTAAACTACAGACCAGCAGGTTGTTAGTTTGAGTCTGTAAGGTATCTGGTACAGGGCAGGTCTTAAAAGAGTGCCCTTGTAAGGATTATGACAAATGTGTGGGAGATGATCTGAATGTTCTCATATGCTAAGCATAATGATGGTGATGAAAGTTTTCCCTGACCTTTTCTTCTTTGCAAAATTTGGATGAGAACACCTGTCTGTTGCACCTGCCTGCCAGAAATTGTGACTGGAGTGAGAAAAGGGAATCTATAAGACAATCACATCTCATCAAGGATCTAGGCTGACCCTTGGATTTACTGGAATATGACCCTTTTACCTTAATTTTATTTCTGCACACTAAAGATAATAATATTGCACATACTTCACAAAAGGTTGTGGGTGGCAGTGATCTGCTGAGAAGAAAATGTCAGGGTTGGTTTACCTTGAATGAATGATAACCATATGCTACTACAAGGAACCACCTTCTGGTTCCTTGGTCCCAGCACAAATGGGAAAGTAATAGGAGAGTATAGAGCACCTTCACTGTCCACCCTCCTGTGATGAATTTTGGGGTAGGCAAGAAAAGCTGGAACTCCTTGAATGTTTGACTAGGTTCCCTTCTCTGTCTGTCTCTCTCTCTCTGTTTCTGTCTCTGTCTCTCTGCACTTCTACAAATCCCAGGCCTTCTGAGATTCTGTGGTGCCTGCTCATTTCCCTGCTGCCAGATCAGTCTCTGAAATTAGCTCAGTACAATTTCCCATTTGCACTTAATGAAGCCAGTGAAATATGTTTTCCCCCTAGTAAGCCCGAGGCTCCAATAACCAGAATATTAAATAATAAATATTTGCCACTGGCCTTCCCTGAGCAGCCTTAATCTGATTTGAGAGGGCTTCTCTTTTTTTTTAAATATCCTGGAGTTAGATTAATTAGGAGGCACTAACCATGTTCCTCTTCTGGGCACTTATTAGATTGGCCATGACCCTTTTTCATTACATCAATGGCTTCACTTCTTTGCTTTAATTTAAGTCAAAGGGAACCAAAGTCATTGATTTCCTATTTACCCTCATATGCCATAATACAATTTTGATAGAATCAGAGACCTTGACTGGGATTCTCTACTGGGGCATCAGCCTCATAAGAGTGATATGGCTTTGGTATCTATTTGAAAAGCTGTCTTTCCCAATAGATAGCTTTTGCGGCATGTCCTAAGAAGCAATATGTAGCCCTATTGACATATACCTGGGTGTACGGGAAGGAATAGGAGTGTCCTTTTAGCTCCGCTCCAATGTCGGTGCTTTTTAACTACCGGTATGTGTTGCATGCAGTTTTGTGAGCAGGAAGCCAAGTTTGTGGGCTCCTGCTCACAAGGAGCGGCTCCAAGCAATTAGGACACCCAAATAATCAGTTGCCCTGATAGTGCAAAGTCCTACCCCCAAGCAGCAGCTCATGCATTCAGCTTTCTACCCACACAATGGTGCACAAAAATCACTACTATTATTGTTATTAAAGTCTCTATCCCACCTTTCCTCCTAAAGAAGACCAGGGTGGCAAATATCAAAAATGTGGTTATTAGGGTGGTGGGATGATGTGTCATTGGGGGAGGGATGAAAAGCACAGCCCTGTTCCTTGCTCTGTGCCACAGGTAGGAAATCACTTTGGTCCATCTGATCAGATCCTAAAGTGGCCACTCTTCCCCTCTGTAAGGCCACTTTTGTCTGATAGGCCAGCCCACCCAGCTCTCAGTCTCTGGATGTCATATGATAGGTGAACCCATGCCTATTGGAGAGCAGTGGAGCTTGTATATGCTGCATATATGAATAGCATGTCTTTTTGTTATAATATTCCTCGTGGCCACCTGTGATTGTGCTACCTGAATGGCTTGTGACCATTCATCTGTTCATGGCAATGATGGGTCTTCCCTGCCCCCCATCTGGAGCATTGGGATAGGTTACAGGGCTGCCTCCCAAGGGATTTTGCTGCCTGAGGTGGGAAATCCAAAGAGCCATGCCCTCCCAGTCACCAATGAATATGGAGCACAGTCCCCAAGGAGTTCTGTACAGGCTTCATGGAATGGGACCCACACAAGAGTACAGTACTTCTTATTTGTTTACAAACCTCATATCAGTGAGACTTGTGCAATAGCGCTTCCTGGTGGATCTCCATGGGTCAGATCTCTCCCTGCACCTGCCACTCTTTAGTCTCACCCAACATCTTCCTGAGAGAGCTGCCCCACCTTACCTTATAGTAGGGCCACCTCTGTGATTGTCCCCTGGTTCCACATCACATTTGTGGCAAAGCCAGGAAGTGGCAGGGAGGGGAAGACAGGAGAGCCTGCAAATCACACTGCCGAAGCTCTACACCCAAAATTCCCTTTGGGGCTTGTGCTCTCCCCAATACTCTTGTGCTCTCCCCAATACTCTCTCGATAATCAAGCTTTCCCCAGAAGTTAAAGCTCTCATTCAGTCTCCATTAGCCGCCACCCCGGAAGTCCACTAGAAGTATATCTCAGAATACTAGTTGCTAGGGAGTGACAGCAGGAGATGAGTTGTTGCCTTCAAGTCCTGATTTTTGGTTCCCAGAGACAATTGCCAGCCACTGTAGAAAGCAGGATGCTGAACTAGATGGGCCCTTAATCTAATCCTGCAGGGCTCATCTTTTATGTTCTTAACCAATCCACATGTGCATTCTTTTCAGTGATTATTAGCCTTTTGCCCTCCAGATGTTGTTGGACTATACCTCCTATCATTCTTGAATATTGGCCATGTGGGCCAGGACTGAAGGGAGTTGGAAGCCAGAAACATCTGGAGAGACACAGGTTAGCCACCCCTGTTTTGCATGTATGGACAAAGACCCCCTATTTTCATTAATGAGTAAGCCTGCCCCATTCAAGAGAACTGTGTGGCATTCTTTCCTTCATCAAGAGTATTGTACTGATTTTCTAAAAAGATTTGCACTATGGAGAACTGGGCATATAATATTCCTGAAGCTGTTTTCCTTAGAGTTGGTAGCCTTATAGAAAATCTGCACAATAACCCTGATTTTAAAAACAAAACCTTCAGCATGTATTTATAGTTAATTATCTAATGTTGGTTGCTAAATAGCTTTTTTACAGAAGCAGATTTTGTGGACCTTGAATCCAAGACTCTTGGTTCCCAAATACCTTATCACTCCAGCAGATTCAGGCAGGGCTGAAAGCAAGATAATCACTTCTTCTCCTCTTGAATTCTTTGTACCAAAAAAAGCCCCATTTCTGAGATGACCATCCTAAAATAAAGTGGTTTTCAAACTATATCATAAAAAGCCATTAGCTGCGTTATTAGGAGATCCATAGACCAGAAATGAGAAATTGAAAGACTGAATCAGCCACTGTAGCTCATCTACCTCAATCTTTTGTGACAGTCATCAACACTTAAAGAAGCTCTAAAGAAAGTGGGAGGAATATTTCATCTATGGGAAATCTCAAAATGTTATTTAAATCAGAAGAAATGAATAATATTGTACTGTTTTCAGGGCAGTTCCATTTTGTTCCCACATTCACCATGGGCTGATTTGGGGAGCTGTGTAAGGAGCACATGTCCATAATACCTTGATTTTTTGATCCCATCCCAGAGCCCCTACCATTATGCACTGCATTGGAAGCAATGTTTTAAAATCCATAGGGTTAACTAACCCTCTTGCAAAGCACATTAAGCAGAGGGGAGAGGGAAAGGTGCAGGTCATGCAAACCAGAGAGAAGCTTTAGTGTCTTCAAGGAGTATTTTCAAGGAGTTATAGAAGACTTTCAAATCTGAATTGGCTTTTTAAATGGCAGGCTATAAGCAGATGTTTGGTCTTCCCCCCCCCTTCTGTATTTTTACTGCATGTTCTGCCCGTGTTATGATTTACTATTACAAACCATGAATGAATGAGAAAATGAATAAAACTGTCTCACCTTTGTCTATTATAGTAATAGATGGTCTTGTCATTCCCCTAATTTGCAAATGCTGTCTTTAGTAGCATCAAAAGGCAGTGAGTTCCACCAGCAATGGCATATCTCAAAAAACCTTTACTTTTGCCAGGCTAGAACTGAGAGCTGTCAGCCCTATTAATCTCTTTGTTGTTGCTAAACACCAGTGTTACTGAATTTCTTTATCCACTCATCAATAAAAACTCCCTGAATGTGTTACAAACAAAACAATGCTTGAAAAATGCAATATATCATGATTATTATGAGATTGTGAGAACAATGCCTCTCTGTCTCCTGCCTCTTCTGCACCATTCATTAGTTTCTTGACTTGTATCATAGTAGCCCATCTTATTTATTTCCTCTGTAAGGGAAGCAATCTCTCTTTTTTTCAGCTCCTCTTTATATAAGACTTTCTCTAGGCCCTTAATCATTTTCATCACTTTGCTCTGAGACCCCTCCAGTTTTTCAATATCCGTTTTGAGGTAGCTTACACTGAAAGATATATATGTCCATCATCACTTACAGTGATGTTCTGATGCACTTGCCTGGTTAAATTTGTGGTTCTTGCACACACAAATAATACACCCCACCTCAGGGGCCCCTGCAGTGCAATTTCATTCCAGTAGAGGGGAGGGGGGACTGTTGTTAATCCATCTCACTACTGTTCTTTCAAAGTAGTTTAACCAAGTATATCTCTCCTTTTCTGCTATCTGTAAATTTCTTCTACTATGTACTTTAACTACAGATGCACTTCAACCAGCAAACAGATTGTTCCACTTCTCCTTGTAAGGTTTGTAAATGCTGCAAGACAGCATTTTTAGGGAAGGGGAGGGAGGTGGTGGTGGTGGTGGTGTGTGTGTGTGTGTGTGTGTGTGTGTGTGTGTGTGTGTTCAGGTACTGCATGGATTATTTATACTGTATAAGAAGAGGTTTTTCATAAAGGCTGAGGTTTTTTTTTTACTTTTGAAAACACCAATCACTTATTCAGCACCCTGGACAGCACCAGACAGCATTCTCATTGACTTGTAGCTTCTCTCTCTCTCTCTAAACTGAAAGTCAGCAGATCTGATGTGGTGATAACTTTGATTGAACCATAGGACAGATGTGGGGAAAGTGGAGGGAAGAGATTTATCTTTCCCTTGCCTCCTGGTTGCCATTCCATTTTCTTACGGACTGTAAAGCAATTGCATCTAACTGCAGGGACCTGCCTGAGCCTGATGAACAATTCAGAAATGTTCTCTCTTTCAAGGTAGCAGTTTGCATTGATTATATATATATATATATATATATATATATATATATATATATATGGCATCCTTTTTAAATAGCTGCCTAACAGCTGCAGACATGTTTGTGATCCAAGTTGTGATCAGTTGCCATAAACTTGTTGAGGGAGTGTGGCTGTTAATCTTCATGCAGATTGCACCGTTCCAATGCTTGTTGTGCTCAGAACCCCAAATAAAGCAGGTGCATTCCAAGGCAAGGCACAATGTGCATTCCAGCAGCATCACACAGACACACAGCAAAGACCTGTAAGTGGTTTTTGTAATGCCCATTTATCCAAGGGCAGTTTTTTCTTGTTTTTCTAAGAGCTACTACATGGAGGAGGTGAGGTTTGCCTTTGATTCTCTTAGGATTGCTCCCAAGCCCTCCATGAATTGCTTTTTAATATTGCCTATTCTGCACTCCTCACTTTGTCAGAACCATCTAAGTCTATCAAACAGAGAAGGTTGGGAGCCAATTCTTGGAACTAGCAATCTGAAAAACAAATCAGCTTCCAAGGGAGTCTGCCAAGGACAACTCTAGCCTGCAACGGCCCAGCTGGGCTCCGGAGTTGCTAGAATTCTGCTATATGAAGAAATCTCCTTGATGCCTTGCTAAGAAAATTGCTAGAGTGTAGCCCTTTGTTTACAGATTGACTGGTATCCCTTACCCTGAGTCAGACCAATACTCTGTCCAGGCCAGTGACCATGACTGGCAGCAGCTTGCTGGAACTCCAATTAATGCCAGATTCTAAAGGTTGAACTTGTATTCTTATAAATACTACTGCCAAGCATATGCACTACCAGTGAGTTACAGCTCACCCAACCCTCCTTACTTTCTTCTTTATACAAGGGCCCTTATTCCTTCTCAGGCTTACTTTGTATTAGACCTGTCAAACTCTTACACTGTCAAACTATCCAGAAGTTGATGAAGTGTCAAACATTTTAAATAACCCAAAAGCAATCTCAGAAATACCTTGCAAGCTGGCATTAGCAGATCACTCTGGGATTTTGGGCTACAGCTGTTAATATCTAGAAAAGGTTCTCTCAGCCTTAAATAATGGTTGTGTGTTTCCTCTACCTTTTTTTTTCATCTTAAATTGGTCAGTGATCCAAAGTCAAAAATTCCTCTCACAGATATGCACAAGAATCTCTTCAAGTTTCTTCCATCGGCCACCAGCATAGTTGGGATCTATGTGCAACAAGCAGAACATCAGAACAGCCTGCTGGATCAGGCCAATGCCCCATCTAGCCCAGCATCCTGTGGACTCAAGCAACTGGTATTAGGAACACTGCAGCCTCTGGCTGTGGATGCAGAGCATAGCTAGCACAGTTAGTATCCTTTTTTGAGGTGAGGTGACCAGAACTGCACACAGGAGGCACCTACTTCTGAAGAAGGACCAGTAGGTGATACACACACCCCTCCATGCTTCCCATGCTGCTATGAACCCCTTAAGAACTCCTTTTGAGACTGATCTGGGTGTAGTTCTTCACAAACAATGGACCTTGCTGCTACAGTCTATGAACAAGCATTATGGTGTGACCAGATTAAAAACTGTCATAAAGGAATTGCTAGGAAATATTTATAGAGAGGTAGACTGCTGAATTTAGCAGTGTGCCTGCTGCAGCTAAGGTGGTCTGGCGCTGTAAACTACCTGCATAGGAATCTTGCCTGTTATCCCAATGTCAATCCCTCTGAGACCATTGCCAAATATTACATGTATAAATTAGCCTTTCAGCCTTTTGATCTGACAGTATGATGGGGCTGACTACTGAGGTTAACTCTTGCATTGAATTTCATCCCCTCTCTCCTTGTCTATTAGTACAAACACAGCACCATTTCCCTCTATGCTGAGTACTAAAAACTTGGACCAAGAGTTTTCAAGAAATAGTGCTCTATCAACCAGCCACCTCCTTTCAGCTCAGCAGTGTAGTTTGTTCTGCACTATTAACATTTCCTCTCCCACTCACTCCAAGCCTCTTGAGCTGCCTAAGGATGAGACAGTTCCACAGTGAAGTCCAACAGAATCTTAATTGTGTATGTTGTTGTTGTTGCTGCTGCTGCTGTTGTTTATAAAATATACTAAAAGCAATCCTTTTAATACCAAAGTTTCCTAAGTCTATTAGAAACTTTAGAATGCTCCAGCAGGCTTAAATATGAACAGGTAGAAGCCCCCGAGGGCTCCTTAAGAACTCAGAGCTTAATTTGAAGCCAACAGGCTGTTTGCATTGTGTGGTTGATCCTTCCTGCATCCCTGTAATCTCCTGTGTGACAAGTGCAAATATTTGCCACAGAGAGGTCACAAGCACTTGTGCTGAGTTCAGTGTGAGGTTATCCATCCCAAACATTACAAGCCTGATTACATTTCCAAGAGCTATTTGCCAGCGCTCAACAACAAAAAAATACCTTGGTCTAGCAAAAAGAGTCTAAGAGGGGCTGTGAAAAAGGCATGAGTAGGGGGAGAAGAGAAATTTTGGTTGAAGATGGTTGTAGAAGGAGTACAAAAAAAATGGTTGAAGATTAGAACCAACTTTCCCTGTACGTTTTCCTTTGGTTTGGTTTGGTTTGGGGGACACCTTGCTCATCGGTAGCACGTGTGAAAAGGATCTAGGGGTCTTAGTAGACCTCAAGCTTAACTGAGTCAACAGTGTGATGCAGCAGCAAAAAAGGCTAATGCTATTCTAGGCTGCATCAACAGAAGTATATTGTCCAGATCAAGGGAAGTAATAGTTCTGCTCTATTATGCCTTGGTCAGACCACACCTGGAATACTGTGTCCAGTTCTGGGCACCGCAATTTAAGAAGGATATTGATAAGCTGTAACATGTGCAGAGGAGGGCAACCAAGATTGTCAAGGGTCTGGAAACTAAGCCTTATGAGAAATTGTTGAGGGAATAGGGTATGTTTAGTATTTATAAATTGAGTACAGGTATTTATAAATGCATTTGTCCACCAGTCATTTTACTGGAGTGCAAAAAAAAGGTGTCAACTTATTTTCAGTAGCAGCTTAGAGACCAACTAAGTTTGTTCTTGGTATAAGCTTTTGTGTGCATGCACATATCTGAAGAAGTGTGCATCTTAAGTGTATCTGAAGAAGTGTGCATGCACACGAAAGCTTATACCAAGAACAAACTTAGTTGGTCTCTAAGGTGCTACTGGACAATTTTTTTATATATTTTGACTGTGTCAGACCAACACGGCTACCTACCTGAATCTAGAGCTTATTTTCAGTGGGTTTCAGAAGTAGCTGGGCCTATGCAATATCAGGGAAAGGAACTGGTTCCACTATCTACCAGTGTCTGTTGGTGTGATAAGAGAAAATGAGCATATTCAGCAAGACTTGATCCAGCTTTTTTTAAAAAAAAACAACAACAACCTCTGATACTGGATAATCAGTGAAATGAAAGGAGCACTGTAAAGATATTAACCCACCCAGACGTATAGGGCATCATGTAAAGATTAGTACCTGTTTAATAAAGATTAACTTTCATGCTGAAGAGTCTGAATGGGCAATTAAAAAAAACAACAGCAAATTACACCATAGCCCTGAAGTTTATAATCTCTCTCTAGGAGAATCATGGAAATGAGGAGTCACTTGCTTTATTGTTTTGTTCTGGTACCTCAGTTATCCAGGAGTAATAAAAGTAATGATGTTATTATTTATATGCTGCCCATCTGACTGGGTTGCCCCAGACCTATTCTTTCTTTCTGAAATGTTTCCCCTTTCCTATGGACCATCAAAAGCTAGGGATGCTGTATGGTTTTGACCTTGTACCAAAATCACTTTGAAGTTTTTTCTACAATCAAGCGTTATATAAATATTATGTAATAAATAAAATTGTCCCTTGAACAGGATTGATGGAAGTTGATTGCCCTTTTTAAAACTGGCTAGCGACCCTGGAGATTTTCAGTAAGGAGGAAATTATTTGTGTCTTTGGTTGTGGGGGGGGGGTTGCCTTCCCTCAAATGTTGGTCTCATTTCTCAATTCTTCTAGAGCTGTGTGTTTTGCAGGTGCCTTTCAAGTGATTCATGTTGTTCACAATGCGTAATGTTGGTAGAGTAGTTGATCTGTGGAGTGTCCTGCATTAGAGCACAAGGTGTAGCTCTCTTCCAGTCCTGCTGCTCTGATTGAAGACCCTGCATGAAGAATTGTCAATAGCCACTTCCAGCTAGTCGTATTACATGTGAGGGCCTTACCAGGTGGAGTGCCCCCACACTAGTATCAGCAAGCACCAGGAACATGCAACACTGCTTTGGAGACTACAAGCTTTGCCCCAGAGAAGCAAGCCTTGGTGACCTTCACATAGAGGCCATAATCTTTGAATCATCCATAAGTAACTTCATGATGCAACTTAAAAGAGGCAAAATTATTTCTATTCTTGCATTTTTGCATGAAATAAGCTTTGCCATTTTATATTATGCATGGGTATCTGTGTGTCAGGATCCTGCCCAACTAAGACACCAGGGAGACCTCCTCTGAGGAAGAGATGTAGAAGAGTACCCCAGGAGAAGTGGGGAGCTGGAAAAGTCCATTGTAATCTTAAGGCAGTTCAAAGTACCTAGCCTCTTGTCTTACCTGGGCCTCTTGATGCAGTCCTTTGTAGGAATATTCATTTAGCTGCCAGAAGACTTTATTAGCAGGGGTGTTCAGAGGCATACCTAGGCTCCCTTGTGCCCTTGACAAGGAGCAGCAACACACACACACACACACCAATCTCCAGAAAGAAACCTAACAGGCATGGTGGGAGATCCCACAACTATGATTGAGAATGGAGCATGAGAAGCGGAGGGGTGCTGAATTTTGCCATTGCATCAGGCATCGCTGAAATTTGAGACCCCAAGATCCATCACCGAAATGACTAGTAAAGGAAGCATCTGGCATTGAGGATATAAGTCTCCCAGTCTCTTCCAGGTCTTCACTAGGATAACAATTCCCTATTTGTTCAGCCTTGTTCAGAGTCCCCCTAGAACTTGCTTGTTCAATGCCTCATCTGTTGTGGGTGCTGGCCATGCACACTTTGTCTTTCTGGAACAATTTTGGCTTAATCAGACTGAATTGTTTCCAGTTTGATTTAAGGGATTTTTTGTTGTTGTTATAATCAGAGTGAGTTGTCTGTGAATTGGTTTTTCAAAATTGTTCATGCCCATGACGTGAGCCCAGTAGGCTTAGAATCTAACACCACTCAACTTTCCCTCCACGTTATGTAATGCAAGGGAGAACAAACTTCAGGCTTGCAGGATCTCTTTTGTTTTTTATTTAGAATCCTGAGGTCTACCAACTGGAGCCAGGTGCAAAACAGTGTTTCATGGTGTAGGCATAAACTTATACACCTAGAACTGAAGAGCAGGGTGCCTCTGTACTACAAACCAGGAGTTCATTTCCAGTGCCAGGACTGAACTTGCATAAGGAGCTCCACTTCTGCTCTTCCTCCAAACCGTTCTTCATTTAAGCAGCCTGAGAGAGAGAAGCCTTTAGTTGTTGCTGTTGTTAAACAACTTGCTGATCACCAAAAGATCCCATCACCAGTAGATCCAGTCTACCTTCCGCTCAGCCCCACTACGGTATGTCGGTTTTGGAGTCCAGCCTTCTCAGAACAAGAGCAGTGGCTGTTCTCCATCCGTGTATTCCAGTGCTGCATTTAAATTTGGGCAGTAGGTAGCTGCTGTATATTTTGAACAACTAAGCACATGCTTGTTGAACGTGGACTTTCTATGATACTGTTCAGACTGATGAGAGGAATAAGCCTGATAAGAGCTAGGTATTGTTAACCTACAAAGGATATCTGGTGTTAAGACCGTAAAGTGATTTCCATACTTCACCTCCAACAGCAAAGCTTATTCACATTTGACAATGCAGTGTTTTCAGGTCTGTAGGAGAGAGAATCAGTTTCCACAAACAAGAATGTTGTTTACATAGAACTACTTTGGTATGCTAGGATGCTGATACAAGGAAGACCCAGACTGAGCTTGGATGGTCAAGAATTTCAGATAGGTAAATGTAGTTAACTGGATTTCTATGGTAGCCATATCTAGGGCTAGTCTTTGAAGTTGGCCAGTCAAGACCAATAAGCATGATAAGCATGATAAAGAGCCTTTTGTTCTGCTCAATAAATGTTTTTGATCTATAGTTAAATAGGTCTAATGCAGAATTAGCAGGCAGAGTTGAATAGCCAGCCACCATCAGAGGGGCTTTGATTCTAGGGACAGCCCAGTTCCATAGGGAATAGCACTGGAGCATTGATCTTCTGTCCCTGAACTCTGTTAATTAATTGGCAGACCCGGGTATAAGTATTGTACTCTCATTAAAACTGATGAAGTACCAGTAGTTCCTTTTTGGCGTCCATTGAAGAGAGAATGGAGAGCCTCATGTTCTAAGCAAGAGACAAGGTGGGATCAAAAGCAAGAGACCCCTCCCTGTTCCTTCACACTTGTTTTGAACTGACACATTTTATTCCTTTGATCAATTAGGTTTTAATACCCACTAACCAACTTTGACGAAAGCACAAGCCTTGGCTTCCATCTGCAATGGGAATGTAACTCTGAACTTTTGCCAGCCTGTGTCTTACCCTAAGGCTACCTTAATGAGGAACAGACAGCCCCTACTTTTGGGTTATTCATTGGGGCTTTCATTCTTTTCTCTTGATCTAATGCCAGAAAAGCAAATGAGGCTTATGTCCCAGATTGGTGGATGCTGGATCAGACTAGGGAAGCTTTCCATTCTCACTTGCTGTCACAGCAGATCTGCCTCTCTCAGCTAACAGGGAAACTTGGCACTTAGCCTGCCTCCACCTGCAAGTGTCGTTGGATAAGTTTTGCTTTGTTTCACTCTCTGGGGGACAGATTTCAAGCCAAGTTTCTGACTGCAGACCAAATACATTCCACCCCTGTTAATCTAAATTCTCCTCCTTTGCATCATGCTGGAGCTAGGGACAAAAGTGGTCAGACTCTCTGGACCATAGAATAAAATTTGTGCTCTGTTTGCATCGATGGTGCAGATACCTGGGGAGAAATGGAAAATTACTTAGTGAATTCCCAACCTCCATCTGAGCAGTCTGGGTTGTGGTCATGGAGATGGATGTTAATTTAATGTTTCCTGCATGGCAGGAATCCTTGGGATCCCTTCCAATGCTGTAATTCTGTGATACTTTCCTACTCAGGAGGGCTTCCGGGCTTTTGGAGACATGACATTGGTTTGTGTACATCACAACTTGCTCCAAATCTCTAAACTTAAGCCCTATTTAAGGGTTAAAAATAAGCTGCAATAATTATGTGAGGAAAGTGAGTGAAACCACATTTCCATCCTCACCACTGCAAACTCCTCCAGCTCCTCCCCAGTGCTGTTGTGGTCATTCTGCAGTACTGTAGGGCAGGCTACTGAATGCTCAGGATTCAAGCTCACAGCCTATGTATGTTCAGCCGGCTGCCCTGCTCAGCCCATGGGCAGTATTGAGGAGGGGCAGTGCAGGGTGGAATGGTGGAAGGAGCAGGGCCCCACTCTTCTCCCTCGTGCAATTATTGCTGCATGTTTTTGAGTGCCCAAATATAGAGCTAAGCTACTTTACACATAACTTCTTTTTTAAAAAAAACAGATGCACTGAAAATATCCTGCATCTCTACTTTGCATTATGAAGCACTCGTGCCAGTGTTGGCCAACATGGTGTTACCCTCCAGATGCAGAGAGCTACAAGTCCCATCGATCCCAGCCAACATGGTCAGCAATCAAGGATCGTTGGGAGCTGTAGTCCACAACATGCAATGAGGGAGAAACATAGGCACAAGCACACTAGCTTCACACACACCCATCACCATCACAAATTGGAGGGATAACTTTTTACCCTGATATTCCAACTGTTCTACTGTAAATCATGCAGGGGGGCTACACAAGCACAACAGGCTCCCCACTTGTTTTATTAAAAATATTTCTATACCACTAATTCATAAGGAAAATATCAAAGTGGTTAACAACAACTGTACACAAAACCATGCAATAGAAACCATATACAGAAGTTAAAATTGGAAATCAGATTGAGGGAAGATTTGTTCTTAATTACCTGCACAAGCCTGGTGGAATAGAAAAGCTTTCAGCAGGCATTTAAAAGTCAAAAGAGAAGAAGCCTGCTGAACTTCTCTTGGCAAAGTGTTCCACAGGGCTGGGCCAATGATACTAAAAGGCTCAGTTTCTTCGGACGTTATGCCCCCAACTCATGGAAGATGTGGTTGTCTCCACTCTCTTGTATTATGAGAGGGGCTTAGAATGCTAGAATAAGGCTAAAAACTACCAGTAGAGGCTGTAAAACATGGAAATAGCAGTACCTGTGTTACAGGCTACTTGTGTACAAGGTCACATGCCAGGGATTGTTTGCTGCTTCCTGTCATCTGTGCATGTCACAGCAATCAAGCACTTGTCACTGCATAGTATGGAAAAAGTCAGCTGAGGAGAAAACAAGCTTTTCACACGCTTTGGCACTTTTGCTGGAAAAGCTGTTGACAGCTTGAAACTATGTGGAGCACAGTTCCCGCACTAAGATACCAGTGCTGGTGTGGAATCACAACTAATGCTCTTGGGTCAGCAGTGAGACCTGACTCCAGTCCCATTGGTGGCTCTTATTAGCTCTCTGATCTTGGCATCTGCCCATACATTTGTCATGGTGCTGCTGTCAGTGCATTTGAATGGTGATCTGGCCAAACCTTTGTCATCTTGGTGCCCTCTGGATATTTTGGACTTCAACTCCCATCAGCCAGTGCCAAAACATCCAGAGGACACCAAGATCACAAAGGCTTCTCAGAGCACAGAGTGATGTTGTTTACTCCAACTGGAGCAGTAACACTAACCATTTGTGCCACAATGTTGTGCAGTATTAAAAAGCCCCTATGAGCCTTTCTTTAAAAATATATAAATCTGTATTATTTAACAGGAGCCAACATGCACTTGGTTGCTTGAATCTTTGCCTTCGTGGCACAACAGTCAGGGTTGAGTTCTTTTCCCTGTGCATCATTCAGATCAGTTTTTAGCCTCTGGGCACGGCGAAGCACTGAAAACACAGCCCTTCATCAAATAGCAGTCATTAGCGCTGGGGCACAGAGACTATTTATCAGGCCTTTTAATAATTCCTGGAGCGACCCACCATCTCTCCCCCCATTAATCACCATTAGGTTTCTTATAGCCGAGCACAGATTATTGAGAGGTACCAAAGGGCTGGCTGAGCAGTTGGAGGCTAATGGGCTCTAATAATTTGAAGCATTCCTCCTAGTCCCAGCTGCTGGGACAGACCCCGTGCCTTTGGAGATCTACCGGTATAATATCTGCACGGTCCTCCACTTTTACTCCCCTGCCTCCTTTCACACTGTGTCCCTTTGCCCTTGTTTTTTTAGCTCCTCTTTTTTAAAAGCAACAGCACCATAACCAGAAGAGAAGTCATATTTCACCAACCTCAGGAACAGGACTGTTTAATTCAGACATATTTCCCTGGGAAGCAGCTTCCTTTGCAGAGGAAGTGAGCTGCAGGTTCCCATACCAGTGGCATTATTCATGAACAAAAAGCAAAGGACCATGTTCCCCTTCTGTTGGGAATGACACCTCCTTTATGTTTGTAGAGAGGTGGTTAGAAGCTAGGGATAGAAGCCAGTTTGCCAAGGTCTCATGCCCACCTGCAACTAGTGTAAACAAAGCTGGTTCCACCAAGCAATGCTCACACCACTTCTCAAGCCCGTCTTTGTTCCTACAAACTTGATTCCAGGGAAGTGAAACATCAGCATGCTCAGGGCACCTGAATTTCACACCCAGTACCACATTTTACCTGCAGTTGCACAGAATTATAAATTACATAGAACCCTGACTATATAAAATAAGGGCACCAAAACTGCCTGCAGAATGGTTTGGTCAAAAGAATCCAAAAAGTTGTATTTTGAGAAAACCAGGAATGAACTCTGGGACATGGAAGGATAGGAGATTCTAAATCTCCTTCATTCCCACACAAAACGCCTACTTGTCACCACCTAAAGGTGAATGTGCCTTTATGTCCTGCCTGTCTTCTTAGGCTCAAATTAGATGGGATGGTGGCAGACATGGATCTGTTTCTTATCCTCCTGTTCACATATCAAGTTTCTTTTTCAGGGAGCACATGAGAGAAAAGTGCTGAAGCTTCCCTCCTCTTACCTCCTTACCTCCCCTCAAATCATCATTGCTCAAGGCACCAGATTATGTCTAAAAGGCCAGGAAGTGAGAAAAGTGCTTTGAGTAAGAGACCACAGAGGAAGTAAAGCATAAGAGGGAGGAGGAGTCCATCTCTCTCCCCTATGCTCCTTTTCTTTTTGAAATGAGCCATTAGGTCCCCCAACCACTGACGATATGTGAATGTGTGAATGACAACCCCCCCCCCCAATTGCATTTAGTTTTCCTGTTAGGTTGCAAATCATAACACACTTACTAGGAAGATAAGCAGTGGTGGTGAACCTGTGCTTCTTCAGACATTGCTGGACTACAAATCCCATCATCCCTTACCATTGGCCAATGCAGTCTAGGGCTGATGGGAGATGCAGTCCAACGACATCTGGAAGGCCACAGTTTCCCCATCCCTGGAGTAATGTTTTCAAATGGAGAGCCCCCTAACTCAGGCCCAGCTGACCTGAACTGCAGCTTTGAATTTCTTGAAGTTGTTATGGCTTTCCTCCCTCCACTGTCCCTGCTCAGTAGCACAAGAAATAGGCCCTCTGGGTTCTGAGATCTCCATGGTGTTTTTATATCAGAGGCAGTGTGTGAAGTCCTACAGGCCCTAGTTGTGAGTTTTTCAGTGTGGTGGCTTTCTCATGTCAACATGGCTCAGAAGCCTGCCCCAAGTAGAGTATCAGCATCAGAAGATGCAGTGCCTCTGTTGGCTGTTCTCGGGGTAATGGAAGGCAATAATCCCCCCCCCAAAAAAACCACGTTGATCAGGCTATTAGAGAGATCCCTCTGTGGCTGTGTACATACCAGACCTTCAAAGAATATTGAGAACACATCCCTCCCCCGCAAAAAAACCCACATTTTTTACCCATCACAGACCTACTATTCCAAGTACTGTTTAAAAAATTCTGTCCCTGAGATGTTTTTTGGTGGTGGGAGGAATCTGCTTTGAATGTGCTTTAAAGGTCTCTTGTGGATACAGCCACATGTGCCTCTTGGAAAGAATTGAGATGTTTTATTTCCAGAGGGTCTTGCATTTAGCAGTTGCTCTGTGGGGAGCTAAATAAGTGAAAGAGAAGGTGGCCTTGGCGGGCAGCTGCACCCAGGCTGCCAGGATGGGCTGGCACGCAATTGCCTCATTTCAGCTGCTAATTGTCATCAAGGTGAATCATTAACAGTGCAGAAGAGGACGGACACATCAACCCCATAGGGCTTAGAAGCAGGGAGGAAAGGGGGAAATGGGGAAGTCAGGCAGTTCAGGTGGGGATAATTCAAGTCTGTTGCCTGGATGTAGCAGATGGAGGTGCCTCGCAGTTCGGCAAGGTGTTTAATGGGCACATTGTGGGCCTAATGAAGCTAGAAGAGAGAGCTAGAAAATATCCATAAAATGTGTTGCTCTCATTCCCAGTAGAGCTGAGATAGAGAACCTGCAGCCCTCCACATATTGCCAGACTCCAACTCCCACCATCCCTGAGCATTGGCTGTGCTGGCTGAAACTGATGGGAGTTGGAGTCTGACAACATCTGGAGAGCCATAGGCTCCTCTTTGCTGCAATACAGTGTACCAGTCTCTCTCTCGTTCTTCTCCAATTTCCTCCTTTGCAATAAGATTCCCTGGCAACTCAGTTTACCCATGCCCGTCCTTCAGTTCCACAACCTTCCTCAATTTCTCATCATTTTAGAACGTGCATATTCCAAATACACAGCTTCTCCTCCCAATCTTGTGTGCTGTTTATCTCCTGCCTTACTGGCTAAATGCACACATTCGCTCACAACATGCACACATGACACACACGCACACACATACACAGATGGAGACGCGCTGGGAGAAATACAAAGCCCCAGCCTCACAAAGAAGCACAAAGACAGCCTAGCGTACACCTGTAATCCCGCCAAGGCAGGTGGCCTCGAGGAACAAACCAATCGCACAGCCCAGGCCCTTCTCCAACTGGCTAGCGCTCCCCTCCTTGGTGCAAATCCAATGGTTCCGGCTTTCTCATCTGTTTTGCCTGCTGATTCAAATGAAAACCAGGGATGGAGCATGCCCAGCAGCAACAGGAGGGAGGGGGAATAGAAATAGACTGTTGTTGCAAATGGCAGCTGTGGTGTAGGAAAGATTGCACAGCTGCAGGCCCTAGCTGATTCAGAGTTACTGTTGGGGTATTGTACAGGATACAGTGATGTGAAGGGCAAGGGTGTACCTATCTATCCCAGTTAAAACATTTGGATTGGAATGAAGGTACAGGTGCAAGTTATGAGAGTTCTTTTTCCCACTACCAGCTGAACATCCACCATGAAGTCCTGGGACCCCAGTTTTATAAAGAGGCAAATGTTTTCCTGCTTACTTATACTGTCATATAACCCAAACACATTTATTCAAGTGCAAAGAAAGGAAAACTGGCTGTTTTGTCCTTAAAAGGGTCCAAAGTTCCCAGGAAACATTATTTTTTCATTTATGGTGGATCTTCCCTGTCATGCTGTCTACATTCACATGTAAAATAAAAAAATTCCTTCAGTAGCACCTTAAAGACCAACTAAGGTTTTTTTTTTGGTATGAGCTTTCGTGTGCATGCACACTCCTTCAGATACACTGGAAACAGAAGTGTCAGACCCTTATATATATACAGAGGGTGGTGGGGGTGGGTGGGAATGGGTGATGGGCTGATGGGAGTGGTAAACCTGCGGATGGCTGTTAATGGCTGCTGATGACTGCAATTAGTCCTGGGGGGGGGAAGCAAGGGCTGAGGCGCTAAAGAAAGCTTGATCATGCATAATGAGATAAGAATCCGATGTCTCTATTCATCCCAGGTGGCTCCATGGTTTTAAGCTTGGTAATGAGTTCCAATTCAGCAACTTCTCTTTCCAGTCTGTTCCTGAAATTTCTCTGTAATAAAACAGCTGCTTTGAGATCTTGTATAGAATGTCCTGGGAGATTGAAGTGTTCTCCTACTGGTTTCTCTGTCTTATGGTTCCTGATGTCAGATTAATGCCCATTTATCCTTTGGCGTAGGGTTTGGCCTGTTTGTCCAATATAGAGAGCTGAAGGGCACCGTTGGCATTTGATGGCATACACAATGTTAGAAGATGAGCAATTAAATAGTCCTGAGATGGTATGTTGGATGTTGTTGGGGCCAGTAATGATGTTGTCCGGGTGTATGTGGAAGCAAAGTTGGCATCTGGGTTTATTGCAGGCTCTGGTACCAGTGTCCATGTTAAGTCTGGTGGTTGTATTATTGTGGGTGAGGAGTTGTTTAAGATTGGGTGGCTGTCTGTAGGCAATGAAAGGTCTTCCTCCCAGAGGAAGCTCCCTTTCTCAAGCTCTGGGAGGAAGACCTTTCATTGGGTCTGACACTTCTGTTTCCAGTGTATCTGAAGAAGTGTGCATGCACACGAAAGCTCATACCAAAATAAAAACTTAGTTGGTCTTTAAGGTGCTACTGAAGGAATTTTTTTATTTTGCTTCGACTCAGACCAACACGGCTACCTACCTGTAACTACATTCACATGTGTGTATCTTGAAATCTGAAACAAATTCAGCTTTGATTTTGCATCACTTGCAACTTAGGTGCCCTGAACTAATCCATGCAACATAAATTGTGCCACAAATCTGTTGTGTTTTGGAAGTGCATTGACATAGAATAAGGAAGCTTCACCATCTGCCCCAAAGATGGGGCTTGGCACCTGAAAAGTTTCAGTGGCAATACTGAAACTGACTTGTCCACTGCACCAAACCTGATTTAAGCAGTACAGTATGTACCTCATCCTTCAGTGAAGATATAGATTCTACCCATCAAATCACGTCCTATTATATCATAAGATGTTGCATTGTATAATAGCATTTCAAATGATAAAGATATGTAAAATATAGGTACGTATAATTCCATCTAAACATTTGTTGAATACATATAATAATCAAACCCTATGAAACAAGCAACATCTTACTCATATGTATCTCAATCGCTTTACTAAATAATAAAAACTCCAGAGAAATAAGACAATAGGTTGATAGTGTTTTTGTAGTGTTCAGTCACCTGAGTTCAATAGGCCGCAAGAGTCTCTAAAGCTTTGTTTTGTAAAGCAGTCCTCAGGGAGTGCTGAAAAAGAGCCTCTTCCATTCTTGGGCTTCCTGAGGCTGCCCAGTAACAGCCTTCACCTGTCCAGCCTTGCTTCTTAGTCCCTGAACCTTTGGCAAGGAGAGCAGAGGGGATTAGATTATCAATGAGCCTTGGACAATAGTGTGAAGGGGAAGGAAGCAATTAGCATGAGAGCAGGAGGGAAATATTTGCTACACAAGAGAATAAAAAGGCCTGTAATTTCCCACCCAACATGCAGCAGAAGAGAAAGAACAACAATAATTATCATAAAAAAGCACCCGCCTGGCAGCATTTGCACGACAAAAGGAGCTCATGCTGGGCAGATATCTCCCCCCTCCCCCACTGAGCACTGGGATGGGATAGAGGAGGAGAGCGTTGTCAAAGATGGTGCTGAAATTTCTCCTTGGCTTCATTCATTTGGCGCCATTATTCTGGTTTGAGAGTGGTGGTGCCCCTAGGGCGTTGCTTGCTAGATGGAGGTGCAGGGAGGCAGAGGGGTAAAGTCTCAAAAGGAAAGGGAAGCAGGATGAAGATATGAAAGAGCATGTTGGTAAATTACCTGGTGTTAGGGGTGAGCAGTGAGGCAGCCATGTTGGCTGATGAAACCAAATTGTTCAGGTTGGTAAGAACAAAAAGCAATTGCGAGGAGTTCAAAACAAGATCTTCCGAAACTGGGTAACTGGGTAAAAGGTAAAGGGACCCCTGACCATTAGGTCCAGTCATGACCGACTCTGGGGTTGCAGCGCTCATCTCACATTATTGGCTGAGGGAGCCGGTGTACAGCTTCCAGGTCATGTGGCCAGCATGACAAAGCCGCTTCTGGCGAACCAGAGCAGCACACAGAAATGCTGTAGCGGTACCTATTTCTCTACTTGCATTTTGACGTGCTTTTGAACTGCTAGGTTGGCAGGAGCTGGGACCGAGCAACGGGAGCTCACCCCGTCGCAGGGATTCGAACCGCCGACCTTCTGATCGGCAAGCTCTAGGCTCTGTGGTTTAACCCACAGCGCCACCTGCGTCCCAGGTAACTGGGTAAATGGGCATTAAAAGCCAAATGCCATTCAGTGTAAGGAAGTTGTTGCACATTAATGCAGAATATCACAGCTTCACACATACATGCTCATGGGATCTGAACTGGAGGTGAAGATAGACCTTGGGGTCATAGTGACTAGCTCAATGAAGACATTCAGCCAATGAACGGCATCTGTAAAAAAGGCAAAGTCTATGTTAGGGATCGTTAGGGGGGAAAACTCTCTTAGTACCATAATGCCATTATACAAACCTATGGTAAGACCACACTTGGAATACTTAGTTCAGTATTCACTTGGAATACTTAGTTCAGTATTCACTTGGAATACTTAGTTCAGTTTTGGTTGCTGTACCTCAGAAAGGTGATAGTAGAGCTATAAAAGGTTCAGAAAAGGGCAAGCAAAATGATTAGGGGGATGGAGCCTATCCCCTATGAGGAAAGATTACATTTGAATATTTTTATATTTTAAAGAAAGGGCAAGTAAGGAGGTGGGCATGATAGTGGTGTATAATAAAAATATGCAGGATGTGAAGTACGGTACGTTTTTCTCCCTGTTTCATGCTATTGGTAGAAACCAGATTCATCCAATGAGCGCACACACAACACAAAAATACATACCAACCACAGACACACCTACATCTTCCTTATAGAAACACCCATCATGCACACATCTGTCTCACACATACATACCGTGTTTCTCACATTTTAAGACATGTCTTATATTTATTTTTTTCTCCAAAAAAACACCCCGAGGCTTATTTTCAGGGGATGTCTTATTTTTTTGTTAAGCTTTTTTACTGGGTCGGGCTCGGTGCGGCGCGCGCTGCTGCCCTTGTCGGCTCCCGCTGGGTCGGGACTCGGCGCTGTGACATCAGCAAGGCCGCGAGGGCGGTACTGTCACCTGGGCAGCCCGGGATCTCCATACACGTGGCCCACTCAAGACATTAAAAACAGCAGCAGCTGGAGGGGCTTTGCCCAGCCACTACTTTTAAAACTCACAGGGCAGCGCTAAACCAGAACGGGGTGCCTATTTCGGGGTGGCTTTCTCCCCCTCCCAGGCTCCCACCTTCGCATCTCCTTTGGCGCTGTTGCTTTTTGCACGCAAACCAAGCTCCGCAGTGCTGGGTGGGGGGCGGACTCAAAAGCAGAGCCAACAAACCAGCACCAGAGCTTCAAGCCGGCGCTCTCTCTATGGCTCAAGCATAGAGGCTGCTGCCCCATCGGAGCCTAGAGCGGATTGGTCAAACTCCGCTTCCGGGTTGCGTTTCCTTAGAAACCCGAGGCGCGGCGACCCGGAAGCGCTTGCGGGACCAGTTCCGGGTCGCCGCGCATGGCTGCGCTGGGAGCGTCGGGGTGCCTGCAGGGCGGGAGGTCGCTGTGGCTTCACTGCTCCTGAGGCAGCACCCGCAGGGACGCTGTGCCGCGTGGGGATGGCGGGGCCTCCCGCTGGACCCGGCAAAGACAGCAGCGCGCGCTGCGCCGAGCCCCGACTCAGCGGGAGCCGGCAAAGACAGCAGCGTGCACTGCGCGGAGTCCCGACTGAGCGGGACCCGGGAGAGACAGCAGCGCTTGGCGAGGTGCGCGCTGCAGAAGCACCATGCAGGCCTGCTCCCACCACTAACACTATGGTACCCCAGCATGTCTTATTTTGGGGGGATGCCTTATATTTTATTGCCTCCAGAAAATCGTGCCATGGCTTATTTTATAGGCACGTCTTAAAATATGAGAAACACGGTACAGGCCACGTGCATTTCACACCCACCTCTCACACACATAACATCTTTCTTTCTCTCTTTCTCTTTCTCTCTCTCTTTCTCTCTCTCTCTCTTTCTCTCTCTCTCTCTCTCTCTCTCTCTCTCTCACACACACACACACACAAATACACATTCATCTCTCCCACATACACCCAAACACAAATGAAGTCTCGATAATTGGGAAGAGGGTATATTTAACCCTTAAAGTGCAGTAAAGCCATTTGTGGCCAGTTTTCCAATCAACACACACACAAACATTGTTTGTCCTCTGGAAGAATATATCCTCATGAGGCGAGCAGCAGTCTGCATGGGAAAGTTTTGATTGAGAAAAGCAAAGAGTCAAAAACTCTTTCCCCCACTGATGCATTATAGGCTGGGCTGGAAATCAGGAAATCCAATTAAAAATCTCCCAGGGAACATGTCAGTTGGCCCATAGCTGTCTGGCTGTGAAGTTACAAAATATCTCAGAGTTTAGGGCTGGAATGTGAACAGTAGCACAGCAGTGAGTGATGCATACAGGCAAGACACCCAATCTGCTCTTGCAAAGATTATCAGCCCTGCAAAAACTGAGGTTTTCCCATTCATAGCAATGAACGTGTTGATGATTGCTGGATTGATTGCTGGTTTAGGTGGGTAGGGCTTTTGTTCTTATAAGCAGTGCTTTCTGTTCTCTTGCTAAAACGGTCTGGCATTGAAATATGGCAAATGCAGCACCTATAGAATCATAGAATTGTAGAGTTGGAAGGAACCCTAATGGTCATCTAGTCCAACCCCCTGCTGTGCAGGAATCTCAGCTGAAGCATCCAGCACAGATGGCCATCCAACCTCTGTTTAAAAACCACAAATGAAAGACTTCCAAGGGAGTCCAGAAAGTTCTTCCAGATGTTTAGTTGGAATCTCCTTTCTTGTAACTTGAAGCCATTGGTTCGGGTCCTACACTTCAGAGCTTCCGTTAGAATAGCACATCTACCTATTTCAGTAAAAGCTATCTTCACTGTCAGATTAATTCATCTGTCCTTTTGCAGATTTGAAAGTGACCTGAGACTGACTCAGAACTTTGGAATGAGATTAACAGAAGGGAGAGAAGCAGTAGGACATCCCCTGAAAATAAGCCATAGTGTGTGTGTGTTTTTGAGGAAAAATAAATATAAGGCGGTGTCTTATTTTCAGAGAAACACGGCACCTACAGTACTAAAAAGAAAAAGGCACTAAAGGACTAATGTTGGGGGGCATGGGGGGCGGGGCTTCACTAAATTGTTTAGTTTCTCTTTTCCCCATCCTTCCTTTCTTGCTTCCGTTTGTAACATATAATGGCTGATGATCATCTTAAGTAAAGGGATCTGCTTTAACCTTACAGCTGTGTCTGCCTGCCTTCCAATAAAATAAAGGGCAATGCTTTCAACTTTGAAATGGGCCAACCACATGAACAACAAAGATACGGTAATTCTTTATGGGTGACATTGAGCCAGTCACTGCCTCTCAGCCTAACCTACCTCACAGGGTTGTATTGGGGATTAAATGAGGAGGAGGATAACCATGTACACCATCTCAGGATCCTTTGAGAAAAGGTGAGATGTGAATACAATAAATAGATACTAAAATAACTGCCCCATCACGTCTAGTTTCACCCTGAGTATCTGGAATTGTTCCAATTTGGATTCTCCTTGGGGAGGGGTTGAAACTGACACTGCTTTAGTGACTGCTTCACAATTTAGATCTAGAGATGGGTATAAGGGGAATGCAACCCTGTAGATATTCCTGTGGTCCTCTCAGTTGGCATACTGGGCATTATTTGTCAATGGATTTTTCTGGGATGCCTGTGTGAGTTGTTGGGAATTCAAGGCAGCGATCCATCTAAATTCTAAAGCATTTTGCAGGCTCACTGAGACGCTCACATTTTGCAAAGGCTCAGAAAGTCAGAGGACGCTGGTCTCTTGTATAAGCTTGCCTGTCACCAATGAGAGTTACATAACCAGGTGGTTCTCACTTCAGCCCCTTTTCTTTTCAATCGGGGGAGGCTCCCTTTGTACACTGTGACCAAACCCACATTTTGAAAGTGTTTTGCCAATGGGATGCAAACTTAACATAATCCAATCCTGAGTGGCACAACCCTCATCCTGTTTCTTCTTGATGCTGCTTCCTTCCCTGGCCAACTTGTCTCTAACCCATTCCCAAACTCTGCCAAGGCCACATTTCCCTGCACAGCTGCTCAGCCAGTGCCTGATCCTGGGACAGAGGAAGGAGATGGCATTTAAGAGTGTTTAAAAAAAAAAATCAAGAGAGAGCTAGAGGGACTTTTTTGCCAACAGCCCCTAATGTGTCTGGGAAGCTGACAGAGCAGGTAATTGCAAGATCATTCCCCCACTTGTCCCTGTGATTAGCTTCTTTCTGTGCTATTTCTGTTCCATTAAGTATGTGCAAAATGGAACCCCATCTCTGGCCCTCCTCCTTTTTCTCTCTCCCTCCCTCCCTCCCTCCCTCCCTCCCTCCAAAGTTTCTCTTATTGCCTCTGAGCACTAACTGTTCTGACACTGATTTGCTAGTTCAGGAAGATTATAGCCTTTGTTAGACTGATGTTTCCTGACAGTTCAGCCTGATAGCCAGAGAGGGAGGTAGTGAAGTTGCAGTAGTACTCTTGGATACTGTGCAGTGCCGAGACCCTTCCCCAGTTTTAATTCTTCCCCCTTCACAAGTGCACGTCACCATGAATGCTTTGAGTCTTCATCCATTCCCAGCAGGATCAATGCTTTCATTGCCCACTGATTGCTCTACCTACTCAGCCATGCCATAGGCACCTGTCATTAAGCAAAAACGCTCCAGCAGCAACAGTATCATTGGCTGAAGAAAGAGAAGTGAGATGTTGGCAAGCCTGAGGTTACAGCACTAACTAATGGAGTCCCTTTTCTCATCTCCCTCTTGCCTGCCCTAGAAAAATAAATATGATCACTGGCTCCTTCTCCTTTATTACAGGGTAGCCTTTTCTCCATATCATGGTTTCTCATAGAAAACTGGCTGATAGATGACTAACAAATTATTTGCTGCTGTGGTATGTCTGTGTCCGGGATGTTTGAGAAAACATATTTCACTTCATCTCAGTGGTGTCCCTAACAAGAGCTCAGTTTCCAACCTTTCCCCCATGAACTGCTAACATCCCCACTTTGCCATTAATTTTATGCAAAGTCCAGGCAGATTCTGTTGTGCTTTTGCTTGTCAAATGAGTTGCCAAGCTTGAATCATCAAATTGTAGAGTTGGAAGGGATCCCAAAGGTCTTCTAGTACGGTCCCTTGTAATGCAGAAATCACAACTAAAGCATCTGCTTAGAAACATTCAGCAAATGAGAATCCACCACCTTCCATTCTATTGTCGAACAGATATTACCACCAGTCAGAAAGTTCTTGCTGATGTTTAGTCGGTCGGAATCTTCTTTCTTGTACCTTGAAGCAATTGGTTAGGGTTCAGCTTGCTCCATCTTCCATGTGACAGCCCTTTAGGTACAGTATTTGAAGACAGCCATCCTATCCCCGCTCAGACTCCTCTTTTCCAGGCTAAATATACCCAATCCCCTCAACTTTTCCTCATAAGACTTGATTTCCAGTACAGTGGTACCTCTACTTACGAATTTAATGCGTTCCGAACGCACATTCGTAAGTCGAAAAAAATTGTAAGTCGAATCCCATAGGAATGCATTGGGAGACAAAATTCGTAAGTCGAAGCAACCCTATCTAAAAATTCGTAAGTAGAAAAAATCCTATCTAAATAGCATCCAATATGGTGGATGGAGCTCCATTTGTAAGTAGAAACATTCGTAAGTCGAGTCATTTGTAAGTAGAGGTACCACTGTATCTACCCATGCATGACTCTATTTGCAAATAGGTGCCTTGAAAGGCTGCAGTGCCCACTGTCAAGTAGGAACCTTCACTTGCTGCCTCAAGCATCACATTTCCCCCTTGTTAGGTTGTATCCCTTGTCATTCCTCCCCTGGATCCTATGCATGCTGCACGTGTGCAAAGAGCAGTCCAGGAACAAAGAGGAGAGTGATGAGGAGGCAAACTAGAAAGAAGTGAGATGGAAAGGGACAGCATGTACTGATACAGACACATACTAAGTAGAAGTCTCAAGTAATGATTATGTCAAGGCAGAAGGTTGGAACTAGAAGCCCCTTACATGAAAGAAGAGCAGCCAGTTTCCCGGCTGAGAAAAGCAGGGAATGTGATTTGGTTTTGTTTTTTATATAGGTACTGTGAGTTTCTGGGTAAGAGCTTCCTTGAGCCCTGTGGGGAATAGGTGGGATATAAATTGTATGAATAAATGAGTAGATGATGAATAGAAGCCAGGATCCAAAGAACCGTGAAACAAGTTGCATGAGCCCAAGGGGGCTTTAGACTTGCCTTTTCTTTTAGCAGTAGTCAGCTCTGCTGTATGGCAAACTGCTTTTGAAACTGGAGGGACTTCCAAAGGCAGCTTGTGATATGAGATGAGAGTCACCTATTCAAACTGTGGAAAAGTTTCAAATTGCACCAGGCTAGCACAAGGCATTGACACGCACCTAAGCAGCTCTTCGGATCTGGATCAAATCTAAAGGCCAGCTTGAACCAGCAGCTTTTTGCAGAGTCAGAGGGAAAGCCATTTGGGGGGGTGGGGAGATAGAAGCCTGCTCCAGTCCTGACCTGCCTTTTAGCACAATCCTCTGCACTCTTGGGACTACATACAATGCTAGTGAGGAAAGTCAAAGACTCCCCCGGTCTATCACTCAATTACACCCACTCCTGACACTGAGTGAGCTGCCTCTTGGGGGCTCGGGAACTGTTTTACTCAACAAAGGGTATCATAAAACACAGTAGTATAGAAACTTCCATAGCATACTCTGTTTGTGTCAACAATATATACCGCAAATGTGGGTATGCACTACCTACTTACGCATGCATACATGCCTACTACTACATTAAAATAGGGCCATCAGTGTGCATGGTACTTTAGATTCACAGATTACACTGCAACCACAGCAACTACTACGACCGCAATGTTATTCATGTAGTACTACAAATTAGTAAGCACTTCATCATGAAGAACTGAAGTTTGTTTCTTGGATTAATCCATCAATTAACTGGGTGTATTTTGATTTGAGTCACAGATGGTGCCTGGGAAAAGCAGATATTGTAAGCAATCTGTGCACATTCCTTGGACTCAGGCAGTGAATTTAAGACTTGTTTCCAAATGGCATATGATGTTGTCTGTTTTCCTCGTGTCATGTTAAGATATGGCATTTACAATAACTCATTAACCATGAATGGCATGCCAGCATGTACATCCAGCCTGCCTGTTTGGGATAAGATGCCATAGAGCACCATGGAGTCCTTTCCTCACCCTGTCCCTTCCCAGCTAGCCCTTGGCCAATAACATACCCACCCATTACTCCCACTCAGAGGACCATCCCCACCTCCCATAGGTAGATGCAACAGCTCTGTTTCTCCACAGGTCTTCAGCATGCAGCAATAAGAAGCCTTCCCACTGGAAAATCTGCCATTATCTGCCAAAATCTGCAACTAGGTGCCTACGCTCCAAACAGGGACATGGGAGGATATAATGTTTTTCTTTGTACAATACTTCATCTGCCATATGCAGGATTTCCCTCACACAGAGAGAGGCCATCATAGTGATGGTCATTTTGTCAGTCTAAGTATAAAAACCATATACAGTCGTACCTTGGAAGTCAAACAGAATCCGTTCCAGAAGTCCGTTCGACTTCCAAAATGTTCGAAAACCAAATTGCGGCTTCTGATTGGCTGCAGGAAGCTCCTGCAGCCAAACAGAAGTCGCGGAACCCCATCGGACGTTCAGCTTCCAAAAATAGTTCGCAAACTGGAACACTCACTTCCAGGTTTGCGACGTGCAGGAGCCAAAACATTCGGGAACTAAGCTGTTCGAAAAACCAAGGTACGAATATATATACGTACATTTCTCACAAATAATGTAAAACAGGCACTCGTATCATCATGCACTCTCACAAGGACACACCTTGTTAAATGGGAACAAGAAGAGACCTGCATTTACAGATCTTCAGGTCTACATCCTTGCTCACAAGCTCAAATGATCAGAAATGTACACACGCGGACACAAATGCGCATAGCTCACCACAAATAATGCATTGTTGTGATGTGGTTGCTGAGTCTGTAAGGTAATATCCTGGCCTTGGCAAATGCAATCACTGGGTTTTTTATCTGTTGTAGTGAAATGCAAATTAAATGAGGTGGGAACACAGCAGGTCAATGTATAAACATCATTCCCTCTTTATCAACAGATTTGCTTTCTTTGACATTTTAATTCCGTCCACTTTTTTAAAAAAAGGATCCCCACATTGTCATTAGCTTTACTGATTAGCTCCCAGTGTCTAAGGCAGGCCCATGGATCATTAAAAGCATCTGAAATATGGGCCTTCCAGCAAGTTGTTAGTTCCGCTAGTAAATAAAAATTAAAGCTTGGGAATATCCAGTATAAATCATTGTAAAGTACAGAACAGCCGTATTTCATCACAGTGACTCAGCAGTGTGTCTGTTCAGAGGATGATGGGTTTTAAATATAAAAGGACTAGCATGTATATAACATTTTCTGCACAGTCAGTTGGGATATAAATTTAGGGAGGGAACAGGGAAGCATAGGGCCAGGGAAGGCAGACCAACAGAGGCTGGTATAAAAGCTGGTTAATTCCTGTGTTTTTGTTCGTAAGTTGGATTGTAGCCATGCTCTGTAATAGAAATGTCAGACTCAAATATTAATGGGAAGCTATACAACCTGTCAGAATTATTGAAGGGGATGAACAGAATAATTATCTAACTCCTGCATCATATTTAATTTATTTATATTTTGTGCAAACTGAAAATCTTGCTTTAAAACTTTTTGTTTGGTGTTGGGGGGGGGAGAAAACTAGAAGAACCATGTTATCCAGGATTCTGCTGCTGTGCTTGACGGTGCTTTTGTATTAACATAACTGAATTGATCAATGTAGTTCACTTGGCTCAGCTCATAGACACGAGGAGATGATACTCTATGGATTAATTGTCAGAAAACCAGTGTGGGAGATTCAAAGGTTGCATACATTTCTTGCCTAATGTAACTTTGATTATTCAAAGTTTGGAAAATAATATTTTGATTGTAAGACACTATTCCAGATGGGCCATAACGGAACAGCAAGATTTAGGAGTTGGTGTATCAGGAATGTTGAGGACAGGGAGTAAGAGCAGTGAGAGAATGTTTCCCATTTAATGGGGCAGGTAAGGTGTATTCTCCACAATTTTGTCATAATGGCACCGTGAACACTCAATAACTACATCCATGTGAAAAGAGTTTTCCATAGTACCACTTTTGCATGAGCAATTAAAGTTGCTTCTTCATTTGGTGGAACGCATCGGTGGCAACCTTTGACTGCAGCCATATGGAAAGAATTACTATAGAAATAAAGGGTTGCTCATTTGATGGAACACTGAGAATAGGCAATGGGGCTACAGATAGAAAGATGTGGCTTATATTCTGTCTCATTGAGCCAGGATCTGCTGATCCTAGGATTTGAAAGTGGTTTTTGTTCAGAGGTTGTAGCATCTCACTTTGTGTTCTGTACAGATAGCAATATGGAATAGATTGCACATTTAATACCATGGGTTCTTTTCTATCCAGACACCTCTGGCAAAGTAAATCTTTCTTTGTGCCTGCTTAACAGTCTAGGGACTTGGAAGTGTTGTTTTAGATCTCACTTTGTGTGGGGAAGTAAACACATATTTATGCTAAGTACACTGTTGTTGATAAAAGCCACAATCGAAGCTATGGCTCTTGCTGTCTAGGGGTTCCTGGTATGCAGAATGACCCCATATCAAGATCTCCATATTGGCCCTTCTTAAATTCAGTATGATTCAGAATTTGGTGGCAGTGTGGCATGACACAGTGAAGCCAATTGCATGGTGTTGCCATTACATGCCTACACAACCCCAAACTCCCAAAACCTCAACCCTCCCCTTCTCCCTCCAGTTAGCACCAGCAATGCATTGTGTTCAGAAGCTGGGAAAGCAGTGGTGCCCAACCTATTCCACTGCATGTGCTATTGAAGTTGCCTTTGGAGGTGAGGAAGGGACATAGTTCAGTGTATACATAAAGCCCCAGGCATCTCTGGCTAGAACTGAGAGAGACCCCTGTCTGAAACCCTGGAGAGATGCTTTCAGTCAGTGTAGATAATACTGAGCTAGATAGACCAATGGGTTGACTTGGTATGAGATAGTTTATTATGCTCCTATGCTCATTCTACGGCTGCTCTAGAAGACTTCTTTGCATCCCAGTGTGGCCAGATGCCTTGTTGGCCTTTTAGTAAGAGGGAATGAATAACCCCTCAGTAAAGAAAATGGTCTGAATGGTTAAGAACTTAATTCATTCTGGAGGTCCGTTCTTAACCTGAAACTGTTCTTAACCTGAGGTACCACTTTAGCTAATGGGGCCTCCCGTTGCTGCCGCCGTGCCACCACCACCGCACAATTTCTGTTCTCATCCTTAAGCAAAGTTCTTAACCCGAGGTATTATTGCTGAGTTAGTGGAGTCTGTAACCTGAAGCATCTGTAACCCAAGGTACCACTGTACTTACATAGCACTTTCCATGGTGAAGTGGCCTGCATTTGCCTTCTTATAATAACCCTATTATAATGTGAGCATTTCTTACTATTCCAGTTGTACAGATTGGAAACTGAGATTGAAAGATAATGGCATGCCCAAATCCATCCAGTGAACCCTGTTGAACTCGGACTGAATCCAATTTCCTACATTCATATCCAGCATCAACAGGAACTCATTGGCTTCCCATTTTAAATGTCCAGATAGCACCTTGAATTTAAATGGACAGAACGCACTCTTTCCTGTTTGGAAACAGTTGTGTCTTGTTTGGTAGGTTTATTTGAATCGAGTGATTCAATGAGTAGAATACCAACTCTGAATCGTTTCGTTTCATTTCATTGGAACCTTCCCCCTCCTTTCTTTCTGATTTGTCCAAAATGAGATCTTCGCTTTTCTTTAAAATCACTAGCAGACTTCCCAAATCCAGCCAAGTAGCTTGTTTCTCCCCTGCCTCCTTCTTTTCTGTTTCTCTTTCTTTCCAAGCGTATTTTCGCAATACAAAGCCATTTTTGCACTCCGTGTTTACCGTTTGTAAAGAGACTAGGGTTTACCTTGGTACAGTACTTTAGTCGCTGGAACAGTTGAATTCTACCAGCTCTCTACACTGTTATCCAACACCGAAGATAAACTGATGGTCCTTTCCCCATAAGAGGTCCCTGCCAGATCATGATGCCCCCTTCTTTCTTCTCAGCACCTAATTGCTGGACCAGCAGGGGTGAGCAAAGTAACCACCCAGTACGAGGTAGACGCTGTTTTTGCTTCTCTCATCAGAGCGTGATTAATATTAGTCAGCCAGATGGGTGGAGATGACAGGAATAATAAAGTAGCTCATTAGGGGACGGTGCTTGGAAGGTCAAGACAGAGCCGCGGTGCATTTGTGGTGAGAAGGTTGGGAGGGGTGGATAGGGAGAAGGAGGAAAGCCCTCCTTTGGGTAAACACTGTCGAAGAAGGTAGTGAGGCTGGGGAGGGAGGGAGAGAGAGAGAGAGACGCGTTGGTTCCCAAGCAGAGGAGGCAGAGGAAGGTTCCGCCTGTAGGAACCTGAGCGTGAGCCGACCCACTCCGTCAAGGAGCGCGGGGAGAGACGGGCAGGCGCGTCAGGGTTTGAGAGGAGTGATTCGAGAGGTGCCGTCGTCAGGCTGCGGGAAAGAGACGGGAGGCGGGCTTTGCGCGCAGGACTTGAGAGATCAGCACCTCTCCGCAGCTAGCCACGGGCTTCTGGAGCGCCGCGGGTGAGTGAGCCCGTCTGGGAGGGGCAGGTGGCGTGGTGCTGAAGGGACAGCTCCCCGGGAGCTGAGGGGGAAACGGGATCCCGCAGGGGATGAGGAGGAACCGTGAGAATCGCGGGTGGTGGTCTTAGGGAACTCGGTGGGTCCTCGGCAGCCGCTGGGGTATTCTTTCTCCAGCCACCTCTATCTGCAGCCAAGAAAAGGAGGGTGGGATCTGTGTGGGCTCAGCAAGGGGCACTACCCTACTAGGTTTCCCCGTCTGCCTTACATTCAGAAGGAACTACGAGCGTGACCCTGTTTAAAAGAAAAGGTTGGCCTAGGGAACCAGCTGCCCCTGTCTTCCCCTCAGTCTTCGCTGCGTTTGGGGATCTGTTTTTGGGTCTTTCCCCGGAAGCACGCCCTGTGTGAGGCAGGGAGGTTTCGCGGAGGGAGCTGTCCAAGTGCTGATTTGCCCTCTCCGGGCTTCGCCCACGGAGCGGAAGCTCAGGGACGCGTCGCGGCAGGTGGTGATCTCTGTCCGCTGCCCAGCCCTGAACGTCCGAGCGGAGTCGCGGGCGCCCGCCTGTCTCCTGCTCTGCATGTTAATAACTCGGCAGTGCGGATGACAGTTGGGTAAGGTGGGGTGCGCGGGTAGAAGATCGGGGACAGCCGTGCGTTATTCGCCGCCCAGTCGAAACGGGAGGGTTGGTACTAGGGAAGGGGGTGAACTTGGGAGTGAGGGGGTGCCATGTGGCGCTAAACCATACGCGAGCTAAGTCGCATACACACATGCGTTCTTCCAGAGACGCCCGCGCGTAGTACACGAGACCCACCTCAAGGAAATGCGGAGAGAGACCCACAAGTGGGCGCACACCCGCCCATGCTACGCCAACTCCCAGGAATCCTCGGGTCGGTACCCCTCTGCGCCCATCCCTTGCCTCTGGGACTTGACCCACAGGCTGCATGCGCCTCTGTCTCAGCCCCGGAGGCAGTTTCTAGCCAGCCAGGAGACTAACCCGGACCGAACCAGGACCTTGCCCGCTTTTGCAGCTGAAGCAAATCCGCCGGGGATGATCGCCAGAGCTCCATTGTCTTCTGGCCGATCGCGGTCGCACCTGACTGCGACCAAGTGGGTGGTTCCTCGCTCTCTGCCCTTGCCTGGGAGATCTCTGTTTGCTAGGCAGCCGTGCAGCTCCAGCACGGGGCACGAGGAGCCCTATACGCTCGCTGACTCTGTGTGGGCTCTGTGGCGGCGGGGCTGGGGCAGGGGAGCATCTATCCATGTGTGCTTGAAGGAATGAAAAGCAAAGCAAGCTTTCTCGTGGCTTCCCTCCCGCTCGCCGGCGCAGGGCACGGTTCGGGGTCTAGGATGTTCGGTTTTCGGGGTCGCGTCAGTGTGGTGTCATTTGGAAATGCGAGAGGGGAGGAGGATTTGCTAAGAGCGGGTCAAGTACCCCCTGATCGGTCTATTAGACAGTCTCCTCTTTTCCCCACTCACCTCTCCGATAGGCTTCCAGAGACTTTGACCCTTGGCCACTCAAGTTCCACCGGTGGGAACCGAAGCAAGTTAGATTTTCGAGTCATGGTCACTGTGCCAAAGATTTGCGCTTGCCTTCTTTACTGCGCCGGCAACCCGAAGGCTCCTGTGGTTGGTGGCCTCCCCGTGCCCTTAACTCGGGCTCGGGTCCCTTGCGTGTCCTTCCCGAAGCAGCTGGTGCTCCTCGGCTAGCGGTTAGCACAGCCGCAGCTCCGCTCTGCTTCCCCTCTTCGGGATCTTTAGAAACTCAGCGGAGGGCAGCAAAGCTTGCAAAGGCAGGGCAAACTCGACGGACAGGATTCAGTCATCCCCGGGGCAAGGAGGGCTGCCGGAGTTCCTGGCTAAATGCACCAGGTGCCAGAACCAACAACCCCAGAAGGCAGATATGCTAACCAGCAAAGGATTCTCTTTCCACACACACACACACACACAGTTTTATACACACTGTGTAGCTTAGGCACACGCAGGCATTACAAACACTTTGCAGGGACTGATCCCTAGGAATCAGCTTAAGCCCAGGTTCCCGCTTAGATGCATTCAGGTTAATTGGACTAGGTGGTTTTAATTCCAGGGAATTAAAAGTGTGTGGAATGTGTTTGTGCACATACACAGAAGGGCAATTTTCACACACATGACACTTCAATAACCTTTGAGCCTTTTCTCTCTTTTTTGAAAAAAATGAAAATATGATGCAAGCAACACTTATGAAAATGTCTATTAAATCATACATTTGACTCACAGTATCAAGCAGAAACATCCCTAGCTATATCTCTTCAGTCTTTCTCACTCTCTCTGGGTTGCTTGTTCCATTTTTTCCGCCTATTTCTTTTCCCCAGCACACATAATCCTCTGCATAATTTCCTTGAAAAAAGAAACATCTCACAAATGCACATCTAATGCAGACATAATTCCTCAACCATTTCAGCCCCCCTCTCTTCAACATCAAGATAGCATTGTTCCACACAGTGCACAACAAATGACAACCTATGAACACAGCTGCCATACAACACAGATGTGTTACATTTTGTGTGCATGTAGTCCCATGGAATGCAATGCTGCACATCTCATTCATGCACATCCTGTTTTCTGTGGCTGCCAATGCGCAGGGACACTCCTTGTACCTCCAGTGTCAAAGTCAGTTAATATAACCTGATCTAATACCTAACTCCTGTGCATTGTTTTAAATTCTTTCATGCATGCTTCCTATGTCCTATGGTGCATAATTTACAGGAGGTATACAACTGCTGTTTTTATATAATGCTGCATACATCTTTCTCCCACTCACTCTGACATGTCATGCACCACTCTTGGAATATGTGTGCTATGCCATTAGCCACTTGTGCTGTTTAACAGTTATCAGGCACCATTTGGCATCTGAGCACTGTGTAGGTTCTTTTACAGGATCCTTGTGTCACTTGTGAAACTCTGTCTTACCACTCTTAATTTTTGGGGTGTGGGAAGAAGTCCTGGGGCTCAAACCTACCTGGAATCTACTTTCTGGTCTAGAAGTCCTTCCCCTGTAATTCTGGAGATGCAGAGGGGGCCTGTGGTCACTTAGAGCTGGTTCAGACATGATAGCAAGTGCTGACACTTACGCTTCAGTTTTTCATGCACCTACATTGGTTTTCTGTGCATGCATTTGTCAGCAGTTGCTGTAACATCAGTTGTGGTTTTGTGTTCTGTTCATGCTCGGAGGCCCTCTCTCCTCAATTACATCTTCCAGAGCTTCAGCCCCAGCACTGAATATGGGATTTGGAGCTGAGCCTATTGAGTCCTTACTTAAACTAAGGATTGTGTCTCTATCTCTACCTCCATCTTCCACCTGCCTCAATTCCCCTTCTCTCTCCCTCTCTCTTTTACACACACACACACACACACACACACACACACACACACCATATAATCATTTTTTGGCATAGTTTCTGTAATAGTTTCTCTGTTACACATCCTGACATAGCTGCCAAGTTTTCCCTTTTCTCGCGAGGAAGCCTATTCACCATAAGGGAATTTCCCTTTTAAAAAAAGGGAGAACTTGGCAGCTATGCATCCTGATTGTCAATGCAGGGTCTCCACTTTTTATGCACCACTTACATGGATGTGTGTTTGTATTTCCATATACCACCACCTGGATACATTATTAAATACACATTATGGCTCCATCACACCTGGCCATATGCTTGTCTCCCAAAATGTAAACAAAGCAAGCTTATTTAATATAGCCTCATCCTAGATTATTCATGTGGTGCAAGCCACAAACACTAGTCACAGCTTGACTGGCGACTCTTTCCAAAAGTAGTTGATTGTGTCTTTGTTTCATTTACCATCCTTTAACTTCTGTCTGTAGAGAATCAGGCTGACAGTGAGATCACTTTTCATTAGTGGCTGAATTAAGGTGCATAGAGGGAAGATTAAAATTAATTTAAGAATAGCCCTGCCAGATCAAACCAGTTGTCCATCTAGTCCAGCATTCTGTTCTCATGGTGGCCAGCCAGATTTCCATGTGAAGCACACAAGCAGTACCTTAGCACAACAGCACCCTCCCCTCTTATGATTTCCAGCAACTCCTCTGTACTGGAGACAGTAGCACTAGATGGGCAACAGCTATGGCAGCTCAAATAAGGCAAATTCAAAGGAACCAGTCAGTTATGGATTAAAGAGCTGAACTTAAAATAATGTGACTAGTCTTCTTTCTAAAAGAGGGAGCCTGCATCCAGGTCCAAGTGGGTCAATAATTTGTTTTTCCTATTCTGCCCATCCTGTTAAAGAGAAGAACAAGGACGGACTCGCTCATTTGCAAGACACTCTCTTATGGAGGGTGCATCTTTTGGTGGTTGGACAGACCTGTCCTTAGAACAAAACAAAGAAGAATTCTACAAGGTGGTTTGCCAAATCAACATGTTTTGGTATGGTAGTTGAACATTTGTAGTGTAGGCATAGTACTTATTGCCTTTCTCCTTTGTAACTTTTTGCTGAACTTGGTGTTTGGTGCAATGCGGTGTGCCAAACAACCTCAAATCTACCTATGCTGAAACTTCAAATCTTTCTGGCTTCTTAAGCTCTCTTCCTACAGCACCGAGATGAAAGATTCCTTAAGAAGTCTGGGTAGGTGCTGAAGGGTGACATTACTGGTGGTTCCTTAGGGATTAAAGATTAGACCCAGACCACTGTGGGGCTGGTTTCCAAATGGAGTCTCTCCTCCCACACCATTTTGCAACTTGTGCAGTGTGACCAGATGGTGCTTCTCACTCTTATGAGCCTTATTAGCTGGGCTCACAGGCTCACAGAATGTCATGAGGTTATAGAATCATGGGATTTTGGAGCTGGAAGGAACCTTGGTGGCTATCTAGTCCAACCCCTAAGTGCAGATTTTCACATCATCCTGGATTTCCAGTTTTTACAAAGGTTAATTTGCACAGCCATTGTGCATGTGGTGGCTGAAATAAATCCACTTGAGATAGTTCAAAGGTGGGTTGTCCACCCAGGATGAACTGTTCATGCACAGGCATCAGTATTGACACAATTTTATACTGATTTTTACACCACATTGAAAACCACTCTTAATAGGAATCTGTGGCAGAATGTGAAACATACAATCCTGGTGTGATGGTACCTTCGCATTGCATAAAAGCCACAGGTAGGGAGCAAGGATCGCTAGGATTTTTGTGGTGGTTTCCATCCATCACCATTTGCCTGATGATCCTTTGAATTGACCCTCAGGCTACTCCTTCATATGCACCTTCATGCTCTTCCCCTGCCCCCCCCCATTTTGGAATTTTAGTGGCCTTAATCCATGTATGCCCAGACACACACAAAATGAAACTTAGGAGACTGTGGAGCAATTCTGAACAGAGGAAGGGAATGAGAGAGGGTCTCTTTCTCTACAAATTGTGGGGGAGGAAGAGAGCTTGCTGTGCTTGAGATAATCGGTGTGGGAGAAACTGTGGGTGTGTATGTCTCTATACGTGTCCGTTTTATGTGAGAGAGCCTGAACATATGGCTTTTGGTAGACTCTGTGTGGGTGGGTGAAAGAGAGAGAATTGCATTGTTGGAAAAGAATATATATATTGAGGCAGAGAATACAATTATTATAAGGAGTGCCTGGTGGCCTGTGCATGACAGTGAGGATTTGTGTGCATGTGTGTTTGTATGAGAAAAAGAGAAAGGAAGTACTGTATGTGCATGAGAGAGAGAAACTGTGTTTGGGATATAATGTGGACTCCACGCTATTTGATGAAGGTGGTGTGTTTAGAAACTTTTTACATCTGAAGGCTTCTTTGTGCAGGATGCTTTTTGATGTAATTTACCTCCCCGTTGGAAAAACCTTAAGGACCTCATCACTTGCAAAGTGTGGCACATGTACCTGTTTTGCCACAACTATCTGACCTGGGAAACCGATGCCAGCAGTTTCCTCTTTCCATACTTGCAGCAAATTAATGCTCACCTCCCACTTTGCAAGTGCTGATGTCCTTATGAGTATTGCTCATTCCATTTGTTACCAGCCCTTCACCACAACATCCTAGTAATTTAAAATACACTAGTAAAAACAGTTTGAGACAAATTACAGTCACAATAATGGGGTCGGTCCTGCAAATATCACTCTTAGGATTCAAAGGTCAGGGTAAAAAGGTGTGTCTTCAGCAAACTGCATAATGAAGGTGCCAGGTGCATGGGGTGGTGGTTGAAATCTGAGCCCTAAGGACTGCCACTGAGAATGCCCTCTCCTAGGTTGACACACACACACACACACACACACACACACACACACACACACACACACACAAAACCAACTTCTGAGGGTGGTAGAACTATGAAGAGGACCCTCTCTGCTGGTTTTAACACCCAGAAGGGTCTGCTCTTTATGTTTATTATTCTAAGTGTGTGTGGTCTTTGAGGGCCTAACTTGATGTGACTGTTAAACTTATCTTTGCATTCCCAGCAGATGTGGAGGGAGAATTAAACCCTTTCTTCTCTTTCTCTTAAGGAAAACCTCTCCTCTTAAGCTGGTATTTATCTGAAGGGAAACACTCCCACTAGGGTTGCCAGACTCAATAGAGGACAGGACTTCTGTGCCTTTAATTGCCCTGCTCTCTTTTGAGTCTGGAAACCTTGAGGAGAAACCAGCAGACCCTTTGTTTAATTTCCAAGCAAAGGGTCTGCTGGTTTCTCTTCAAGGCTTCGAGACTCAAAAGAGAGCAGGGCAATTAAAGGCACAGAAGTCCTGTCCTCTATTGAGTCTGGCAACCCTACCTCCCTCTGACACCAATGAAAGCTTCCTTCCCAAAGCAAGCTTTACTCCCCAGGACTGCAGTAAGGGAGGAAAGTGTTAAAAATTCCATCTGCACCAGCTGTGATCCTGTTAATGATCAACCCCTACCCACCCAACTGGTGCTGTATGCATCTTTTATAAGACCTGCATGTTAAATACAGATCCACTTAAGTCACATCTAGTTAGTCCAGGGCCAACACAATACATTTTGCTACCTGAGATGAAGGACAAGATGGCACACACCCCAACCTAATTTCATGAACTGACTGCTGAATCTTAATTTCAATACCAGCAATAGGCTTCTGTCTTCCACCACACCTGAGGGTAGCAGTTTTAAGGGTTCAAGTCAGGTCCTGTGGCACACACAACACACAGCTCTGTCCCCCAGAATTAGGGTACAGCCAGGAGGCTTTCTCCACTGTCCCCCCTCTAGCATTTGCTGCCTGACGCAGTCACCTCACTCTGCCTAATGACAGGACCGGCCCTGCATTTGGCCCAGAGTATGTGACTATTTTCTCAAAACCTTTTACTGGGAGTCTCTATCATGATGTGTTTGTGTGTGTGTGTGTGTGTGTGTGAGTGAGAGAGAGAGAGAGAGAGAGAGATTGTATATTCAGCAGAGCAATACAAATAAAGAGCTCAGTGGTGCTAACTTCTGACTGTCTTTGCGAGAACCAGAGACAGCCAGAGTATCTTCTTTGTCCAGAGGCCAGAGCAATTGGCATCATTGTCAGGTCTGCACAGGGGCTACACTGTCACTGCCCTACACAGGGTTCAAGCTGTTAACTCCGCAGATTGGACTCCATATGGCTCTTGGTTGGGAGGTTGAGGTTGGGAGGCTGAGCATTTGTTTTAGTTGTTGGAAACCTGCACCTTACCATTCTGCTGCAGTGATCTGAGATGTTACTTCTGCTTGTGTCCAAGCAAAATACTCAGTGCAAGGGGGGAGGTGTTTTTATAATATTTCTTAGCATTGCACAATCCCCTGATTTTACCATGACGAACAGTCATTGAACCTCAATTCCCATTTATTCCTGTGTATATGTAACTGTTAGGGACCCAGGTGGCACTGTGGTTAAACCACTGAGCCTAGGGCTTGCTGATCAGAAGGTCGGCGGTTCGAATCCCTGTGACAGGGTGAGCTCCCGTTGCTCGGTCCCAGCTCCTGCCAACCTAGCAGTTCGAAAGCACGTCAAAATGCAAGTAGATAAATAGGAACCGCTACAGCGGGAAGGTAAACGGCGTTTCCATGTGCTGCTCTGGTTTGCCAGAAGCGGCTTTGTCATGCTGGCCACATGACCTGGAAGCTATACGCCGGCTCCCTCGGCCAATAATGCGAGATGAGCACACAACCCCAGAGTCGGTCACGACTGGACCTAATGGTCAGGGGTCCCTTTACCTTTTTATATGTAACTGTTGCCTTCTCACTCCATTTTGTATGCATAATGAAGTATCAACAGGGAAAGCCAGTTTGGTTTTGATGGAGCGATGGCATTCTACCGAGGTGATCTTGGCTCAAATCCCATTAACATTAGTATGCTCATCGGATGGCCTTTTGAGAGTTGTTGTCTCTCAGCCTCTATTTCCCAAATGTATAAGAATGTAAGAGGAGCCCTGCTGGATCCCACCCATGGACCATCTAGTCCAGCATCCTGTTCTCACAGTGGTCAACCAGATGTTTATGGGAAACCCACAAGCAGGATTTGCGCACAAGAGCACACTTCTCTGCTGCAGTTTCCAGCAACTGGTATTCAGAACCATTGTTGCCTTTGACCATGGAGGCAGAGTATAGCCATCATGGCTATTAGCCATTGATAGCTTTATCCTCCATGAATTTGTCCAATCCTCTTTTAAAGCCGTCCAAGTAGATAAAGATACTTGTGATCTACAACAGCATGAAAAATGTGACACGGATTGTAAAGCACTTTGACATGAAAAGTGATATAGATGGTGGCGGTGAAGAAGAAGACTCTTGCCTTGTAAATCACATCGCAAATGAAATGAGTGCCACCTCTGAAAATTCACAGGGCTTATTGTCTTCCCCTTACAGTGGATAATAAGGCTACTTGTATAAAACAGGTTTTGCCTTATAAGGGATCATGTTGGCCTAGTCATACTGTATATTCCTGCATATAAGACTACTTTTTAACCCAGGAAAATCTTCTCAAAAGTCGGGGGTCGTCTTATACGCCCGGTCTTATTTCTTATACGGCGAGTATATCCCAAACTCTATATTTTAACTGGAAAAGTTGGGGGTGGTCTCATACGCCCAGTCGTCTTATACGCCAGAATATATGGTATTTAAGATGGGCAAGCTGGTTTATTTATATCTCTTTGGGGGGGGAGTTTTTTGTATTTTGCTTTAACCAGTTGGGGAAGGGGGTCTACCTTGTTTCTATGAGGAATGTAACCTTGTTTCTCAAGCAGTGAGACAGTTTGTAATCTAACTAAAGTGCCTGCTTGCTGTTCAACCCTGTTTCTTTCTGAAAAACTGTTTAGCTGAACCAAACTCATGTTGACTGGTTGACTTTGGATTAGAGGACTGGGAGTTGATCTTGGAACCATTGAACCCTCAGGAAAGTTCTATATAGCCCACAGTCCCATGTTTCCCATGTCTTGAATACTAGTCCAAAAATGATAGCCCCTACAAGCCCTGTGTTTTTCCCTTCTAGAATGCATCATTAATTGCTTTATTGTGAATTTTAATTTGTATCGTTTTCTCTTTTCTGCAAGTTGCAAGATGCAAACATTGCTGGTTGCAAGGGGAGGGGGATTGTAGCCAGCCAGATGGTCTGTAGGCTAGAAACATGATCAGCCAGTTTTATTCTGCATTGGTGGGCAGTTGTCATGGATGAGCTCATCAGCCTTTTCGCTGTGATTCCTGTGCTTATTATTATTACTAGCATTTATCTATTATTGGATGGGAATTTTCCAGCAGGCCTCATTTTCCAAGCCTTATTTACCCCGATGCATACTCACATCTGTGGCACCACATGCTTTACAGTGGAGAAGACGTTCCACCTTTGAGATCTCCTCCTGCCTCCTTATGTTGGAATTAATTTTTCCATGGAAGGTGATTCCACCCACTTCTAAAAATGTGCTTCTAAAAGAAATTCATCTGCAATTGTGCAATTGCAAAAGTTTTTAACCCAGAATAAATAAATGTATAGCAGCAGGACTACTCCAAAATGAAGTGGCTGGAGGACTATCACTTAATAAAGGTAAAGGCACCCCTGACAATTAAGTCCAGTCACGAATGACTCTGGGGTTGCAGAACTCATCTCGCTTTACAGGCCGAAGGAGCCGGCATTTTTCCGCTTCCGCAGACAGTTTTTCTGGGTCATGTAGCCAGCTTGACTAAGCCACTTCTGGCAAAACCAGAGCAGCGCATGGAAATGCCATTTACCTTCCCGCCAGAGCGGTACCTATTTATCTACTTGCACTGTGTGCTTTCAAACAGCTAGGTTGGCAGGAGCTGGGACCAAACAACGGGAGCTCACCCCATTGCGGGGATTCGAACCGCCGACCTTTCGATCAGCAAGCCCAAGCGGCACAGTGGTTTAACCCACAGTGCCACCTTAATGATAACTTGGAATTCATGAAGAGATCTTGCTTCCTTCCATCCCTCTCAAAAGGAAGAGTTGTAGCTCAGTGTAATGCAATTGCCTTGCATGCCGAAGGTTCGATCTTTGGTATCCCTGCTTGGGCTGCAGTGGCAGAGCATATGCCCACACTGTCTGGGGTGAGCGCATGGGGCACACCCCCGAGAGGTTGGAGCATGGAGGGTGCCCTCCCATGTGCCACAGTTCAGGGTAGGAGAGGGGAGGGGAAGCTGCTGCTCACCCTCCTCTCCATGGTCAGGTCAGGCCTGACCCGGCAGCGGAGCTGCTATGGCTTGGCCGTGACCAAGGAAAGCAGGTGGCAGCTTTGCCACTCACTCTCCCCTTGCTCTCCCCTACCGGGTCAGACGTGACCTGGCGGCGGAGCTACTGCAGCCAGCCGCGGGGCGCCTCTTCTCCCCTGGTTCAGGGCGGAGCTGCACAAGCGCTGCAGCCAAGGCACAGCTCCTTCTGGCACAGAGCCAGGCTCTGATGGAGGAGCCTGCTGTGGGGGGCGCCTGTTTGCACCCCCTCTCAAAATTGCTCCTGGGGCCATGGCACCCACAGCACACACACACACACGCTATGCCTCTGTTGAGCTGGAAATGTCCCCAGTCTGAACTTCAGGTGAGCAATTGCCGTTCATTGTGGGGCTATACCCAGCTAGATCGACCTAAGGTCTGCCTTAGTAATAAACAGCTTCCTCGGTGTTCCTAAATGAGTTTCACCCTCTTTGATCTTACTGTGTCAAAGCGTAGCATCAGAGTTCAAGAGGTGAGGAGTGCCAATGGACTAGAAGTAGAAGTGCTGCTTCTGCAATGGGCTTTGAGAGCCCTGTGGGCAGGAGAGAACTCGAGTTCTGTGCAAAGCAGAGAAATACCTCTCATCCTGCTAACAAGCTATTTGTCTCCCGCGACCGAGGCCACAGCAGTGTTCTCTGCCTTGCCAAAATGAACTTAATTATCAAGAAGCAACAGTGGCTAATTTATGTGAGACGGGGCAGGGTCAGTCGAGTGGGGATGGCACCTGATTAGCTAGCAGAAGCGGGGAAACACACACACATGCACAGACAATTCCCAATGAGATCTGTAGAGAGAGGTTCTTATTTTCTGTTTCAGTGGCAAATGCACAGTTAAAGATACAGATACCTCACCCCAATACGCCCCAGCAATTACGGGCTTAGACAGGTTGGAGTAAGTTGTCGACGCAACATCGCAGAGATTGGGTAGTTACTGCAGCAACCCATGTCTAGCAGTGTGGCAGGCTGAGGAAGATATACCAACAATCCCATGCTTTTCAAGATTAGGGCAAATGAGCCAGGTTAAGCTCTGCCAAATCAGTTTCTTTCATCATCAGGCTAGTGTTTGTTACTATGGAGCCACACTAGTTTTGGAGTAACATATAACTCTTAATCAAGCTTCCTCTAACTGGAATAGGAGCCGCTCCAAGCAAATGGATCTACAGTACATTGTAGCTCTTATTTTTTAAAGCTGCTGATTTATTTTTTTCTGGGAAAGGAAGTGTGCCCCCAAGAGCTGAGTGGCATGTGAATTTTGACTGTCCATATGAGCTCTGTCTTCTTCTGGAGTCACCATTCCATAGAAGTGTCAGTGAAGCAAAGCTGATGGTCTGCAAACTGAATCATGTAGGCACAATGATTGCCAAACTAATCCCACTAGTTTGACCACTAAGGCATTAAAAATATGTTGGGTGCAGCTCCTTTGTCTATTAGGAATCAGGGGCCAGTGATATATTTATTTAACAATACAGAACTGCTTTGCATCAGAGTCACTGGAGACTAAAGATTAGGATTGGTTGTGTTTAAAGTGCCTATGAATAAGATCCTAATTTGAAATGCATTGGGCTTAAGAAAGTGCACTTCTACATGCATCTAGAGATTTTTCTCTTCTTTCTCATAGTTATGGGTGTGAGCATCAATAAATTGGCTGATAAGCTGACTCCTACTATACACTAATATATGAAGAGTTATTCAGAGTATAACAAATCCTTAAGCTCTAGTATTCAACTGCATGAACTTCTGAGACTCTCACACCTAGAGTTCTGTGATGGTAGGAATGCCACCCCACTCGCTGCCACCTTAATCCTCCTAATCGAACTGAACAGGTAAAAAAAAATGATTCTACCTTGCTTAAAGAAATCTTAGCAGAATGAACTCTTGAGAAGGGAAGGAACTGGATCTCCCTTCATTTCTTTTCAAATTCCATTGTGCATGACTCATTGCCATAATAGCAGGGCATGCTTTGGCTCACAGCCAAAATCCTTGTTCATGTCCCATCAGCTCAAGATGCATTGCATATTGGCAGCTGTTTCCAGGCTGCTCCAACTCATGTCCTCAAAGGTATATTCCTAGAATGAGCTGATCTTTGGCTGGATGGACCAGGAGGCAAAGAATGTGCAGTTACACCAGGGTCCCACCTCCTGAGAGTAAAGGCCCAATCAGTGAGTGCTTCTGAGCTCCTTGGAGGAAGGACAACATGAGAGCCCACATGGAACAAAGCCTTATGAGGAACGGTTGAAGGAACTGGGTATGTTTAGCCTGGAAAAGAGGAGACTGAGAGCAGAAATGAAGGGCTGTCACATGAAAGAAGCTTGTTTTCTCCTGCTCTGGAGGGTAGGACTCAAATCAATGGCTTCAAGTTACAGGAAAGGAGATTCTGGCAGTGAAACAGTCTCCCTTGGGAGGTTGTGGACCCTCCTTCCTTGGAGGTTTTTAAGCAGAGGTTAGATAGCCACCTGTCACAATTGCTTTAGCTGAGATTCCTGCATTGCAGGGGATTGGACTAAATGACCCTTGGGGTACCTTCCAACTCTACAAGTTGATAGTTTTGTGATTCTATGGTGCAGTGGAAAGAATGCTGGGCTAGGACCTGGGTGACCCACAGGGTGACCTTGGGCTAGTCGTTGTCTCTCAGCCTACCCTACGTCACAGGGTTGCTCTGAGGATAAAATGGGAAGGGGAGAACCATGTAGGCCACCTTGAGCTTCTTGGAGAAAAGTGGCCCCTCAATGTGATGGTGGTGGTGGTGTAATAAATCAAAGAATGATGGGACATATGAGGTCATGTGGGCAATCTAGTCTGGGTCCCTTCTTGACATAGATAATCCAAAGCTAGAGCATCCCCAAGAGATGGCTGTCCCAGCCTTTTCTTGAAGACCTTCATTGAGGAAGAGATCTCTACCCACCCCTCTATGTCAATGGTTCCATTGTCAATCTGCTCTTACCATCAGCAAGTTTTTTCCTAAAGTTCTACCAAACTCTGCCTGTAGAATAAACAAACCCACACAAAACCCGCAAAGTGTTGGATCTTTCCTCAATAATCACCAGAGTGGCCATAAAATGTAGAAGTACCAATCAAGTTTATTGCCGAGGACTAAGTGCACAAGCATTGCCTACTCAGACACTTTCTGGTCTTTTACCAGCATTTGCTTTAAGTCTTCCTGGGGGACCAGATTTTGCAACTAAATGTACCACATTCTCTGGAGAATGTTCCTGATAAATGTTTCCATTGTGAGTTTAATATTCCCGTGGCTCCTAGCTGAAAGATGGTAAGCCAAAGACTGAAGAAGTCACTCAGTAGGAATGCTGTTGGTGGGGATTTAAATGGAGCAGGGTAAGTATGTTCGCTGTCAGTGGAGATGATTTTGTACCTCAGAGTGGTGAACAGTGACTGGTGGCAGAAGGAACCTTCAAATGATTGGGGAATTAAGCAGGACTTTGTATCAAATGTTGATACAGATCCTTATCCTGAGAGAAAGAAAGACAATGATGCTGTATACAACTTTAAAGTCTCACATCAAATATAACTGATCCGTAAGAATGACTCTATTATCTGAAAAGAGAGATGATGTATATACTTCTGTAACCCAAGAAAATATTTAATAAAAACCATTTTTAAAAAGAAGGGACCCAGGTGGCACTGTGGGTTAAACCACAGAATCTAGGGCTTGCTGATCAGAAGGTCGGCGGTTCGAATCCCTGCAACGGGGTGAGCTCCCATTGCTCGGTCCCAGCTCCTGCCCACCTAGCAGTTTGAAAGCACATCAAAGTGCAAGTAGATAAATAGGGACCGCTCCGGCGGGAAGGTAAACAGCGTTTCCGTGTGCTGCTCTGGTTCACCAGAAGCAGCTTTGTCATGCTGGCCACATGACCTGGAAGCTGTCTGCGGACAAACACCGGCTCCCTCGGCCTATAGAGCGAGATGAGCGTCGCAACCCCAGAGTCGGACACGACTGGACCTGATGGTCAGGGGCACCTTTACCTTTACCTTTATTTTTTTAAAAGAAATGGGATGTAGAATTAAGATTTGGCAGTGGTGCAGGAATCTTGCTATTAGTTTTCAGGTTTCCAAAATGTTGTTGTTGTTGTTGTTGTTTAAGGCAGAGGACAGACTGCAGTGACTCAGTGGTGAGAGGGAAACACTTTGTGCATGTTCATAGATACCTTTCCTCACCTATATAATACTACTTGTGCCTGTTCCTTTAAAGAAGAGGCACGGCCTCAGGTTTGTGCTGGTAGTGATGGGTCCACTTAAGTAAATCAAATGTAAGTTGTCTGATACAGAGTCAGAGCTCCCATCCATCCAGCTCAGCATCATCTTCCCTGACTGGCAGTGTCCACCCAGTGTTTCAAACTGGAGTGTTTCCCAACCCTTCTTAGTAATGCCATGAATTGAACCTGGGACCTTCTGCATGCAGAGCATGTGCTATTGGCCCTACCTCGATGTTTGGCAGGCCCAGCAAGAGTGGGAAGGGCTAAAGCTCAGTGGCAGAGTCCATGCTGTGCCCAGGTTGGGCATATTTTGTTGGGCTGAAACCCCAGAAAGCCAGTGCCAATCGGTGTCAATAATACTGAGCTAGATGGGCCAGCAGTCTGACTCAGTATAAGGCAACTGCCTATGTTCCTTTGTACTTACAGCACTGGCGAGAATGAATATGCCAAGAGCTGTAATCCTATGCTATTATTACTTTGGAGTAATTCCACGGTACTTATTTCCAAGTAAGCATACATATGATTTAGGATTAGTCTTTGGCCAGTACACTTATCTGGAAGCCGACTCCTGCTGCAGCCACTTCCACTTGTGCGCATCAGGCTGGAGGAGGGATGTTACAAAACACACTGCTATAGAAGACATTTTCACATTACGACATGCACACATCCTCGCATATGAGTATGGGTCGTTGCTTAACCTCACCTTTGATCTCATAAATAGGTTGGTAAAGAGGGGGAAGCAGAAATTGGAGGCTCCTGATCTGTGATACAAGCTCAGTTGCTGCCTTTCCAGGCTGCACTCCGTGCTAACCTGCATCCTGTAGCTCCTCTTGCATCAAGCAGAATCCTCAGATTATGCACACAGCAGGAGGCTTCTGCGAACTGTGAAGCAACTTAAACTTGGCTACAGAAGTAAAGTGAGCAGCTCACTGGTGTTGCTGTTCAACCGTTTGGGGTTTTGTTTTTAATGCATATGGCTTTTAAGTGAAAGTAAAGGGAAATGTGCAAAGGAACAAAGAGGTTAGTGTATTGTCATCTGCCTGCGTCTGTAGTAAAAATACATTAAAATTGCCTCCCTTCAGCTAGTAAATTTACATCTGCAGCTATTTTAAAAGACTACTATGTAGGCGGGATATTTCCAGTGGCATGTGCAACTATATTAGGAACCACATGAGACTAAGCCATCTAGCAATATAAAGTGTTTTAGCAGTTTAACCCAGGATGTAATTCTTGTCGGTTTTCAGTAGAAGGGTAGACAGGTATCTACAAGATGCTTTAGGTTTAGGATATCCTGCTAGGTGAGCTAGGTGACCTAAGGGTAAATTCCAAAACTCCCCATCCCATTCAGGCTTATTAAAGCAAATTAGAATTTGGCCATTGACTCAAGTGGGAAGTGGATTCTTTCCAGCTCTAGAGTCAGTCAATATTCAACTCTACCAGAGGCTAACTCCTAAAACAGGAGATTTCAGAGCCCACATGTATCTGAGTGTCCCATCAATTGACCAGGAGTCCTTTCCCTTGATTCCAGATGTGTGTGGGTTCATTGAGGTTGCTCCATGGTGAAAAAGAGTCTTGCAGGCATGTTCCTATGTGGGATTCTGGAACTGAAGACAGATATGGAGATGAATTTTGTTTCCCATTAAGACAGAGATGGGGGACCTGTGGCCCTCCAGATGCTATTGGACTCCAGTACCCATCAGCTCTACCCAGCATAGTCTATAGTTGTGGGGAGGGGAGGTGTAGTCCATCAAGGGTCACAAGCTTCCGACCCTTGGATTAAGCCCCAAATATAAGCTCCTGTGCAGAGCTTTTGGATTTAAGAGACATCTGTATCAACTCAGAACTACTAATGCACAGTTAATTAACTCAACCTGGGTTTTGGCACAGTCAGAAGATCCTCTGAGTCCTCAACACTAGATGACTAATGACATGAACTGCTTCCATTGAAAACGTGCCACTGAGAGGTGGCAGGAAATCCTTGCCTGTGGTGTTAGGTTTACGATGACTGATTTCTACAAACCTGCATGTTGTCACTTGATGCTGCAGCCACTGAGTGAAAGCACACAGGCACAAACCAGCCCTTAGATTTGTTCTGTCCCAGAAGCATAAGCATAGGAAGGTGCACCTGTTTTATCTCTGCACTCGTGTGGCGCTGTGGTCTAAACCACTCTTGGGCTTGCTGATCAGAAGGTTGGTGGTTCAAATCTGTGTGATGGGGTGAGCTCCCTTTGCTCTGTCCCAGCTTCTGCCAGCCTAGCAGTTCGAAAGCATACCAGTGCAAGTAGATAAATAGGTAACACTGTGGTGGGAAGGTAAACGACATTTCTGTATGCTCTGGCTTCCATCACGCTGTCCCGTTGCGTCAGAAGCTGTTTAGTCATTCTGGCCACATGACCCAGAAAGCTGTCTGTGGACAAACGCCGGCTCCCTCGGCCTGAAGCAAGATGAGCGCCACACCCCACAGTCGCCTTTGACTGGACTTAACCATCCAGGGGTCCTTTACCATTTACCATGCTGAAATGCAGCTGTGGTGCTTCCTATTAGAGAGAAGGGCATGCTCATTATATTTTTGCTTGCAGCTATGGCACTGGCCCAAACAAATGCCAGTTACAGCACATTCCTGTACAGTTCTGTTTAGAAGTGTATCCCACTGAACTGAGTTGGGCTTACTCCTGGGAAAGTGAGCATAGGCCTGCACATTGCTCCCCACCCTCTGCATTTTATATACTTTGCTTGCCTGTTTCAAATGTTGTGCATTTTCTGTTTCTTCTCCTGGAACTATAAGCACCAGTTGTTATTTTCCCTAAAACTTTGCTGAATTTGCACAACTGTGCCCATCAAATAAATTAGGTGCAGTGCACTGGAAAAAGTGTGCTCCCAAAGCAGGGGAGGGGGCGGTATCTTAAGATTGGGTTATGAAATATCTGCGTTCTATAAGCATGAAGCCACTGACTTAAACCAGGTCTTATTAGGAACAATGGGGGGAGATGGAGGAAGCTTGTTTTCTCCTGTTCCAGGGGGTAGGACCTGAACCAATGGCTTCAAGTTACAAGAAAGGCGATTCCAACTAAACATCAGGGAGAACTTTCTGACAGGAAGAGCTGTTGGACAGTGGAACAGACTCCCACAAGACATGACGGAATCTCCTTCCTTGGACATTTTTAAGCAGGTTGGATGGCCACCTGTCATGGGATGCTTTAGTTGAGTTTCCTGCATTGCAGGGGGCTGGACTAGATGATCCCCAGGGTCCCTTCCCACCTTAACTCAGTTCTATGGTTCTATGATAGAGTGGTGGCCACCGGCTTAGTTGCCTTTACATAGGATTAGATGAATCCACAGAGGACAGCGCTGCTCAGTGGCTGCAGTAGCCCCGATATCTAAGAACTGGACTTGCTGATTTTACGCTGTCAATTCAGATGCTAGTAGATTCAGGACACCAGAGTCAGGTGAGGTCAAAGAAAAGTACTTCTTCACACAATGCCCAATCTGGGCAATTAATGGATTAATTTAACTCACACAATACACAATTGGCTTTCACTACCAGTAGATATAGTGACAGAACATGACAGATATAGCTCTAAAATGGGATTCATTAGATACTTCTGTGGAGAGTAGATCTATCAGTGGCTTTTAACCCTAATAGATAAATGGCAGTATGTAGCTCAGGCATCCCCAAACTCCAGCCCTCCAGATATTTTGGCCTACAACTCCCATGATCCCTAGCTAACAGAACCTGTGGTCGGGGAAGATGGGAATTGTAGTCCAAAACATCTGGTGGGCCGAAGTTTGGGGATGCCTGATGTAGCTGAATGCCAGGTTTGGAATTTGGGGGCAAGTGTGACGAATGTGATTGCTGTCACGCCCTGCTTGATTACCACTATGGGAAAGGGGGTTGCTTGGCTAGATGGATGCTTGGTCTTACCAAGAAGTGCTTTTCTTGGGTATTCTGATGCCATTTTCCCTCTACACAGACAGCACTTCAAAGCCACTTACAACTAACAATAACGGGAAACAGAGGACAATATTATCAAAGGTATACATTGAAATTGCAAAAAAGTCTATGCAATCCCATGTTTATTGGCCTCTGATTCTGTTTAGATGTATCTCTGATTGTTGAATTTGGAGAGCTTTCATCCGATCTAGCTATCTCAATCAGGCTCTGCTTGCAAGCTTTCCAGGAGTTTCTGGCTGGTCACTGTTGGTGACAGAAGGCTGGGCTAGATGGACCTTTGGCCTAAGTGATGTTCTTAATGTTTCAGTTTTAGTACACATATCAAGCTAATGGTTGTCTCGGTGGTGGTGGTGTTTTCTTTTTCTTTTTATGGCTGCCTTCAGTGTTATATATAATATAGAAAAGCAGAATTAAAAAAATACTTTAAAATGTCATAAAAACAAGGATAAAATCTGGCATGGATTTTGTGTCTCTGGACTGATGTGTATTACACACACACACACACACACACACACACACACACACACACACACACACTTACTTAATATATGTTTCGTGTTCTGCATTGGGCTAACTGTTCCTCCATATGCAAAGTGGAGAGATAGAGAAGTCCATTGCCTGGCTGGGATTGTTTTACTCTGACCCTAGTCAGTCATACTCACGTGATTTCCCCCCTTTCCTTTCCAGGTAGCACCTGACCCAAAGATTCCCACTAGCAACACTGAATGAGAATTCCACCATTGCCTAGAGCTCACTAATTCAGTTGGCAATATGGATTTCGTGATGAAGCAGGCCCTAGGGGGTAAGTCTTCTCTTCCTACTCTCAGCATCCATTCTTAGTCCCATTCCATTATGCTCTTGCTACTGGACCTCTAGCTTGAGACAGATTATTTGGGAGGGGTGTTCCCCGAGAGGTGAATGTGGTTTACAGGAGAGCTCACTTCTCAATGTGTTTACATAGTTTTCCCTCTGGTAAACAGGGCTTTTCAGACCTCTGCCCAGAAGGGAATATGACCTTTCAAGGTCCCTTTTGATTCTAGCATTCTGTCTATGATTCTGTATCCTGTGCTGATAAACAATGCTCAACTCCGGTGGCTAAGTTATGCTAAACAGTTTAGGTGTGCTGAGAGTGCATGGATGACTCTAAAGGCCCCCTTTAGCCCCACAATCCTTGCTGTGTAGACATCAGAATCTGTTTGTGTACAGATTGTTCTGTTTGTGTAGAGAAGGAGCAGCAAACGTTCCCATTTTGTGCATTCCCAAATATTTTCCGAGCTCTTCTTACCAAGAAACTTTGCTAAGGAGTCCATTGCCTGGAAGCTCAGAAGCTTCGAGCAGTGCTTATTAAGACCAAGCACTTGCAGGGAGATGGGACAGCTGAGCATGCAGGCTAAAAATCTTGTTACCCACTGCTCACCTCCTCCCTCCTGGACAGTCAACCAGGCAGGCAGCTGCGCAGTGTTTCTCCGCTTGCTACTCCCTTTGCTGCAACCTGTCCTCTTGTTGCTTACCTCTGCTGTCAGAGCACATCAAATCTCACTCCACCTCCACTGTATTCCTTTCTGCAAAAGAGAGGGGGGGAGAGTGACAGGTGTCCCACCAGGGAAGGAAAACATTTTCTCAGCTCACAACCCAAATACCTGTCACCTTTCACTCATTGACTTTCTCATTGGGCCTGTTTCCCCTGTCTTCCACCATTGCCTAGCTCGTTAGACCAGAGTCTGACTCCCAGGAGGTGCAAACCAGAAACTCAAGGGTAGACCAGCAAAGCTCTCTCCTCAATACATCCTGACTAGAGGGGAACACAACCAGATCCTTAAAAGGTAGAAACTGCAACAAAGTATTGCAGCATGGAATGCTTCTGCTCTGGTTTCTGGCCACTCTGTCCCATTCCACACAGAGAGAGGGGGGGGGAGTGAGAGAGTAAATATTCCTCCCCACCCACCCCAAACCCGAACAGTATGTCAGCATTCTGTGCCCACTGAGCATGCTCAGTCCTCATTGGGCTTAGAAATTCTTTCTAATTTCTCCCCTCTCTGTTTTCTTTGTACTTCTGCAAATATTGTAGTACCTCCAAGTCTACTGACATCTCCTTCTTGTGCATGAATTGTGCTGCTTTGGCTGCATAAAGAGCCCTACTTAGAGTACGTTATATAGATATGGATACTGTAGATACAAATGTAGACATTTATATCCTTGATTATTCTGAGTGTATATTTGGGAACCCCTTTTTTTTTATCCGGAGCAGCTTCACTGCAGCTCCAGGGAGTGCAGCATCACATTTTCTGTCATTTTTGCAAATCATAAAGATTGTAAACATTTTTTTTAAAAAAATGGCAAACCTCGGCTTTTGGATCAGAGGCTACAGGCAGCATAAGAAATAAGATGGGCATTACTAACTCCACTCACAGGCCGTAAGTAGTGACAGTGTCCAGTTCATCTCCTTCTCCATCATTCTAAATGTGTGGAACTTGGTTGTGGCTCCTCAGAAGTAACAGGCACTCTGCACTTGCTCAAAGGCACTGTCACCAGTTCCGACAGTTTTACACAAAGTGGCATGAGCCCTACACCCTAGAAAAACTCTGGATCACTCCCTTCCTGGGGTGGGCAACTCACTTTGGCAGTTTGCCATCTCAATTATCACCCTCTCTGGAGCTTTGCTGTGTTTGAATCTTTGCTGTGATCCTTTGCTCCCTCTGAGGAACGTAGAGAGATGCCTTCTGCTGAGTTAGACCAAAGGTCCGCCCAGCTACAGTGGCTGACATTGGGTCTCTGGGGTTTCAGGCCGGGGACATTCCCAGTCCTTCCTGGAGATGGTGGAATTGAACCTGGAGACCCCCTGCATGCAAAGCAGATGTTCTGCCACTTAGCTATGGCCCTTCCCATTCTGGGTCCTGAATGACAGAGCCAGCATCAGAGGTTGGCATGGTCAAGCACTGGCACTCAGAAGGACCAATATCCACCACAGCCACTCCCATTGGAGCTCCTGGGTGGCATTCCTGCTGATCCCACCACTGCCTTGGGGACCCCACTTTTTGCTGCTACACTTTGCCATTTCCACTCAGCTCCCCCCTGGATAGATCCTCAGCTGGTGACAGCAATGCTTTGGAGTGGGAGTCAAACTGGTGCTCAGCTCTGGTGCACAATGGCCAACGGCCATCCTTGAGGGCGCAAAATGCAGCGCTCATTGTTGACATCAAGCACTGCATTTCGAGCAACCTAAGATATCAGGCAGCTGGCACAGATCAAGCAAGGATAAGCCCTGCTTCCTCTACCATACATGGCTGCCACCCACCAGGTAGGCACATCCAGGCCCAGGGGGAAGGAAGGGAGTAACTGGCAGTGGTGGCACCTGCTGCAGCAGCAAGGGGCAAGGAATACCCACTGGGGACAGCAGCCATCAGCAGCGCTATGCCAATGGCCCACGAAAGACTGGCACCGGCCCTGACACAACAACCTGCTTTTACCCAGAGCACTCAAACAGGGCCGTTGCCATGTGCAGGTTCCCTCCCTTCCCCAAGCAGCGACCAGCCACTCTACTGCTTCTGGCTGTGTGAAGGGCTTGGCTGGTTTGGGCAAAGTAGAAATGAGTCACAGAAGTAAAGAAGGAGGGAGATGGAGCTCAGGAAGATGAAAGACCCTGAAGTCTCCTGGGGGCCTGGGGAGCCAAGGCTGGTTTGTAACTCTAAATTGCTGACAAACAGCAATGGGAAATGTTGCTGCCTAGCTTTTAGCTGAACTGCTCAGTGTCGCACAGCACATGCCAAGCCTCACAGCTCCATTGCACAGATGTGCAAAGGCTTGGGGAAGAGGGAGCAGCTCCACCCCATGGTGGAGAATGCTCACAGCATCTGATTCAGAAGACGTGTGCTATGGACCTGCTACTTCAGGAAGGGCTTGTAAGGAAAGCTGGGACTGGTAAATCCACAGCCAACATCTGCTCAGGAACAACTGGTTCACAAAGCTGTCCAAATGCCCTGCTTAATCTGCATCAAAAGGTTTCTGGCTCTGTACTTAGGAGCCAAAATATAGCTGGTTCTGTCATTAAGGAGGGGGAAAGGAAATCTTAGGTGGTGGGGTTTTGGCACCATTTCTCAGTATGTATCTTTTTCTCGCAGAGAAAAGCACTAGTTTATTAATTGAAAATTGGGAATGCCATGTGAACTGCTGCTCCACAAAGTGCACTGCAATAATTGGTTGGCTAGCGCCCGTGGCATAACTGGTGACAAGAGGCACACTCTAGCCAGAGGTGTCGGGAGGATTTTTTTCAGGGAGGGTGAGGGACTGCAAATACTCCAAATAAACGAACAAAGGCTACTTTCTCACAACACAAATGAGGAAAATATTGCCTGTACATTTTGCCTCATATCACAGCTTATGCAAATGCCAGAAACGTACTTACAAAAAAAGAAAAGAAACCTTTTTATTGAAATTTTTACAGTAGGTGAAAGGAAAAAGGAAAAAAAGAGAAAAGGAAAGGTAAGGAAAAGAGGGGGGAAAGAAACAAAAGAAAACAGAGGATAACAACAATAATGAAATAACATTAAATGTAATTGGAGTTACAAAACTACGTAATATATATGTAAATATACCAAAAAAAGAGAAACCTGTGAATATGGGGATCGTGGTTTATTGGGAGGGAGCACTGCCCCACCCCTGAGACACCCAAAACTTTAGCCTGTACCACTTTGTAATTTTACAGAAAGTTAATTTGTGGTTTATTCAGTGCTTAGCAGCTGAGTGTCCCCACTGTGTCATTTCAGGAGGAGTGTTTATGTAGCTTTTGAAAACTGGGGATGGAGGATGGAGAGAGAGAGAGAGAGAGAGAGAGAGAGAGAGAGAGAGAGAGAGAGA